>NC_084960.1:21207907-21528477 GCF_949316205.1 Platichthys flesus
AGGATCAAAAGCCTTAGCACTTCAAGTCTATATCACTTTTGTATTGGGCTGTTGTTTGTGGCAGGCCAGCTAGGCTTTAAGCCCCACCCTGCCCCAGGTGTGAGTTGTTTGTTCATCAAGAGGACTATCGTTATTGCGATAAAATACTCAAACTTAAATAGGAAGGGATTCTGAGTTTTACATAGACTACATACTTCCACTACTAGCTACAATTGCTTAGAAATGACTTTAAAAGCGTGGATATGTCATCAGCTGGTAACTTTTCTTCCGGACTGTTGAAAGGTTGGACAGGAACACTTGTCCTGACCCAATGGCTCTGTTAATAACATGTGGACTATTTGGACAAAAAAGTACTGGAGATCAATGTTCTAGAATACAAACATGTAACAAACATTTTCTGACTTTTGATATGATGGTTTTGTGACGGACATGACGTCTTTCAAATTTCTCTTTGTTTTACCCAAGGTTTTTACCCACTATTATAGGAAACAGGCCTCGTTGGCGCAGTAGGCAGCGCGTCAGTCTCATAATCTGAAGGTCGTGAGTTCAACCCTCACACGGGGCAGGTGTCATATTGTCTTATATGATCTTCTTATTACAGCAAGGTTCCAGTGTTAATTCAACAAGATAAGAGGATCCTCTTTGAAAAGAGCTTCAACTGTGGAAACTCTTCAGTGGATTGACTCATGTGCTTTAAGGTGCACTTGTATTTCCTGCTGAAAAATTCAAAGAGTAGTTGTACGTTTCTGGTGAAAGACAAAGCCAGCTACAAGTTGTGCTACTTGCAGACCAGGGAGTGCTTGTTTATTAAGTACAGAGAATATAGACTGACAGAGCGTTCCATAGCTGCTATAACCCTAACATTTGATATTATTTCTGAGGAGGTGATATAATATATACGTTTATGCCGTAGATGTGCAGGGACCGAGCATTCATAGTTGTGCTTGAGTCGTGCTGCAAATACACAGCCGAAACGCTAGTAGCATTAGAGTCTCTATGCTAGCGTTGACTATCTTCCGGTTTCCTGTCAGCTTATTTTCAAATTCTTTGGCCTCTGCTTACTTCCTAAACAATGGCGAAAGTTAGTCATCGGATCGTGTTGGAGTTGGAACTGGTAGATTCTGAAGAGCAATGACTTGTACATAAAGAACGGCAACGGAGAAAAGAAAGATGTCGTCCGTTTTTCTTCCTCCAACTCAATTGAAATCTGGCTGCGAATCTGCCAGAAATGCGATGTTATCAAGCGGACCAATCACAGCTCTTATTGTGTTTATAGATAAAAATGCATGGGTCAGACCTTCTCTTGGGTGTCTTGCAGTTGGTTGTTCACATTAAAAGTAACAGACATAGCTAAGTCAGGCTTGAGAGAAAGATGCAAACCCTTCTCTTTTCTTACCATTGAACAATTGGCCCCGTCACGCCTTGAGGCATGTGTCAGTACCTCTCTTTCTATCGGCAGTGGAAAAAATAGCAGACAAACTGTCAAGGCAGAGTATACTGGCACCTTAAGTGGACCTCGTCGAAAAAAAAAGGTGAAATTTCCATAAAATATGCATTGGTGGTTCAGTGGTAGAATTCTCGCCTGCCACGCGGGAGGCCCGGGTTCAATTCCCGGCTAATGCAGTCGACTAACTTTGGCCAAACTACTTGTATCTCGAAGGTTGAGTCTAATGGTCGTCATTTCCTTCTGGAATTTGTGTCTTTGTGCACTAGAAAATGAAAAGATAGTAAAGTGTACCATTCTATCATTTGAAATTTTAATCTTTTATGTGGCAACGAGTTTGACTTGAAATTGAGATCACAAACTGCAAGTAAGAACTGTTCATCAATAAGCAACATAAAGTAACCACACAGCTTTCTGTTTACAGGGTATGGGTATGAAGGTATGTCTAAGAATCTCATAGGATCAAAAGCCTTAGCCCTTCAGGTCTAAATCACTTTTGTATTGGGCTGTTGATTGTGGCAGGCCAGCTAGCATTTAAGCCCCACCCTGCCCCTGGTGTGAGTTGTTTGTTCATCAAGAGGACTATCGTTATTGCGATAAAATACTCAAAGTTAAATAGGAAGGGATTCTGAGTTTTACATAGACTACATACTTCCACTACTAGCTACAATTGCTTAGAAATGACTTTAAAAGCGTGGATATGTCATCAGCTGGTAACTTTTCTTCCGGACTATTGAAAGGTTGGACAGAAACACTTGTCCTGACCCAATGGCTCTGTTAATAACATGTGGACTATTTGGACAAAAAAGTACTGGAGATCAATGTTCTAGAATACAAACATGTAACAAACATTTTCTGACTTTTGATATGATGGTTTTGTGACGGACATGAAGTCTTTCAAATTTCTCTTTGTTTTACCCAAGGTTTTTGCCCACTATCATAGGAAACTGGCCTCGTTGGCGCAGTAGTCAGCGCGTCAGTCACATGATCTAAAGGTTGTGAGTTCAACTCTCACACGGGGCAAGTGTCATATTGTCTTATATGATCTTCTTATTACAGCAAGGTTCCAGTGTTAATTCAACAAGAAAGGAGCTGAAACTGTGGAAACTCTTCAGTTAAGGTGCACTTGTATTTCCTGCTGAAAAATTCAAAGAGTAGTTGTACGTTTCTGGTGAAAGACAAAGCCAGCTACAAGTTGTGCTATTTGCAGACCAGGGAGTGCTTGTTTATTAAGTACAGAGAATATAGACTGACAGAGCGTTCCATAGCTGCTATAACCCTAACATTTGATATTATTTCTGAGGAGGTGATATAATATATACGTTTATGCCGTAGATGTGCAGGGACCGAGCATTCATAGTTGTGCTTGAGTCGTGCTGCAAATACACAGCCGAAACGCTAGTAGCATTAGAGTCTCTATGCTAGCGTTGACTATCTTCCGGTTTCCTGTCAGCTTATTTTCAAATTCTCTGGCCTCTGCTTACTTCCTAAACAATGGCGAAAGTTAGTCATCGGATCGTGTTGGAGTTGGAACTGGTAGATTCTGAAGAGCAATGACTTGTACATAAAGAACGGCAACGGAGAAAAGAAAGATGTCGTCCGTTTTTCTTCCTCCAACTCAATTGAAATCTGGCTGCGAATCTGCCAGAAATGCGATGCTATCAAGCGGACCAATCACAGCTCTTATTGTGTTTATAGATAAAAATGCATGGGTCAGACCTTCTCTTAGGTGTCTTGCAGTTGGTTGTTCACATTAAAAGTAACAGACATAGCTAAGTCAGGCTTGAGAGAAAGATGCAAACCCTTCTCTTTTCTTACCATTGAACAATTGGCCCCGTCACGCCTTGAGGCATGTGTCAGTACCTCTCTTTCTATCGGCAGTGGAAAAAATAGCAGACAAACTGTCAAGGCACAGTATACTGGCACCTCAAGTGGACCTTGTCGAAAAAAAAAGGTGAAATTTCCATAAAATATGCATTGGTGGTTCAGTGGTAGAATTCGCGCCTGCCACGCGGGAGGCCCGGGTTCGATTCCCGGCTAATGCAGTCGACTAACTTTGGCCAAACTACTTGTATCTCGAAGGTTGAGTCTAATGGTCGTCATTTCCTTCTGGAATTTGTGTCTTTGTGCACTAGAAAATGAAAAGATAGTAAAGTGTACCATTCTATCATTTGAAATTTTAATCTTTTATGTGGCAACGAGTTTGACTTGAAATTGAGATCACAAACTGCAAGTAAGAACTGTTCATCAATAAGCAACATAAAGTAACCACACAGCTTTCTGTTTACAGGGTATGGGTATGAAGGTATGTCTAAGAATCTCATAGGATCAAAAGCCTTAGCCCTTCAGGTCTAAATCACTTTTGTATTGGGCTGTTGATTGTGGCAGGCCAGCTAGCATTTAAGCCCCACCCTGCCCCTGGTGTGAGTTGTTTGTTCATCAAGAGGACTATCGTTATTGCGATAAAATACTCAAAGTTAAATAGGAAGGGATTCTGAGTTTTACATAGACTACATACTTCCACTACTAGCTACAATTGCTTAGAAATTACTTTAAAAGCGTGGATATGTCATCAGCTGGTAACTTTTCTTCCGGACTATTGAAAGGTTGGACAGAAACACTTGTCCTGACCCAATGGCTCTGTTAATAACATGTGGACTATTTGGACAAAAAAGTACTGGAGATCAATGTTCTAGAATACAAACATGTAACAAACATTTTCTGACTTTTGATATGATGGTTTTGTGACGGACATGAAGTCTTTCAAATTTCTCTTTGTTTTACCCAAGGTTTTTGCCCACTATCATAGGAAACTGGCCTCGTTGGCGCAGTAGTCAGCGGTCAGTCACATGATCTAAAGGTTGTGAGTTCAACTCTCACACGGGCAGGTGTCATATTGTCTTATATGATCTTCTTATTACAGCAAGGTTCCAGTGTTAATTCAACAAGATAAGAGGATCCTCTTTGAAAAGAGCTTCAACTGTGGAAACTCTTCAGTGGATTGACTCATGTGCTTTAAGGTGCACTTGTATTTCCTGCTGAAAAATTCAAAGAGTAGTTGTACGTTTCTGGTGAAAGACAAAGCCAGCTACAAGTTGTGCTATTTGCAGACCAGGGAGTGCTTGTTTATTAAGTACAGAGAATATAGACTGACAGAGCGTTCCATAGCTGCTATAACCCTAACATTTGATATTATTTCTGAGGAGGTGATATAATATATACGTTTATGCCGTAGATGTGCAGGGACCGAGCATTCATAGTTGTGCTTGAGTCGTGCTGCAAATACACAGCCGAAACGCTAGTAGCATTAGAGTCTCTATGCTAGCGTTGACTATCTTCCGGTTTCCTGTCAGCTTATTTTCAAATTCTCTGGCCTCTGCTTACTTCCTAAACAATGGCGAAAGTTAGTCATCGGATCGTGTTGGAGTTGGAACTGGTAGATTCTGAAGAGCAATGACTTGTACATAAAGAACGGCAACGGAGAAAAGAAAGATGTCGTCCGTTTTTCTTCCTCCAACTCAATTGAAATCTGGCTGCGAATCTGCCAGAAATGCGATGCTATCAAGCGGACCAATCACAGCTCTTATTGTGTTTATAGATAAAAATGCATGGGTCAGACCTTCTCTTAGGTGTCTTGCAGTTGGTTGTTCACATTAAAAGTAACAGACATAGCTAAGTCAGGCTTGAGAGAAAGATGCAAACCCTTCTCTTTTCTTACCATTGAACAATTGGCCCCGTCACGCCTTGAGGCATGTGTCAGTACCTCTCTTTCTATCGGCAGTGGAAAAAATAGCAGACAAACTGTCAAGGCACAGTATACTGGCACCTCAAGTGGACCTTGTCGAAAAAAAAAGGTGAAATTTCCATAAAATATGCATTGGTGGTTCAGTGGTAGAATTCGCGCCTGCCACGCGGGAGGCCCGGGTTCGATTCCCGGCTAATGCAGTCGACTAACTTTGGCCAAACTACTTGTATCTCGAAGGTTGAGTCTAATGGTCGTCATTTCCTTCTGGAATTTGTGTCTTTGTGCACTAGAAAATGAAAAGATAGTAAAGTGTACCATTCTATCATTTGAAATTTTAATCTTTTATGTGGCAACGAGTTTGACTTGAAATTGAGATCACAAACTGCAAGTAAGAACTGTTCATCAATAAGCAACATAAAGTAACCACACAGCTTTCTGTTTACAGGGTATGGGTATGAAGGTATGTCTAAGAATCTCATAGGATCAAAAGCCTTAGCCCTTCAGGTCTAAATCACTTTTGTATTGGGCTGTTGATTGTGGCAGGCCAGCTAGCATTTAAGCCCCACCCTGCCCCTGGTGTGAGTTGTTTGTTCATCAAGAGGACTATCGTTATTGCGATAAAATACTCAAAGTTAAATAGGAAGGGATTCTGAGTTTTACATAGACTACATACTTCCACTACTAGCTACAATTGCTTAGAAATTACTTTAAAAGCGTGGATATGTCATCAGCTGGTAACTTTTCTTCCGGACTATTGAAAGGTTGGACAGAAACACTTGTCCTGACCCAATGGCTCTGTTAATAACATGTGGACTATTTGGACAAAAAAGTACTGGAGATCAATGTTCTAGAATACAAACATGTAACAAACATTTTCTGACTTTTGATATGATGGTTTTGTGACGGACATGAAGTCTTTCAAATTTCTCTTTGTTTTACCCAAGGTTTTTGCCCACTATCATAGGAAACTGGCCTCGTTGGCGCAGTAGTCAGCGGTCAGTCACATGATCTAAAGGTTGTGAGTTCAACTCTCACACGGGCAGGTGTCATATTGTCTTATATGATCTTCTTATTACAGCAAGGTTCCAGTGTTAATTCAACAAGATAAGAGGATCCTCTTTGAAAAGAGCTTCAACTGTGGAAACTCTTCAGTGGATTGACTCATGTGCTTTAAGGTGCACTTGTATTTCCTGCTGAAAAATTCAAAGAGTAGTTGTACGTTTCTGGTGAAAGACAAAGCCAGCTACAAGTTGTGCTACTTGCAGACCAGGGAGTGCTTGTTTATTAAGTACAGAGAATATAGACTGACAGAGCGTTCCATAGCTGCTATAACCCTAACATTTGATATTATTTCTGAGGAGGTGATATAATATATACGTTTATGCCGTAGATTTGCAGGGACCGAGCATTCATAGTTGTGCTTGAGTCGTGCTGCAAATACACAGCTGAAACGCTAGTAGCATTAGAGTCTCTATGCTAGCGTTGACTATCTTCCGGTTTCCTGTCAGCTTATTTTCAAATTCTCTGGCCTCTGCTTACTTCCTAAACAATGGCGAAAGTTAGTCATCGGATCGTGTTGGAGTTGGAACTGGTAGATTCTGAAGAGCAATGACTTGTACATAAAGAACGGCAACGGAGAAAAGAAAGATGTCGTCCGTTTTTCTTCCTCCAACTCAATTGAAATCTGGCTGCGAATCTGCCAGAAATGCGATGCTATCAAGCGGACCAATCACAGCTCTTATTGTGTTTATAGATAAAAATGCATGGGTCAGACCTTCTCTTAGGTGTCTGGCAGTTGGTTGTTCACATTAAAAGTAACAGACATAGCTAAGTCAGGCTTGAGAGAAAGATGCAAACCCTTCTCTTTTCTTACCATTGAACAATTGGCCCTGTCACGCCTTGAGGCATGTGTCAGTACCTCTCTTTCTATCGGCAGTGGAAAAAATAGCAGACAAACTGTCAAGGCAGAGTATACTGGCACCTTAAGTGGACCTCGTTGAAAAAAAAAGGTGAAATTTCCATAAAGTATGCATTGGTGGTTCAGTGGTAGAATTCTTGCCTGCCACGCGGGAGGCCCGGGTTCGATTCCCGGCTAATGCAGTTGACTAACTTTGGCCAAACTACTTGTATCTCGAAGGTTGAGTCTAATGGTCGTCATTTCCTTCTGGAATTTGTGTCTTTGTGCACTAGAAAAAGAAAAGATAGTAAAGTGTACCATTCTATCATTTGAAATTTTAATCTTTTATGTGGCAACGAGTTTGACTTGAAATTGAGATCACAAACTGCAAGTAAGAACTGTTCATCAATAAGCAACATAAAGTAACCACACAGCTTTCTGTTTACAGGGTATGGGTATGAAGGTATGTCTAAGAATCTCATAGGATCAAAAGCCTTAGCCCTTCAGGTCTAAATCACTTTTGTATTGGGCTGTTGATTGTGGCAGGCCAGCTAGCATTTAAGCCCCACCCTGCCCCTGGTGTGAGTTGTTTGTTCATCAAGAGGACTATCGTTATTGCGATAAAATACTCAAAGTTAAATAGGAAGGGATTCTGAGTTTTACATAGACTACATACTTCCACTACTAGCTACAATTGCTTAGAAATTACTTTAAAAGCGTGGATATGTCATCAGCTGGTAACTTTTCTTCCGGACTATTGAAAGGTTGGACAGAAACACTTGTCCTGACCCAATGGCTCTGTTAATAACATGTGGACTATTTGGACAAAAAAGTACTGGAGATCAATGTTCTAGAATACAAACATGTAACAAACATTTTCTGACTTTTGATATGATGGTTTTGTGACGGACATGAAGTCTTTCAAATTTCTCTTTGTTTTACCCAAGGTTTTTGCCCACTATCATAGGAAACTGGCCTCGTTGGCGCAGTAGTCAGCGCGTCAGTCACATCATCTAAAGGTTGTGAGTTCAACTCTCACACGGGGCAAGTGTCATATTGTCTTATATGATCTTCTTATTACAGCAAGGTTCCAGTGTTAATTCAACAAGAAAGGAGCTGAAACTGTGGAAACTCTTCAGTTAAGGTGCACTTGTATTTTCTGCTGAAGAATTCAAAGAGTAGTTGTACGTTTCTGGTGAAAGACAGAGCCAGCTACAAGTTGTGCTACTTGCAGACCAGGGAGTGCTTGTTTATTAAGTACAGAGAATATAGACTGACAGAGCGTTCCATGGCTGCTATAACCCTAACATTTGATATTATTTCTGAGGAGGTTATATAATATATACGTTTATGCCGTAGATGTGCAGGGACCGAGCATTCATAGATGTGCTTGAGTCGTGCTGCAAATACACAGCCGAAACGCTAGTAGCATTAGAGTTTCTATGCTAGCGTTGAGTATCTTCCGGTATCCTGTCAGCTTATTTACAAATTCTCTGGCCTCTGCTTACTTCCTAAACAACGGCTAAAGTTAGTCAGCGGATCGTGTTGGAGTTGGAACTGGTAGATTCTGAAGAGCAATGACTTGTACATAAGAACGGCAACGAAGAAAAGAAAGATGTCGTCCGTTTTTTGTTCCTTCAACTCAATTCGAATCTGGCTGCGAATCTGCCGGAAATGCAATGCTATCAAGCGGACCAATCACAGCTCTTACGGTGTTTATAGATAAAAATGCATGGGTCAGACCTTCTCTTAGGTGTCCTGCAGTTGGTTGTCAGGCTTGAGAGAGAGATACAAACCCTTCTCCTTTCTTACCATTGAACAATTGGCCCCGTCACGCCTTGAGGCATGTGTCAGTACCTCTCTTTCTATCGGCAGTCGAAAAAATAGCAGACAAACTGTCAAGACACAGTATACTGGCACCTTAAGTGGACCTCGTCGAAAAAACAAGAAGGTGAAATTTCCATAAAATATGCATTGGTGGTTCAGTGGTTGAATTCTCGTCTGCCACGCATGAGGCCCGGGTTCGATTCCCAGCTAATGCAGTCGACTAACTCTGGCCAAACTACTTTTATCTCGAAGGTTGAGTCTAATGGTCGTCATTTCCTTCTGGAATTTGTGTCTTTGTGCACTAGAAAATGAAAAGATAGTAAAGTGTACCATTCTATCATTTGAAATTTTAATCTTTTATGTGGCAACGAGTTTGACTTGAAAGTGAGATCACAAACTGCAAGTAAGAACTGTTCATCAATAAGCAACATAAAGTAACCACACAGCTTTCTGTTTACAGGGTATGGGTATGAAGGTATGTCTAAGAATCTCTTAGGATCAAAAGCCTTAGCACTTCAAGTCTATATCACTTTTGTATTGGGCTGTTGTTTGTGGCAGGCCAGCTAGCATTTAAGCCCCACCCTGCCCCAGGTGTGAGTTGTTTGTTCATCAAGAGGACTATCGTTATTGCGATAAAATACTCAAACTTAAATAGGAAGGGATTCTGAGTTTTACATAGACTACATACTTCCACTACTAGCTACAATTGCTTAGAAATGACTTTAAAAGCGTGGATTTGTCATCAGCTGGTAACTTTTCTTCCGGACTGTTGAAAGGTTGGACAGGAACACTTGTCCTGACCCAATGGCTCTGTTAATAACATGTGGACTATTTGGACAAAAAAGTACTGGAGATCAATGTTCTAGAATACAAACATGTAACAAACATTTTCTGACTTTTGATATGATGGTTTTGTGACGGACATGACGTCTTTCAAATTTCTCTTTGTTTTACACAAGGTTTTTACCCACTATTATAGGAAACAGGCCTCGTTGGCGCAGTAGGCAGCGCGTCAGTCTCATAATCTGAAGGTCGTGAGTTCAACCCTCACACGGGGCAGGTGTCATATTGTCTTATATGATCTTCTTATTACAGCAAGGTTCCAGTGTTAATTCAACAAGATAAGAGGATCCTCTTTGAAAAGAGCTTCAACTGTGGAAACTCTTCAGTGGAATGACTCATGTGCTTTAAGGTGCACTTGTATTTCCTGCTGAAAAATTCAAAGAGTAGTTGTACGTTTCTGGTGAAAGACAAAGCCAGCTACAAGTTGTGCTACTTGCAGACCAGGGAGTGCTTGTTTATTAAGTACAGAGAATATAGACTGACAGAGCGTTCCATAGCTGCTATAACCCTAACATTTGATATTATTTCTGAGGAGGTGATATAATATATACGTTTATGCCGTAGATTTGCAGGGACCGAGCATTCATAGTTGTGCTTGAGTCGTGCTGCAAATACACAGCCGAAACGCTAGTAGCATTAGAGTCTCTATGCTAGCGTTGACTATCTTCCGGTTTCCTGTCAGCTTATTTTCAAATTCTCTGGCCTCTGCTTACTTCCTAAACAATGGCGAAAGTTAGTCATCGGATCGTGTTGGAGTTGGAACTGGTAGATTCTGAAGAGCAATGACTTGTACATAAAGAACGGCAACGGAGAAAAGAAAGATGTCGTCCGTTTTTCTTCCTCCAACTCAATTGAAATCTGGCTGCGAATCTGCCAGAAATGCGATGCTATCAAGCGGACCAATCACAGCTCTTATTGTGTTTATAGATAAAAATGCATGGGTCAGACCTTCTCTTAGGTGTCTTGCAGTTGGTTGTTCACATTAAAAGTAACAGACATAGCTAAGTCAGGCTTGACAGAAAGATGCAAACCCTTCTCTTTTCTTACCATTGAACAATTGGCCCCGTCACGCCTTGAGGCATGTGTCAGTACCTCTCTTTCTATCGGCAGTGGAAAAAATAGCAGACAAACTGTCAAGGCAGAGTATACTGGCACCTTAAGTGGACCTCGTTGAAAAAAAAAGGTGAAATTTCCATAAAGTATGCATTGGTGGTTCAGTGGTAGTATTCTTGCCTGCCACGCGGGAGGCCCGGGTTCGATTCCCGGCTAATGCAGTCGACTAACTTTGGCCAAACTACTTGTATCTCGAAGGTTGAGTCTAATGGTCGTCATTTCCTTCTGGAATTTGTGTCTTTGTGCACTAGAAAATGAAAAGATAGTAAAGTGTACCATTCTATCATTTGAAATTTTAATCTTTTATGTGGCAACGAGTTTGACTTGAAATTGAGATCACAAACTGCAAGTAAGAACTGTTCATCAATAAGCAACATAAAGTAACCACACAGCTTTCTGTTTACAGGGTATGGGTATGAAGGTATGTCTAAGAATCTCATAGGATCAAAAGCCTTAGCCCTTCAGGTCTAAATCACTTTTGTATTGGGCTGTTGATTGTGGCAGGCCAGCTAGCATTTAAGCCCCACCCTGCCCCTGGTGTGAGTTGTTTGTTCATCAAGAGGACTATCGTTATTGCGATAAAATACTCAAACTTAAATAGGAAGGGATTCTGAGTTTTACATAGACTACATACTTCCACTACTAGCTACAATTGCTTAGAAATGACTTTAAAAGCGTGGATATGTCATCAGCTGGTAACTTTTCTTCCGGACTATTGAAAGGTTGGACAGAAACACTTGTCCTGACCCAATGGCTCTGTTAATAACATGTGGACTATTTGGACAAAAAAGTACTGGAGATCAATGTTCTAGAATACAAACATGTAACAAACATTTTCTGACTTTTGATATGATGGTTTTGTGACGGACATGAAGTCTTTCAAATTTCTCTTTGTTTTACCCAAGGTTTTTGCCCACTATCATAGGAAACTGGCCTCGTTGGCGCAGTAGTCAGCGGTCAGTCACATGATCTAAAGGTTGTGAGTTCAACTCTCACACGGGCAGGTGTCATATTGTCTTATATGATCTTCTTATTACAGCAAGGTTCCAGTGTTAATTCAACAAGATAAGAGGATCCTCTTTGAAAAGAGCTTCAACTGTGGAAACTCTTCAGTGGATTGACTCATGTGCTTTAAGGTGCACTTGTATTTCCTGCTGAAAAATTCAAAGAGTAGTTGTCCGTTTCTGGTGAAAGACAAAGCCAGCTACAAGTTGTGCTACTTGCAGACCAGGGAGTGCTTGTTTATTAAGTACAGAGAATATAGACTGACAGAGCGTTCCATAGCTGCTATAACCCTAACATTTGATATTATTTCTGAGGAGGTGATATAATATATACGTTTATGCCGTAGATGTGCAGGGACCGAGCATTCATAGTTGTGCTTGAGTCGTGCTGCAAATACACAGCCGAAACGCTAGTAGCATTAGAGTCTCTATGCTAGCGTTGACTATCTTCCGGTTTCCTGTCAGCTTATTTTCAAATTCTCTGGCCTCTGCTTACTTCCTAAACAATGGCGAAAGTTAGTCATCGGATCGTGTTGGAGTTGGAACTGGTAGATTCTGAAGAGCAATGACTTGTACATAAAGAACGGCAACGGAGAAAAGAAAGATGTCGTCCGTTTTTCTTCCTCCAACTCAATTGAAATCTGGCTGCGAATCTGCCAGAAATGCGATGCTATCAAGCGGACCAATCACAGCTCTTATTGTGTTTATAGATAAAAATACATGGGTCAGACCTTCTCTTAGGTGTCTTGCAGTTGGTTGTTCACATTAAAAGTAACAGACATAGCTAAGTCAGGCTTGAGAGAAAGATGCAAACCCTTCTCTTTTCTTACCATTGAACAATTGGCCCCGTCACGCCTTGAGGCATGTGTCAGTACCTCTCTTTCTATCGGCAGTGGAAAAAATAGCAGACAAACTGTCAAGGCAGAGTATACTGGCACCTTAAGTGGACCTCGTTGAAAAAAAAAGGTGAAATTTCCATAAAGTATGCATTGGTGGTTCAGTGGTAGAATTCTTGCCTGCCACGCGGGAGGCCCGGGTTCGATTCCCGGCTAATGCAGTCGACTAACTTTGGCCAAACTACTTGTATCTCGAAGGTTGAGTCTAATGGTCGTCATTTCCTTCTGGAATTTGTGTCTTTGTGCACTAGAAAATGAAAAGATAGTAAAGTGTACCATTCTATCATTTGAAATTTTAATCTTTTATGTGGCAACGAGTTTGACTTGAAATTGAGATCACAAACTGCAAGTAAGAACTGTTCATCAATAAGCAACATAAAGTAACCACACAGCTTTCTGTTTACAGGGTATGGGTATGAAGGTATGTCTAAGAATCTCATAGGATCAAAAGCCTTAGCCCTTCAGGTCTAAATCACTTTTGTATTGGGCTGTTGTTTGTGGCAGGCCAGCTAGCATTTAAGCCCCACCCTGCCCCAGGTGTGAGTTGTTTGTTCATCAAGAGGACTATCGTTATTGCGATAAAATACTCAAAGTTAAATAGGAAGGGATTCTGAGTTTTACATAGACTACATAATTCCACTACTAGCTACAATTGCTTAGAAATGACTTTAAAAGCGTGGATATGTCATCAGCTGGTAACTTTTCTTCCGGACTATTGAAAGGTTGGACAGAAACACTTGTCCTGACCCAATGGCTCTGTTAATAACATGTGGACTATTTGGACAAAAAAGTACTGGAGATCAATGTTCTAGAATACAAACATGTAACAAACATTTTCTGACTTTTGATATGATGGTTTTGTGACGGACATGAAGTCTTTCAAATTTCTCTTTGTTTTACCCAAGGTTTTTGCCCACTATCATAGGAAACTGGCCTCGTTGGCGCAGTAGTCAGCGGTCAGTCACATGATCTAAAGGTTGTGAGTTCAACTCTCACACGGGCAGGTGTCATATTGTCTTATATGATCTTCTTATTACAGCAAGGTTCCAGTGTTAATTCAACAAGATAAGAGGATCCTCTTTGAAAAGAGCTTCAACTGTGGAAACTCTTCAGTGGATTGACTCATGTGCTTTAAGGTGCACTTGTATTTCCTGCTGAAAAATTCAAAGAGTAGTTGTACGTTTCTGGTGAAAGACAAAGCCAGCTACAAGTTGTGCTACTTGCAGACCAGGGAGTGCTTGTTTATTAAGTACAGAGAATATAGACTGACAGAGCGTTCCATAGCTGCTATAACCCTAACATTTGATATTATTTCTGAGGAGGTGATATAATATATACGTTTATGCCGTAGATTTGCAGGGACCGAGCATTCATAGTTGTGCTTGAGTCGTGCTGCAAATACACAGCCGAAACGCTAGTAGCATTAGAGTCTCTATGCTAGCGTTGACTATCTTCCGGTTTCCTGTCAGCTTATTTTCAAATTCTCTGGCCTCTGCTTACTTCCTAAACAATGGCGAAAGTTAGTCATCGGATCGTGTTGGAGTTGGAACTGGTAGATTCTGAAGAGCAATGACTTGTACATAAAGAACGGCAACGGAGAAAAGAAAGATGTCGTCCGTTTTTCTTCCTCCAACTCAATTGAAATCTGGCTGCGAATCTGCCAGAAATGCGATGCTATCAAGCGGACCAATCACAGCTCTTATTGTGTTTATAGATAAAAATGCATGGGTCAGACCTTCTCTTAGGTGTCTTGCAGTTGGTTGTTCACATTAAAAGTAACAGACATAGCTAAGTCAGGCTTGAGAGAAAGATGCAAACCCTTCTCTTTTCTTACCATTGAACAATTGGCCCCGTCACGCCTTGAGGCATGTGTCAGTACCTCTCTTTCTATCGGCAGTGGAAAAAATAGCAGACAAACTGTCAAGGCAGAGTATACTGGCACCTTAAGTGGACCTCGTTGAAAAAAAAAGGTGAAATTTCCATAAAGTATGCATTGGTGGTTCAGTGGTAGAATTCTTGCCTGCCACGCGGGAGGCCCGGGTTCGATTCCCGGCTAATGCAGTCGACTAACTTTGGCCAAACTACTTGTATCTCGAAGGTTGAGTCTAATGGTCGTCATTTCCTTCTGGAATTTGTGTCTTTGTGCACTAGAAAATGAAAAGATAGTAAAGTGTACCATTCTATCATTTGAAATTTTAATCTTTTATGTGGCAACGAGTTTGACTTGAAATTGAGATCACAAACTGCAAGTAAGAACTGTTCATCAATAAGCAACATAAAGTAACCACACAGCTTTCTGTTTACAGGGTATGGGTATGAAGGTATGTCTAAGAATCTCATAGGATCAAAAGCCTTAGCCCTTCAGGTCTAAATCACTTTTGTATTGGGCTGTTGATTGTGGCAGGCCAGCTAGCATTTAAGCCCCACCCTGCCCCTGGTGTGAGTTGTTTGTTCATCAAGAGGACTATCGTTATTGCGATAAAATACTCAAACTTAAATAGGAAGGGATTCTGAGTTTTACATAGACTACATACTTCCACTACTAGCTACAATTGCTTAGAAATGACTTTAAAAGCGTGGATATGTCATCAGCTGGTAACTTTTCTTCCGGACTATTGAAAGGTTGGACAGAAACACTTGTCCTGACCCAATGGCTCTGTTAATAACATGTGGACTATTTGGACAAAAAAGTACTGGAGATCAATGTTCTAGAATACAAACATGTAACAAACATTTTCTGACTTTTGATATGATGGTTTTGTGACGGACATGAAGTCTTTCAAATTTCTCTTTGTTTTACCCAAGGTTTTTGCCCACTATCATAGGAAACTGGCCTCGTTGGCGCAGTAGTCAGCGGTCAGTCACATGATCTAAAGGTTGTGAGTTCAACTCTCACACGGGCAGGTGTCATATTGTCTTATATGATCTTCTTATTACAGCAAGGTTCCAGTGTTAATTCAACAAGATAAGAGGATCCTCTTTGAAAAGAGCTTCAACTGTGGAAACTCTTCAGTGGATTGACTCATGTGCTTTAAGGTGCACTTGTATTTCCTGCTGAAAAATTCAAAGAGTAGTTGTCCGTTTCTGGTGAAAGACAAAGCCAGCTACAAGTTGTGCTACTTGCAGACCAGGGAGTGCTTGTTTATTAAGTACAGAGAATATAGACTGACAGAGCGTTCCATAGCTGCTATAACCCTAACATTTGATATTATTTCTGAGGAGGTGATATAATATATACGTTTATGCCTTAGATGTGCAGGGACCGAGCATTCATAGTTGTGCTTGAGTCGTGCTGCAAATACACAGCCGAAACGCTAGTAGCATTAGAGTCTCTATGCTAGCGTTGACTATCTTCCGGTTTCCTGTCAGCTTATTTTCAAATTCTCTGGCCTCTGCTTACTTCCTAAACAATGGCGAAAGTTAGTCATCGGATCGTGTTGGAGTTGGAACTGGTAGATTCTGAAGAGCAATGACTTGTACATAAAGAACGGCAACGGAGAAAAGAAAGATGTCGTCCGTTTTTCTTCCTCCAACTCAATTGAAATCTGGCTGCGAATCTGCCAGAAATGCGATGCTATCAAGCGGACCAATCACAGCTCTTATTGTGTTTATAGATAAAAATACATGGGTCAGACCTTCTCTTAGGTGTCTTGCAGTTGGTTGTTCACATTAAAAGTAACAGACATAGCTAAGTCAGGCTTGAGAGAAAGATGCAAACCCTTCTCTTTTCTTACCATTGAACAATTGGCCCCGTCACGCCTTGAGGCATGTGTCAGTACCTCTCTTTCTATCGGCAGTGGAAAAAATAGCAGACAAACTGTCAAGGCAGAGTATACTGGCACCTTAAGTGGACCTCGTTGAAAAAAAAAGGTGAAATTTCCATAAAGTATGCATTGGTGGTTCAGTGGTAGAATTCTTGCCTGCCACGCGGGAGGCCCGGGTTCGATTCCCGGCTAATGCAGTCGACTAACTTTGGCCAAACTACTTGTATCTCGAAGGTTGAGTCTAATGGTCGTCATTTCCTTCTGGAATTTGTGTCTTTGTGCACTAGAAAATGAAAAGATAGTAAAGTGTACCATTCTATCATTTGAAATTTTAATCTTTTATGTGGCAACGAGTTTGACTTGAAATTGAGATCACAAACTGCAAGTAAGAACTGTTCATCAATAAGCAACATAAAGTAACCACACAGCTTTCTGTTTACAGGGTATGGGTATGAAGGTATGTCTAAGAATCTCATAGGATCAAAAGCCTTAGCCCTTCAGGTCTAAATCACTTTTGTATTGGGCTGTTGTTTGTGGCAGGCCAGCTAGCATTTAAGCCCCACCCTGCCCCAGGTGTGAGTTGTTTGTTCATCAAGAGGACTATCGTTATTGCGATAAAATACTCAAAGTTAAATAGGAAGGGATTCTGAGTTTTACATAGACTACATAATTCCACTACTAGCTACAATTGCTTAGAAATGACTTTAAAAGCGTGGATATGTCATCAGCTGGTAACTTTTCTTCCGGACTATTGAAAGGTTGGACAGAAACACTTGTCCTGACCCAATGGCTCTGTTAATAACATGTGGACTATTTGGACAAAAAAGTACTGGAGATCAATGTTCTAGAATACAAACATGTAACAAACATTTTCTGACTTTTGATATGATGGTTTTGTGACGGACATGAAGTCTTTCAAATTTCTCTTTGTTTTACCCAAGGTTTTTGCCCACTATCATAGGAAACTGGCCTCGTTGGCGCAGTAGTCAGCGGTCAGTCACATGATCTAAAGGTTGTGAGTTCAACTCTCACACGGGCAGGTGTCATATTGTCTTATATGATCTTCTTATTACAGCAAGGTTCCAGTGTTAATTCAACAAGATAAGAGGATCCTCTTTGAAAAGAGCTTCAACTGTGGAAACTCTTCAGTGGATTGACTCATGTGCTTTAAGGTGCACTTGTATTTCCTGCTGAAAAATTCAAAGAGTAGTTGTACGTTTCTGGTGAAAGACAAAGCCAGCTACAAGTTGTGCTACTTGCAGACCAGGGAGTGCTTGTTTATTAAGTACAGAGAATATAGACTGACAGAGCGTTCCATAGCTGCTATAACCCTAACATTTGATATTATTTCTGAGGAGGTGATATAATATATACGTTTATGCCGTAGATTTGCAGGGACCGAGCATTCATAGTTGTGCTTGAGTCGTGCTGCAAATACACAGCCGAAACGCTAGTAGCATTAGAGTCTCTATGCTAGCGTTGACTATCTTCCGGTTTCCTGTCAGCTTATTTTCAAATTCTCTGGCCTCTGCTTACTTCCTAAACAATGGCGAAAGTTAGTCATCGGATCGTGTTGGAGTTGGAACTGGTAGATTCTGAAGAGCAATGACTTGTACATAAAGAACGGCAACGGAGAAAAGAAAGATGTCGTCCGTTTTTCTTCCTCCAACTCAATTGAAATCTGGCTGCGAATCTGCCAGAAATGCGATGCTATCAAGCGGACCAATCACAGCTCTTATTGTGTTTATAGATAAAAATGCATGGGTCAGACCTTCTCTTAGGTGTCTTGCAGTTGGTTGTTCACATTAAAAGTAACAGACATAGCTAAGTCAGGCTTGAGAGAAAGATGCAAACCCTTCTCTTTTCTTACCATTGAACAATTGGCCCCGTCACGCCTTGAGGCATGTGTCAGTACCTCTCTTTCTATCGGCAGTGGAAAAAATAGCAGACAAACTGTCAAGGCAGAGTATACTGGCACCTTAAGTGGACCTCGTTGAAAAAAAAAGGTGAAATTTCCATAAAGTATGCATTGGTGGTTCAGTGGTAGAATTCTTGCCTGCCACGCGGGAGGCCCGGGTTCGATTCCCGGCTAATGCAGTCGACTAACTTTGGCCAAACTACTTGTATCTCGAAGGTTGAGTCTAATGGTCGTCATTTCCTTCTGGAATTTGTGTCTTTGTGCACTAGAAAATCAAAAGATAGTAAAGTGTACCATTCTATCATTTGAAATTTTAATCTTTTATGTGGCAACGAGTTTGACTTGAAATTGAGATCACAAACTGCAAGTAAGAACTGTTCATCAATAAGCAACATAAAGTAACCACACAGCTTTCTGTTTACAGGGTATGGGTATGAAGGTATGTCTAAGAATCTCATAGGATCAAAAGCCTTAGCCCTTCAGGTCTAAATCACTTTTGTATTGGGCTGTTGATTGTGGCAGGCCAGCTAGCATTTAAGCCCCACCCTGCCCCTGGTGTGAGTTGTTTGTTCATCAAGAGGACTATCGTTATTGCGATAAAATACTCAAAGTTAAATAGGAAGGGATTCTGAGTTTTACATAGACTACATACTTCCACTACTAGCTACAATTGCTTAGAAATTACTTTAAAAGCGTGGATATGTCATCAGCTGGTAACTTTTCTTCCGGACTATTGAAAGGTTGGACAGAAACACTTGTCCTGACCCAATGGCTCTGTTAATAACATGTGGACTATTTGGACAAAAAAGTACTGGAGATCAATGTTCTAGAATACAAACATGTAACAAACATTTTCTGACTTTTGATATGATGGTTTTGTGACGGACATGAAGTCTTTCAAATTTCTCTTTGTTTTACCCAAGGTTTTTGCCCACTATCATAGGAAACTGGCCTCGTTGGCGCAGTAGTCAGCGTGTCAGTCACATGATCTAAAGGTTGTGAGTTCAACTCTCACACGGGGCAAGTGTCATATTGTCTTATATGATCTTCTTATTACAGCAAGGTTCCAGTGTTAATTCAACAAGAAAGGAGCTGAAACTGTGGAAACTCTTCAGTTAAGGTGCACTTGTATTTTCTGCTGAAGAATTCAAAGAGTAGTTGTACGTTTCTGGTGAAAGACAGAGCCAGCTACAAGTTGTGCTACTTGCAGACCAGGGAGTGCTTGTTTATTAAGTACAGAGAATATAGACTGACAGAGCGTTCCATGGCTGCTATAACCCTAACATTTGATATTATTTCTGAGGAGGTTATATAATATATACGTTTATGCCGTAGATGTGCAGGGACCGAGCATTCATAGATGTGCTTGAGTCGTGCTGCAAATACACAGCCAAAACGCTAGTAGCATTAGAGTTTCTATGCTAGCGTTGAGTATCTTCCGGTATCCTGTCAGCTTATTTACAAATTCTCTGGCCTCTGCTTACTTCCTAAACAACGGCTAAAGTTAGTCAGCGGATCGTGTTGGAGTTGGAACTGGTAGATTCTGAAGAGCAATGACTTGTACATAAGAACGGCAACGAAGAAAAGAAAGATGTCGTCCGTTTTTTGTTCCTTCAACTCAATTCGAATCTGGCTGCGAATCTGCCGGAAATGCAATGCTATCAAGCGGACCAATCACAGCTCTTACTGTGTTTATAGATAAAAATGCATGGGTCAGACCTTCTCTTAGGTGTCTTGCAGTTGGTTGTCAGGCTTGAGAGAGAGATACAAACCCTTCTCTTTTCTTACCATTGAACAATTGGCCCCGTCACGCCTTGAGGCATGTGTCAGTACCTCTCTTTCTATCGGCAGTCGAAAAAATAGCAGACAAACTGTCAAGACACAGTATACTGGCACCTTAAGTGGACCTCGTCGAAAAAACAAGAAGGTGAAATTTCCATAAAATATGCATTGGTGGTTCAGTGGTTGAATTCTCGTCTGCCACGCATGAGGCCCGGGTTCGATTCCCAGCTAATGCAGTCGACTAACTCTGGCCAAACTACTTTTATCTCGAAGGTTGAGTCTAATGGTCGTCATTTCCTTCTGGAATTTGTGTCTTTGTGCACTAGAAAATGAAAAGATAGTAAAGTGTACCATTCTATCATTTGAAATTTTAATCTTTTATGTGGCAACGAGTTTGACTTGAAAGTGAGATCACAAACTGCAAGTAAGAACTGTTCATCAATAAGCAACATAAAGTAACCACACAGCTTTCTGTTTACAGGGTATGGGTATGAAGGTATGTCTAAGAATCTCTTAGGATCAAAAGCCTTAGCACTTCAAGTCTATATCACTTTTGTATTGGGCTGTTGTTTGTGGCAGGCCAGCTAGGCTTTAAGCCCCACCCTGCCCCAGGTGTGAGTTGTTTGTTCATCAAGAGGACTATCGTTATTGCGATAAAATACTCAAACTTAAATAGGAAGGGATTCTGAGTTTTACATAGACTACATACTTCCACTACTAGCTACAATTGCTTAGAAATGACTTTAAAAGCGTGGATATGTCATCAGCTGGTAACTTTTCTTCCGGACTGTTGACAGGTTGGACAGGAACACTTGTCCTGACCCAATGGCTCTGTTAATAACATGTGGACTATTTGGACAAAAAAGTACTGGAGATCAATGTTCTAGAATACAAACATGTAACAAACATTTTCTGACTTTTGATATGATGGTTTTGTGACGGACATGACGTCTTTCAAATTTCTCTTTGTTGTACCCAAGGTTTTTACCCACTATTATAGGAAACAGGCCTCGTTGGCGCAGTAGGCAGCGCGTCAGTCTCATAATCTGAAGGTCGTGAGTTCAACCCTCACACGGGGCAGGTGTCATATTGTCTTATATGATCTTCTTATTACAGTAAGGTTCCAGTGTTAATTCAACAAGATAAGAGGATCCTCTTTGAAAAGAGCTTCAACTGTGGAAACTCTTCAGTGGATTGACTCATGTGCTTTAAGGTGCACTTGTATTTCCTGCTGAAAAATTCAAAGAGTAGTTGTACGTTTCTGGTGAAAGACAAAGCCAGCTACAAGTTGTGCTACTTGCAGACCAGGGAGTGCTTGTTTATTAAGTACAGAGAATATAGACTGACAGAGCGTTCCATAGCTGCTATAACCCTAACATTTGATATTATTTCTGAGGAGGTGATATAATATATACGTTTATGCCGTAGATGTGCAGGGACCGAGCATTCATAGTTGTGCTTGAGTCGTGCTGCAAATACACAGCCGAAACGCTAGTAGCATTAGAGTCTCTATGCTAGCGTTGACTATCTTCCGGTTTCCTGTCAGCTTATTTTCAAATTCTCTGGCCTCTGCTTACTTCCTAAACAATGGCGAAAGTTAGTCATCGGATCGTGTTGGAGTTGGAACTGGTAGATTCTGAAGAGCAATGACTTGTACATAAAGAACGGCAACGGAGAAAAGAAAGATGTCGTCCGTTTTTCTTCCTCCAACTCAATTGAAATCTGGCTGCGAATCTGCCAGAAATGCGATGCTATCAAGCGGACCAATCACAGCTCTTATTGTGTTTATAGATAAAAATGCATGGGTCAGACCTTCTCTTAGGTGTCTTGCAGTTGGTTGTTCACATTAAAAGTAACAGACATAGCTAAGTCAGGCTTGAGAGAAAGATGCAAACCCTTCTCTTTTCTTACCATTGAACAATTGGCCCCGTCACGCCTTGAGGCATGTGTCAGTACCTCTCTTTCTATCGGCAGTGGAAAAAATAGCAGACAAACTGTCAAGGCAGAGTATACTGGCACCTTAAGCGGACCTCGTTGAAAAAAAAAGGTGAAATTTCCATAAAGTATGCATTGGTGGTTCAGTGGTAGAATTCTTGCCTGCCACGCGGGAGGCCCGGGTTCGATTCCCGGCTAATGCAGTCGACTAACTTTGGCCAAACTACTTGTATCTCGAAGGTTGAGTCTAATGGTCGTCATTTCCTTCTGGAATTTGTGTCTTTGTGCACTAGAAAATCAAAAGATAGTAAAGTGTACCATTCTATCATTTGAAATTTTAATCTTTTATGTGGCAACGAGTTTGACTTGAAATTGAGATCACAAACTGCAAGTAAGAACTGTTCATCAATAAGCAACATAAAGTAACCACACAGCTTTCTGTTTACAGGGTATGGGTATGAAGGTATGTCTAAGAATCTCATAGGATCAAAAGCCTTAGCCCTTCAGGTCTAAATCACTTTTGTATTGGGCTGTTGATTGTGGCAGGCCAGCTAGCATTTAAGCCCCACCCTGCCCCTGGTGTGAGTTGTTTGTTCATCAAGAGGACTATCGTTATTGCGATAAAATACTCAAAGTTAAATAGGAAGGGATTCTGAGTTTTACATAGACTACATACTTCCACTACTAGCTACAATTGCTTAGAAATTACTTTAAAAGCATGGATATGTCATCAGCTGGTAACTTTTCTTCCGGACTATTGAAAGGTTGGACAGAAACACTTGTCCTGACCCAATGGCTCTGTTAATAACATGTGGACTATTTGGACAAAAAAGTACTGGAGATCAATGTTCTAGAATACAAACATGTAACAAACATTTTCTGACTTTTGATATGATGGTTTTGTGACGGACATGAAGTCTTTCAAATTTCTCTTTGTTTTACCCAAGGTTTTTGCCCACTATCATAGGAAACTGGCCTCGTTGGCGCAGTAGTCAGCGGTCAGTCACATGATCTAAAGGTTGTGAGTTCAACTCTCACACGGGCAAGTGTCATATTGTCTTATATGATCTTCTTATTACAGCAAGGTTCCAGTGTTAATTCAACAAGAAAGGAGCTGAAACTGTGGAAACTCTTCAGTTAAGGTGCACTTGTATTTTCTGCTGAAAAATTCAAAGAGTAGTTGTACGTTTCTGGTGAAAGACAGAGCCAGCTACAAGTTGTGCTACTTGCAGACCAGGGAGTGCTTGTTTATTAAGTACAGAGAATATAGACTGACAGAGCGTTCCATGGCTGCTATAACCCTAACATTTGATATTATTTCTGAGGAGGTTATATAATATATACGTTTATGCCGTAGATGTGCAGGGGCCGAGCATTCATAGTTGTGCTTGAGTTGTGCTGCAAATACACAGCCGAAACGCTAGTAGCATTAGAGTTTCTATGCTATCGTTGAGTATCTTCCGGTTTCCTGTCAGCTTATTTACAAATTCTCTGGCCTCTGCTTACTTCCTAAACAATGGCGAAAGTAAGTCATCGGATCGTGTTGGAGTTGGAACTGGTAGATTCTGAAGAGCAATGACTTGTACATAAAGAACGGCAACGGAGAAAAGAAAGATGTCGTCCGTTTTTCTTCCTCCAACTCAATTGAAATCTGGCTGCGAATCTGCCAGAAATGCGATGTTATCAAGCGGACCAATCACAGCTCTTATTGTGTTTATAGATAAAAATGCATGGGTCAGACCTTCTCTTGGGTGTCTTGCAGTTGGTTGTTCACATTAAAAGTAACAGACATAGCTAAGTCAGGCTTGAGAGAAAGATGCAAACCCTTCTCTTTTCTTACCATTGAACAATTGGCCCCGTCACGCCTTGAGGCATGTGTCAGTACCTCTCTTTCTATCGGCAGTGGAAAAAATAGCAGACAAACTGTCAAGGCAGAGTATACTGGCACCTTAAGTGGACCTCGTCGAAAAAAAAAGGTGAAATTTCCATAAAATATGCATTGGTGGTTCAGTGGTAGAATTCTCGCCTGCCACGCGGGAGGCCCGGGTTCAATTCCCGGCTAATGCAGTCGACTAACTTTGGCCAAACTACTTGTATCTCGAAGGTTGAGTCTAATGGTCGTCATTTCCTTCTGGAATTTGTGTCTTTGTGCACTAGAAAATGAAAAGATAGTAAAGTGTACCATTCTATCATTTGAAATTTTAATCTTTTATGTGGCAACGAGTTTGACTTGAAATTGAGATCACAAACTGCAAGTAAGAACTGTTCATCAATAAGCAACATAAAGTAACCACACAGCTTTCTGTTTACAGGGTATGGGTATGAAGGTATGTCTAAGAATCTCATAGGATCAAAAGCCTTAGCCCTTCAGGTCTAAATCACTTTTGTATTGGGCTGTTGTTTGTGGCAGGCCAGCTAGCATTTAAGCCCCACCCTGCCCCAGGTGTGAGTTGTTTGTTCATCAAGAGGACTATCGTTATTGCGATAAAATACTCAAAGTTAAATAGGAAGGGATTCTGAGTTGTACATAGACTACATACTTCCACTACTAGCTACAATTGCTTAGAAATGACTTTAAAAGCGTGGATATGTCATCAGCTGGTAACTTTTCTTCCGGACTATTGAAAGGTTGGACAGAAACACTTGTCCTGACCCAATGGCTCTGTTAATAACATGTGGACTATTTGGACAAAAAAGTACTGGATTTCAATGTTCTAGAATACAAACATGTAACAAACATTTTCTGACTTTTTATATGATGGTTTTGTGACGGACATGACGTCTTTCAAATTTCTCTTTGTTTTACCCAAGGTTTTTACCCACTATTATAGGAAACAGGCCTCGTTGGCGCAGTAGGCAGCCCGTCAGTCTCATAATCTGAAGGTCGTGAGTTCAACCCTCACACGGGGCAAGTGTCATATTGTCTTATATGATTACCTTTTACAGGTAGGTTCCAGTGTTAATTCAACAAGATAAGAGGATCCTCTTTGAAAAGAGCTGAAACTGTGGAAACTCTTCAGTGGATTGACTCATGTGCTTTAAGGTGCACTTGTATTTCCTGCTGAAGAATTCAAAGAGTAGTTGTACATTTCTGGTGAAACACAGAGCCAGCTACAAGTTGTGCTACTTGCAGACCAGGGAGTGCTTGTTTATTAAATACAGAAAATATAGACTGACAGAGCGTTCCATGGCTGCTATAACCCTAACATTTGATATTATTTCTGAGGAGGCGATATAATATATACATTTATGCCGTAGATGTGCAGAGACCGAGCATTCATAGTTGTGCTTGAGTCGTGCTGCAAATACACAGCCGAAACGCTAGTAGCGTTAGAGTTTCTATGCTAGCGTTATTGACAAATTCTCTGGCCTCTGCTTACTTCGTAAACAATGACAAAAGTTAGTCAGCGGATCGTGTTGGAGTTGGAACTGGTAGATTCTGCTACAATTATAGCTACAATTGTTTAGAAATGACTTTACAAGCATGGATATGTCATCACCTGGTAACTTTTTTTCCGGACTATTGAAAGGTTGGACAGAAACACTTGTCCTGACTCAATGGCTCCGTAAATAACATGTGGACTATTTGGACAAAGTACTGGAGATCAATGTCCTAGAATACTCTGAGAACAGGTAGTCTTTCATATTTCTACTAGTTTTACAGAAAGTTTTTGTCCATTTTTTATAGAAAATGGACACCGTTGGCACAGTAGGCAGTCGGTCAGTCTCATAATCTGAAGGTCGTGAGTTCAACCCTCACCCGGGGCAAGTGTCATATTATCGTAGATGCACGGTCCCCGCATCTACGACAATATAAACCATTCATGATTCATGTTTTTTTTTAAACATATATGTAGAAGGGACAATTAATCCTCAAACCATCTGTGGATGGCACACATACTCCTACATCTGTGAGATGTCTGACCCTGATGAGTAGTACACAACTTATCTAAGCTTGGACGGATGGAGGTTGTCAAGCAGATGGTCATATCAGCCTCAGGCTGGACTCTTGACCGGTGTCTGTTTTTCCGGTAGGTGAGTGAAGAACATCCACTTTTCCCAAAGATATATGTTGTTGAAAAGGGAAAAACGCTCATCATAGCGTTTTCTGCCAATTGTGGCAAGTCTTTCTGGCAAGAGATCCATAACTGGGTGAGTGGTTTGGTTTCATATGTTTCTCAACGTACTGTCAGTGGATAGTTCGATGAGCTGATCCTCCTCTGTCACTGTCAGGCGACAGAGGACTTGGTGACCAAGACATTGTCACTGAAAGGTGCAGCCAGCTCTGTGCGCTTTTGGAGAAGTAAAAACTCCAGAATAGATGTGCGTAATTCCAACCCACGTGACAACAGCTGGTTGCGCTGTGCTGCTGGGCACTTCTGGGTCTGGTGAGAACTTGTTGTGAAGCTGAAACCATAGGTGCAGAGTGCGAGGCGCCCTGCTTTTCTTGGCGCTGCACTGCGCTTCATTCTCAAGATTCAAAGCACTTTTCTGTGATGTAATGATCTCCTTTGTTTGCCATTGTTTTTTTTTTTACTCTTTAAAAGTACAAGTACATTTACTAACTATAATGGTACTCTGAGAACATACTTCTGTCGAAGCCCACCAGCCTCCTTAAATTCAATCAATGTTGCAGACTCGTAGATATCAGTCCTCTAAGTAGGCCTGATTTTTTTCAAAAAGATCTCTGCATTACTTGTTTAGAAAGTCATTCAAATGTTAAACAATTGTATTGCAATGTTAAAGAAAGTGGTACAACTTTTTCCTGGATCTAACCAATTAATCAAATCCACTTAGTGGGTTCTTCCTTGGTCCATAACTCACTCTTCCATCAAGTTTTAAGTTGGAGACATACAACTGCAAGAACAGAAAACCAAGATCCAACAATAAGATTAGAAAACTTAGAATTTAATCTGTTGACAGACAGAATTTACATTGATGTAATGGAATTATTCAGACAGAAGCAGGACGGTCCAGGACATTTCATATCAAATCAAAAGTTCTTCATCAATATCTACATCTTCAAAGGTTTGGAACTTATTGATATAGATTTTCATTATGATCAAATGACAAAAATCATCACAGAATAGACTTTGCTTCATTTAAACTATATAAGAAATTAAATAAGAACAGTAGTAAAGTTGACAGGGCAAGTGCAATAAAGCTTAAATATTTTGTAATATCCATCTCCACTGTGTTCCTTCCAGTAAATGTTCCACTTAAGCCTGGCTGATAAGTGTTTTGCTTTCATTCTTAAACATCACATATTTTACATTCAGGCATCAACTAATTAGGCTCTTTCACCCCGATTCAATTACAAATGGTACATTAAACAACAATGATCCCCCTCGATCCTGTTGTTTACAGGCGTTCGCATGTTTTGCAGGTTTCAATCAGTTTCTTATTATACAGCCCAATAAAAAATAACATGAGCCCGTCACACACATAAGTAACAACGTTAGAGTTTGCAGATACACGCGAATATGAAAACTTATTTAAAACAATAAACAGTGTAGAAAATGTTTTTTACATAAACAATGTGTTTATTTTCCTTATTTGGTTGTGTTTGTGATTTATTTTTATTCATAGTTTGTAATAATGTTTATGGGTAAATTGTAAAAATAACAATTATATTTCTTCAAAAAGTTCTTAAGCATTTAATCTTAGGAATGATATATACTATTTTCCAATATGTCTGTATAGGACATTTTTACTCCATAATATGGGTATTGCACCAGCCAAAAATGCATAACATTTGGGCTCTATTTGTTATCACATATGTCTCTGTGTGTGTGTGTATTCTTGACACTTCTTCATGGGTTTCCTTTGCCAAAATGAATTTCCAGCACCGCATTGAAACATTAAGGCTCCTACAAAATCAGCAAAAAGAGTGATCTTACCACTCTGTTACACTGTGTGAGGTGGTCGACTACAATCTTCGACACGTCCGACTGTGCAGTATGATATCTGCCTTGAGAGCATGTCTACAGATAGTTTAAATTATTATAGTTTTGTGTGACTTCATACTATATTCTGAACGGCTGCTTTGTAGATGTGCTCATTACACTGTCTTTGTTTTGAAACTCAAATCAGGCTAAGTGGACAACCATTTTAATTGCCAACCTCCATGTTCAATTATGACTGACTGACTTTCATTTGGGACTGGCCAAAACCACACAGTGTACAACAGGCTTCAGGATCTCACCTGAAAAATGTCTGTGAACTTATCCTGGTGTGATAGACACATGAAAAGGTTATCAACAGTCATTTTGAACAGAATCTGTTATAAAAAACATTAATAAAGTGCACATGGCATGCTCACAATCGGCCTGTGCTGCCCATGATTTATTATATTATACAGACAAGAGCTAAAGAAGGGCCATCAGTGTCGGACAGGAGAAATTCAAAGACAAACATAATCAATGGAGTTGTTCCAAAAATGTGAGAAAAAGAGAAAACTGGTTTGGCCCTCTAATGTGGCACTTAAAAACATCTCAACAGGAAGTGGTTTGACCCATGTCTGTCAGGATGTTTTGTGCAAAAAAGAAAACTTCCACATACAGAAAATACATGCCAAGCAATGCTCCTCTGTGGCACAAGGCTACTTTTTACTCAGGTAGCATTACTGGGAAAAAAAACAAAACATTCACATCCAAAAGAAAATCTGGATGTGTAATCTGATTCTGATTTACAAAGATATTCTGACTTCTCACAGAATTAGGACTGAATTTGGACATTTCTTCTCTCTCTAGTAGTGCCTCTGTTAGTCCATTGTCGTGTTTTGGGGCAGTGCACACATGAGGGGAGAGTTTGGAAGCAACTGACGGCTGTTAGTCATCCTTTAGATTAAATAGATGATGTTTTCTTCCTCATATACAGATGGATTTGATCATAACTTATTTGATTGTAGATGAATAATTAGGTATGTTAGGTATATACATATATAGGGTATATTATTTACAGTGAGGACTCTAAACACTGTAATTGCAGTTGCACTCATTTCTTTTGAGTTGCTTTAATTCCAGATTAGTGCTCAAGTGAATTGAATATTAAGTTTTCATATTTCTCTTAAGACCGAAACTATGACTAATTACTCTGCTCGACAATCCAACGGGACCCAAAGTCATCAAGTAACCAAGTGATCAGTGCAAAGAGCAACACAACACCAAGTCCCTCTGAACTCTACTCCATCCAAAGTTTGAAGAAAAAATCCACCCTGAAACATGTACACTTCCCTGTGTTTACAAGGATTCCTGAATAAAAAGGGAATCAGAGAAAACACGAGTCGTGTCTTGACACATCGAAAATATTTTCAGTGCAGCTACAAAGGACAACAGAACATTTTCCATCAACCAGAAAAATGGATATAGAGGCAACTATCACACATGGGGAAAAGTGACCACCCAAGAAGCAGGTGAAGTAAATCTCAACAGACTACACCATGGAACTATAACTGCAAACAGCAAAACCATACAGGCATCCCTTTATAGGAGTGATTAAAAGGATTCAATCAAATTTAGGAGCACATTAAGCCACCGGCAGAAGAAGAATATCATATTAAAACACTATCCCTACATAAATAGAATGCACTGGATATAGTGTCAGTATATCCAGGGGAGATTTATCCATTAACTCTGACATCCTCTAGGACCTGAAACATACAACTGAGACAAGTAGCCCAGTCTAGTTCATCGGAGTAGTGTTTTTACTTGGAATCTGCAAGAGTTAGATTCACAAAGTAATAAAGCTTTTTTGTTAAACATCTCCTAGGCTAGTATCATTTAGAGGAAGACTGGAAAACACCTGCATTGAGGGTCGTACTATCTCCTGCTCTGCTCATCCTCTTGGCCGTCGGGATGCCTCTCCTCTGAGGCCCCCCCAGGCTCCACATGTGTTTTGTGCATGTGCTCACATGACTCCTGGACTTTCTCTGGTGATGCATCACTTGCAGTGTGCAGTGAGTCCTCCTCTGGTTCATGTGCGGAGAAGGTAGGGTGAATGCTACTGCTCGCAGTGGTACTCTCCTCCTGGGCCTTTTCATCAGATGGTCCAATGGAGCTTGTTTCACTTAAGGAGTCGGAGCTTGCCCCTGAGCGCTGGAATAACCTCTGACCTGTGAGGAAATGTAAGAGTCAGGAAGAGAATGAGCCTGTGTGATCTAGTGTGATCTCCATATTCACCTTCACTTTCATATGTGTCAGCCGCAATTTGCAGCTCCAACTCTGCTCATCAAACTACTGTGTGTTACTCATTGAATCATAAATTAGTAATTCAGCTAGACATGTTTAGAACAAAGACTAAGAGGAAGAAGCCTGAAATAAACAAGGCCACCTGCAAGTCAGTGTTTTAGCTTTGTATAGTAATTAGGGTGTAAATGTTACAGTAAGTGTCACCAGTATTTTGCATACACTTAAGAACCAGGTAGCAAAGCTAGGTGTCTGCATTTGCTTGTAAATAAATATGAAGAAACTCTGCAGTATTCTAACAAGTTCAGGGTCACCAGTGCTGCTAAAAAAAAAAAATCACCATTTAAGGGGCTAAAGAACTACAAAGTAGTGTGGACAACAGGGAATTAGAGAAAGAAAGAGAGAGCATTAAGAGTCAGCATTACATGACTGTTGCTGTATTTAGAGTATTAGTGAAACTATAGAAATAGACAGTATGCTGCCCATTTCTATAAATTTACTTATTTGATATTTGGCTATTTGAGAAAATCTTCAGCGGCAAACATGGACAAACTCACCTGGCATTCTCTGTGATGAGGAGGTGGGAGTGTCCTGCTGGGACGAATTGTCTGCCTGGGCCATAGTGTAGTAAGTCTTCTCTGTGGAACCCAGGGAACCTATTGACATACACCATTACAATCATTGTACTGACAAACATCAACATACTTTCATATACATTTTTATAAGCGCTAACTAATATAATGGACTAAATGGTTACACATCTCTATGTTACACCAGATCACACATTTAAAGTGCAATCAACATTTATGTAAATTCAGTGGGTGGCATCTTTTACATCATGTACATTAGATCTTTAAAAGCCCTATGTTAACAATTTTGAATCCAGACCTCGTGGTTTAAGTGTATACTACACTGTATCTCTTGTATGTTTCATATTTTCTGTCTAAGGTTACACAGACAGAATCTGACTTTAGGCTCATCCCACAAACTGACCTTTGAAACATCTAAGCAAATCAATGAAGAAATAACCAGTGACATGGAATCTGCTACAATGTAGTTCACAGCTTGTGCAAAAGAAAACAAATGGACAACGTTTTTAAAAACTTACTTCAATAGGTGTTTTCAGTGTTTCAGTGTTTTTGTTTTCACCCCTGCCTATGTGTGTGACTGTGTTTGAGTGTGTGTGTGTACAAAACTATTCAAGTTCAGTTTTTTTTACTAAATTTGGTGAAAATATTTCTTAGGCATCTACACATGATAAACTTTTGAAGCTGATCCGTAGAAGGTTTAAAAGTTACACCTGATATAACATTTGAGTGACTTCAGAGAGTTATTGGTCTTATTGGTCATTGTCCCAATGTATGGCCACAGTACCTGCAGCCAGGTTAAAGGTCCTCCCCTGTATGGAGCTTCCTACAGGAGAGAACCAGTTTAAAACAGAGCCAACCAGAGGAAGCTGTCTCAACATCCCCTGAAATACACAGAACAAGACACACAAATCAGTGGAATGGATTTGTATAGTGTGTCGCACACACACACACACACACACACACACACACACACACACACACACACACACACACACACACACACACACACACACACACACACACACACACACACACACACACACACACACACACACACACACACACACACACACACACACACACACACACACACACACACACACACCTCTTCCATGAGTTTCTCCTCGTTGGCCTTTAGCAGCTGCAGCTCTGCCTCCAGGATGCCTTTCCTCACCACCTCTGTCATGTTATCTAACAGCTACACAGGAAGAGTCACAATGATTTAGAAATGTAATATGTAAGTTATGCAATGTTCATTTTTCTGGAACAAGGATGATTGTTTGTCAACCAAGACTGTGTGGATATGCCACTTAATTATCCTGTTTGGATAAACTGATATACTGTCATCATTTACATCTGACAGAGTTCAACTAAATTTGAGAATTTTCTACAATAAAACTCCCATCAAGCTCTGCTGACCTTAACCTGAGCTGTTTATAGTTTGGCCAAAGCTGGAGGATGACTACCAGCAGGAACCACTGCTATCAATAACAGCCTCTGAAAATGTAACATCACTTCATGTCGATTAAACTGTCAGCAGCAAAGAGAAAAACTAAACATTTTTAAGGTCCAAACCTTACTATAAAAAGTGCCTTGAAATAATGTATGTTATGATTTGGGACTATACAAATATAACTGAATTTACTTTCAAACCAATAGCTAATCAAATAAATAATCTCAACTTTGTCAGACTGAGACACTTGAACACAATGACTTGAACTATTGATTTAATATCTGAGAACAATTTTTGCATTTTTCTAATGACCTTTGGGTCATATCGGGTTAATATATCAGTTACCCTTCCATTCTCCTCTATGTCCCTCCCTAGGGCAGCTATGGTATTCACTAGCTCTGAAACATCAACGTCCTCAGTCACCATGCCCACAAAGATGCAGTCCTCCTCCGCCCCAAACTCAGGACCTTGGGACAGAGGATTACACAGAAAAGGCACAAGTGTTTAATGAGATAGTAACAGTTTGTCTCATTGTTCGGAGGCCAGTCAGATGTGATGCAGTACTAACCAGTGGAGAAGATGATGTCTGTGTCAAGGTCTTGTAGCTTCCTCAGCAGCTCAGAGTTTATCTTTTCCAGCTCCTGCTTCCTCCTGCTCTCATCCATTCTTTCAGCCTGTGGTTCGTACCTGAGCATCAACACACCTGTTTGAATCCCACGGGCCAAATTCTTAATAGATTTACTTACTAACTATTCCACGCCTTTGTTAGATCGAGACTGGACTATTGTAATTCATTATTATCAGGCTCCAGCAGTAAGTCGTTAAAGACTCTACAGCTTGTCCAAAATGCCAAACAAAGAAAAGAAAAGAGAGCACATTTCTCCAGTCTTAGCATCGCTACACTGGCTTCCAGTTAAATCTAGAATAGAATTTAAAATTCTCCTCACCTTCAAGGCCCTTAATAATATAGCGCCTTTTTACCATAAAGAGCTGTTAGTACCTTATAAACCCACTAGAGTACTCTGCTCCAAGAATTCAGGCATACATGTCGTCCCTAAAGTCTCTAAAAGTAGAGTAGGAGCCAGAGCTTTTAGCAATCAAGCCCCTGTGCTGTGGAATAATCTACCACTTTTAGGTCGGGAGGCAGACACCATCTGTTTGTTTAAGAGTAGGCTCAAAACCTTCCTTTTTGATAAAGCTTATAGTTAGAGCTAATTAGAGCGGCAGAACGTAACTTGTTCTATTTTATGACACATGACACATGGAGCTTCTTTTTCCAGGATCTCTTTCCTCTTCTCCATCCCTATCCCCCTTCCCCGGAATCCCTTTGCTTTATCACCTGCAGATCCAGGGCCTCTGTGGCCGCACCATGGATCGGGTTTTTGGATCGCGCATGGGGGGTCGCGGTGGTGGATCCAGTGTGGTGGATTCTGTGTCATGTGGGCTGATCGTGGTGCTGGTGGTGGACTCTGTGTCGCGTTGGCTTTGGGTACGGGCGGTGGACCAGGACCACCGTGGTTCGTGGTGGGTCTTGGTGAGCGGCGGTGGACGGTGACTGAGGACTGGAGTGGCGTCTGGTCTGGATGGTGGATCATGATCTTGCTGGCTGCTGACCATGGACTGTGATTGCAGTGGGACTGCTGGGCATGTCATGTTTGGGTTATCCCTCAGGATGTTTACCCTCATCAATGCTGCTAAAAACTTTAATCTTGATGAAGTTTTCCTACACGTGGCATCTATTGCACTTCTGTCCGTCCTGGGAGAGGGATCCCTCAAATGTGGTTCTCTCTGAGGTTTCTACATATTTTTACCCTGTTAAAATGGTTTTTAGTAGTTTTTCCTTACTCTTGCTGAGGGTTAAGGACAGAGGATGTCACACCCTGTTAAAGCCCTATGAGATGAATTGTAATTTGTGAATATGGGCAATACAAATAAAATCTGATTGATTGATTGATTGATAATACCATCCAGCCCATTACCCAGCTTCACTTCCACTGAACCTCTCCCACTAACAGATGCAGATGCACACATAAACTCACATACTGAACCACCTGATGAGTGTTGTTGATTGATGGATTCAACAGTTTATCAACTCACATCAGCTGAATATATGTATATATATATATATATGTGTGTGTGTTCAGACCGGCATTTACCCTGAATGACAATTATAAATGTAAGTAGAGTTTTTACTGACTGAACTGATAAGAAGATTAGGCCTCATTCATCAATGTTGTCTTATTTGGGATAAGAACAGAATCTATGCACACTCAAGAGCACTCTTACACACACTTGACTACTGACATGCATGTGCAAAATAATCTAGTATTTTCTTCAAGCATAGTAATGATATCATATTTAGCTGATATGTGATTGTTTAAAGTTTAGAATTAATCTCAAGACTGAAAAGCATCATGTTTCAGTGCATATTGTCTTGGATATTTTACACATGGAAGTGTTGAAGAAGAGGATACTTTATTCACACAAATAGTCACTCTTGTTTAGGCTTTACACACTGGTGTTTACATATTCAATGTATCACATGTTCCATGGTTTTACAGCTATAGCCTTTACTTAAATTGTCCTGTCCTTTTGTAACCTGTTAACTATAAAAAACAAGCTCGATTTTTGGGCAGGAGATGCAACCAGCAGTGTGCACAGCACAGCAGCCAGGTCTCCTTCCAGATTACAAATATTTGTCTGAGCCCTGCCAGTCTGGCCAGCAGGGCTGTTTCCAAAGCTGGCTGATCCAGCTCAAATAACTCTGTCAAGTCTGTTTCCCTTCCTCGCCCTTCCATTCCCTTCCCTCTCTTTTCAGTAATTGACAATATGTGATTTGACTTAAGATTTGAGAACAAACCACTTTTTTAACTTCCTCAATTTAGCAACTTTTTCCCTATACCACTTTCTTTGAAAGTGTAACTGAACCCAAGGTTTTTTTTAGTTTTTTTTTTAATATCCACTGCTTAGATTTCCATATTGGAATTCTTGACTTCTTCAATTTCATTTTGAGTTTTTTTGATTTCTCTTTGGGCTCTACACGCTCATGCCCATTAATGGCCATTTGGGGGAGGGGGGGGGGGGGGTGCATTGTCATATGCTAATTAGGAATATATTGCATGCACTTTCTTCTTAAGACGATGGCATTTATCAACAAAAGATAGACAGTTCTGGAGTTTAAGAACACATCACGAATCTGACTTAGAAGTTAATTAAGAACAGATTTAAGATAAAACTAAAGAATATATTGGTAAACAAGACCCAATCTCCTTGACAACTTAGTTTAAGGTTCATTAAACTGATTTTGATTTCTTTATTCATAGATGACGATTTACTACAGTTCTTTTTAGCCTCAAACCTATTCCGCCTTACCTCACAGCTCCCAGGCCAGGCCAGCTGATCTCCTCTACGTATGTGAGCGAGGCTGAGTGCCGGTGGCTCTCCTCTCTGAAGTCCTGTCTGAGGCTCATAGTGGAGCTCATCACAGGCACAAGCTCAGTCAGCTTCTCCACCAGCTCTTCAACATCCTCCTGCTGGGTCCCCAGGACTGGGTGGGAACAGGATGTCACAGTCACCACTGATTTCTGGTGACTTTGTTACTCTTGCTGGTTACATTGAGCAATAGTGCAATATATATAATATATTGTACAATATGTACAAGCCAGTGTTTGTTTGTCTGTGAGTTCATGTTACCTGCAGCAGTCAGGAGGGGACTGAAGCGAATACAGAAACCCTCGTCGTCTAGCTCCACCACATCTACTCCACTGGTGGGAACCAACTGTGCTAACTGTTCACCCAGCTACATCAGAAAGAAATACACATGTCATCTTGATTGTCAATTTGGGAATTATTTGCTGAAACCACTGACAAAAATAATGCCTGCTACATTTTATCTAAAAGGGCTCATTTCTGACTGTACACGGAAGTGCAGGGAGCCATATTCATGGACCCACTTTCAATCTGCATCTAGGATGCAACGAGCCCAAACCCCAGCATCATCAATAACAATCCTCAGAGACATGAAGAACAGAGAGTCCTGAAGCAGAGGGTCTGGACCTCACAAAGGTCTGAACGCAGCATCATAGGGTTCAGAGTGGGATCTCAGGAGGAGACAGAACTAATATAGCAGGTTCTCTAAGATGCTTGAAAGAACTTTAAGTAACTGTATCTGTTATTGTACTAAGGAGAACCTGTTCTGTTTTAAAGGCAAACAGTGGTCACAGAAAATACTGATCTGGTCTTTATCAAGTTACCTGAAAAATGATTCTCTTTTGGAGTGAAAATATGATCACTGGACCGCTATATAACAATGTTATTGTTACGTGTGTGGTTGTTTTCCTGTGTCTCCCCTCTCATTCTCTGTAGGTCTCACACCATTGGCTGTTCCTCCACCATCGTCCAACCCCCTGTCCAATCTGGGAGCTGTCTGTTGGCCAATCAGTGTCGTCAGGCCTTGATAACTTGCACCTGTTTTGTCTCCATGGAGGGAGGCCATTGTCTGCCTGTGTGTGGGCTGTGTGGGGCTGTTGCCTTTTGTTTGTGAGATGCCACCGGGGTTTAGGTGAATAGGTAAGACACCCTTGGGTTTACACTGCCATCACGTAGACCATACTCTGTTATCACATCAGGTTAGGAGCGGGGCCACCCTCTGTATGTATTAGCTAGGTTGTATGTGTGCACTAGTTAGTTGTCACTTTATCTTGTTTTCTTTGCTTTCTCTCCGCTTATAGTTCCCTATTCCCCTTGGCGGATCGCTGGCTAAATAAAACACACTTACTTATCCAGTTTGCTATTGTGCCCTGTTTTGTTGTTCTCCGAGTCAGCCTAACAGTAACATGTGTTATGGTTCCCCTACTCCCCCCCTAGACGTAGCAAGCTAACATCCTGGAGCCGTAACAGTTATATAGTGGCAAACATTGTCCCTCTGTCCTACAGGCCACATTCTTAATGGATTTACTAATGGCACATAGCATTCTGCTATAGAAGCCATAACTAATGACTATTTTGTAAGTGAGGAAGGATTGAAGCTTTTCTAGTGTTGATGACAACTCAAAGCTTTTTACAGTTCAGTCTATTGCCATTCACCCATTCATACAGTGCATCTATGGTTTTTGTCAATGAGTGGAAATTCTTGGTTCAGTATCTTGCCCAAGGAAACTTATACAATTTGGAAGACTGGGATCGAACCGCCAACCTTGAAAAAAATACCTGCAATTTACAGTTGCTCCTCTGTGTTCTCTAGTATACATTGGGTTTATCTGAATCTGGAAATGAGGTTGATGAGATTAGATTTGAAGGTTATGAAGTCATAATGAACTACAAGTGAAACTTGCTGGAGCTGAGAAGAACTTTAGAGTTGGTAGTAATACTCAGGATATTTCATATTAGTATTTGCAATACTAATAATAATTGATTCTTTTTTAATGTATAAAATATTGATTAATGCAGCACTAACAAGCATACACACAATCTTACAATTTACAACACGTGTTTACACTCACCCATCTGTTGAACGTATCGAGGACCTCTTTCTCACCGACACAGTAACCCTCTACTGAACCTCCACTAGATGCTATAAGAATGTGAAAAAGGAAAAAAAAAATTGAGCCCAAACAAATAATGTATTGGCTGATATGAACCTTTCACAGACATATCAGTAACTGCGATTATGCCTCCCAATATGCCATGAAAATTTATATTTTACAGAATTAACAATGCATGAAAGTTGCTCGTTTACATTTTCATTCAAGTTATATATTTGGTTTAATTTTCTTATATATTTACTGATAATAGAGTATATGGTTAAACAATGTAAATATCATTCAAAGTTATTTGTACAGCCAATATTTACAAATAAAAAAAATCCGCCTGATGAAGCTTATCAAGGTGCAACACTTCTACCCTCAGCCCTCTACTAGTGTGAGGTAAGCCTACTGATGAAAAAAAGTTTTAGCAAGGGGAAAAAAAAACAACATACGTCCTCATTAACTAATATTTTTCTATGACGTTTTCAAAGAAAACTCTTCGTCAGATTCATGACGCGTTCTTAAACTGCAGAATTGTTCACATCTGTCTTCTTATTTTGATGAATATCATGTGTTCATAAGTTGGCATCATATTTCCGTTTTTCCTAATTAGAATAGGTTAAAGCCCGCCAACGCCCATAAAGGGGCATGAGACTGCAGCGCGTGTGCATTAGCAGTAATCACAGAAACTGAAAAAAACCTTGAAGAAGCCAGGAAGGCTTGAACAATGTGTGAGACCCTTACCAGCACTAATTTCCTGGGAAAATTTGAACAACACCACAGGAGAGTTGTTTTCATCCTCCACCTGTTGGACACACAATGACACTAATCAGGCTATTATATGGTCATTGTTTCACTACTTACCCACTGATATTTTTTATGACATGCATACAAATATCATAAATTAAAAATGTGTGATGTAAACATGTATTCAAGACTTTGCTCTGTTTCCATGCCTACTGAAGCTACTATATGTTATGCCCATGGTAACTGGAACTGAACAGTACGTCACATACAGGTTTTGTTTTAACTGCTGTGTATGCAGGTGGTGGTCCCCCCCAGAACTCGTTCAGACCTGGTTTTAACATCGGGCTCAGGTGAACTGATTACAAGTGGTCAGCTCCATAAGTTCAGGTGTAAACACACCTGAGACACATTGAGGTCTTGGAAATGTGATCACTCAGAACACATTGTGCGGTGGTCTGTGACGCATATGGCCACATTATTTTATCTGTATGAATTGTCATGTGTCCTGGGCCACATATGAATGTTTCAGCTAACATCCTCTGACCTGCTAGAATTTAATAATAAACACAAAGTATTTTTACACTTGTCAGTGCCCATACATTGAATTAGTTGTGGCCAGCACCACGATATGAAGATTAAAAGTGACTCAAACAGCTCCAGTTTTAAGGGTTTAGCTGTAAAGATGAATTGGCTGACACATACTTGAGGTAAGTCAAAACGAAACTGAGAAAACAATCAAAATATGAGAACGGTCACTTCATTTACTCGTTACGCTATCACTTCACAATACTCCAAATCATACAACCAGGTTTTTGATGCAGGCAGCACCAGGATATTCAGTACCTGTGCTATACAATTCATCCTTCCCCTCTTAGCCCCAACTTAATATTTGTGTCAAATTTAGCAATGTGATTAAACCAGAGTCATATTTAGCAAACAACCAATCTCAATGAAGTCACATGTAAAACAGTAAGACAGAAAAAAAAAACTATAGTGAGGACTATCATTGATGACATCCAGTTCAAAGAAAAAAGGCAAGAATCATGTCTGGGTGGAACTGAAATGAACGTGTTTCTGTGGTGTTGATGTGAGGGTCATGAATAATTCATGTGCATGTGAGGTATTGCCAAGTGTTAAACCCTCAATTGATATATTTCACATATTGGAAGAGAGAATGGTTATTTGATCCAAGCCGGGGGCCTGTACAATGAAGCCAGTTAAACACACCCAGGATATATTTTCTGTATCCAGTTGCAATGAACCCAACATCAGCCCTCCTGATAACCTGTACTACGAAGCTTGTCAAAAAGTCAGAACACAACTAAGCCTGGATTCTGGTTAACATTTGTTAGTTATCCACTAACATGTACACTCCTGATCAAAATCTTAAGACCAGTTAAAAAATTGCATGAATTTGCATTTTGCACTGTTGAATCTTAGGAAGGTTCTAAGTAGAGTTTCAAAATGCAAAAAGAAGAAATGGGAACAAGAGCCCAAAAGTTGTGAGCAGGCAACTTGCATCCATCCCCAAATGTTCTCAATTGGATTAAGATCAGGGGAACACGCAGGATGGTCCAAAAGAGTGATGTTGTTCTCCTGGAAAAAAGTCTTGGTCAGACAGGCATTGTGAATTGGAGCGTTGTCCTGCTTAAAAACCCAGTCGTTACCACACAGACGAGGGCCCTCAGTCATGAGGGATGCCCACTGCAACATCTCCACATAGCCCGCTGCTGTTTGACGACCCTTCACAACCTGGAGCTCCATTGTTCCATTGAAGGAAAAAGCACCCCATATCATGATGGCGCCCCCTCCACTGTGCCGCGTAGAAAACATCTCAGGTGGCATCTCCTTGTCATGCCAGTAACGTTGGAAGCCATCAGGACCATCAAGTTTACATTTTTTCTCGTCAGAGAATAAAACTTTCTTCCACCTTTGAATGCCCCATGTTTGGTGCTCCCTTGCAAAGTCTAAACGGGCAATTTTGTGGCGTTGAAGGAGACGTGGCCTTTGAAGACGTTTCTTGTTTTTGAAGCCCTTCCTTCGCAGATGCCGTCTGATGGTTATTGGGCTGCAGTCAGCACCAGTAATGGCCTTAATTTGGGACGTGGATCGTCCCGTGTCTTGACTGACAGCCATTCGGATCCTCCGGCTCAGCGTCGGTGACATTTTTTTGGGTCTACCACTTGATTTTTTTGTTCCATAACTCTGAGGATTTTTTAAGAAATGCAAAATGACTGTCTCACTGCGTCCAACCTCAGCAGCGATGGCACGTTGTGAGAGGCCTTGTTTATGCAGTTCAACAATCCTATCACGTTCAAAGACGGTGAGCTTTTTTGCCTTTGCCATCAAGAGATCTTCACAGTGTGATTACTTGACAGGAAATGACATGGAATCCACATTTTTGCACAGATTTTGGCTTTTAAAGGCTGTGGTCTTAAACTTTTGATCAGCTGATGAACAGCCTATTTGAGTTAAATTGTTGTTTTCAATAAATTGCCTGCTCACAACTTTTGGTCTCTTGTTCCCATTTCTTCTTTTTGCATTTTGAAGCTCTACTTAGAACCTTCCTAAGATCCAACAGTGCAAAATGCAAATTCATGCAACCCTAACCCTAAACCTGGTCTTTTTTGATCAGGAGTGTATATAGAAGATTGCCATGGATGCTATGGACCCAACATTCACTGCTAAAGACTGTAACAGAAGAACAATTAAAACCAAATCCTGGTACCGCAAAGATAACAAAGAATGAATGGCAGTCGATACAGCTGCATTTAACTCATTTGGTGTTCTGGTCTAAAATAACATAAGGAGTCAGCTTTGGCCTCATGTTGAAAGGATCCATGTTGACATCTTCGGGACATCGACACTTTCTAGCCACCTCCCTGTGGAAGTATTTTAGCCACCTCCAATGGGTGGGAAGCTTAGCATGTTACTCATGACCGTAGCTGAAGAATCAAGACAGACTTCTCCAGAAACATTTACTCTGAAAGTCAATATACAGATGCATCTACAACAGCATCTGAAAAGTAGGTTTTAGATTGGCCAAGTCAGTCACTGGACCTGAATCCTTTCACACATCTAGACCCAAATACCAAACAATACGTTCTCATCTCCTATTCATTATTTGATCTAATGCGTTCGGTGTACAGCAAGGACAAAGGTGTTCCAATACATTTAAAAGGTAACTGTATGTTAGTCAACAACCTTCCTTCAATGACTAAGACTAGATGGCATCAATGTCATAAAACAATAACTAACTATATCAACATGCACTATTACCATGTGAAAAAAGAAAAATTGAGTATGTAGTTTAAATAATGAACATTGATTGATGAAATAAGAAGAGACAAAATTGCAGTGCTTTGCATAATCTTCTTCTTTGAATTCTAAACATATTTTCGGCTGATTCTACACAACAGCAGCACAACATGAACACAATTACAATGGTGGACTGGACCCAGTAATGCATTTAAACTATTGTAGGAGTCGATCGGATAAGGTAGTCGAGAGATCTCTCGTTTTGTGCACCACTCAGTGTGCGTTTTATTTCACAAACAATTTACCGCTAAAGAGAACTTCCGGTTGTCTACAAGACATCCACTTATAACCACTCCCAGTGCCCTTGTTACCTTGGTAACCCCAAAGCTTCTTACGCTGGGTTCCACCAGAAACTGAAGCACCTCGCCGCGCAGCACTTTTCTCAAATGCTTCTCAAGCGCTTTCTCCGCCTGTTATTGCATGTAACCGGTTCAATGTACTGATTTGGGGGTAAATGATGATGGTCTTCATAGCCCCCCCCCCCTTTTTATCTATATGACTTCTTGTGTGGCTGTAGTGGATGGGCAGAGGGGGACATTTAATTATCTCATGGACAACAGAAGGGGAATACAAAGTATGGGATGCATATTTGATCATTTATATCATATAAAATATCTCAACAATACAATTAAAATAATTTTTCAGTGTGTTTCATGGCGCGATACCTCAGTAGGTTGAGTTAGGTCCAAGTGTGCAGGTTTCAGCCGGTCCACTGATACCTGATCTGGTTTACTGTTTGAGTAATGTACTTAATCTATAACTGTTTGAGATAGATAACACAGAAAAGTCTAAATAATGTAAGCGCAATAAACTGGTTGGAATTTGGAGCCAATTCAAATATAATGTCATAATGAAAAAAGTGTATGTGTTCTGTCAGGAGAGTAACAGAGCTACAAAATCCGTGTGAATACATCCACAAACATAAGGAAACACCTTAAGGACCACAGAGAAACTAAGGTGACCTAATTTCCAGATGTTAAAGGTTTGTAGAATTTAGTGACATCTAGTGGTGATGTTTCATCTATCAGCTTTATAACCCCCACCTCACCCTCCTCTCAAAACATGAAAGAACCTGGAGAAAACTTCAGTTGTCAAAAACTCCAAAGGGGTTAGTTTGTCCAGTCTGGAATACTGTTATAAACATGGCAGCCTCTGTTGAGAGGACCCGCTCCCGATGTAAATTCATGTATTTCAATATAAACAGCCCATTTAAGGGGTAAAGAAAAAAAGTAATACTTCCTAAATCTTAGACATCACAACCTCCTCGTTACCTTGTTTGTTGTCAGGTACTCTCCACTAAACCAGCTTTATGAGCACATGAAAGTATGAAGGCCGTGAAAATTGCTTTGAAATGGACATAAGTCTATTTGCACAAAGGCAGCATAAATGAGCCGTTAAATAATTTATTAAACTGAAAATGGACAAAACATGAGGATGACTTATTGACAAAACTAATGTAGATTTTAATTCAGGGCCACGATTTCATGGGTCTAGCCATCAAGAAGCGTAGACATTCTACAATGATGAGATACAATGATTCAGATGATTAGAACCAGGCTTCAAAGAAATAAGATACAATGTATCAGCATCAGAACAGAGAGAGAACTCAAGGTATCAGGGTGGGCAGTCATACCTCCAAACCTGTCAATACAGACGATCCCCTCAGCTGTACTCAGGACCATAGAACCTTACAGAAAGGGGTTTACCATCAAGGAGGAACCAAAAACAGGTGCTACATGGGCTGGGGGCGTGTTGTTTAAGGTAATATATTTGCTAAATCAACACCAACAGACTGCTCAATCGTTTACCAAACTCGCAGACCCCTCGGTGACACACACACACAAGACACCGACAAAGACGTCAAGAGAGTTTGTGGTGATAAGAGGTGTCAAGAAAATCCTGTGACCTATGCAGATTCCTGACACTGTCTGCCGCAACCGGCTGCTCCAACTCTCACCTAAATAATGCAGAGGATTTGACGCGTCTGTACAGAGAACCTCCTGCTGTGTTGTCCATGTGTGAAAAGCAAATTGTGGGTAAAGTTCGTATACAATTCTACTTAACCCGCAGGTCATGTCTAAAAACAGCTTATTTGTGATTCTACAGCCACAAGACTAACATATAGAGCCTAAACCATCAGCATTTTGAACTGACTTCTGAATGTCCCTGAAATCCTGAAACAATTTCCTCTAAGAATATTTCACACTGCCCTTCAACTGCATATTTGTACTGACACAAGTTAACAATTGCATTGTATAGCATTTATTCTCTGTGAATTTTTTACTGATAACTAGACAAACATAATTTTTGTATTCTATATAATTTTGTGTTCTAATTCTTATTTCAATTAGTGCTGGGATGCAACAGCGTGTGACACATTCATAAATTATTCATGACCCGAGTATTTTTTCCAAAGGCAACAAGACATAATGAGTGTGGAAAGGTATTCCCTGAATTATCTCAAAGAACATGCCTGTGGGGTCCACATCCTAAACAATTAGGAAGAAGTGAACAGTCCATCAGCCAGCTGAGCTGATGTGGGTGAAGGAAAATGGCCAGGAGTGACAGCAAGAATGAAAAGGTACACAAGGTAGGACTTAAGCCTGAAACATGCTTCTGCGACTGCGTCTGCGTCTTTTCACGCCGCTGTGGCGCAAGACTCGTTTTCATTCATGCTTCCCCAACCGTTGCACGTCTTACAAAGCAATTCCGCGCCAGAACACTAGGCGGAGTAATGCTTTTTGTCGAGACGACCTTAGAGACGCCTTCTTTCTTCTTCGTCGATTGTTTATTTACATAGCCACTGCGGCTCCTCGTAGCCTTTTTCTGGCGGACAAATCCGCCAGTCAGTGACAGGTTATACAAGTGATCATACTATCGGATATCTTCTGCCAAGTGCTCTTCTATTTGGTCCATATTCGTTCTTCTAAATCTTCCGTGATTTCTGCCGGTATTATGGGGCATGAAACCGGAAATGCAGCTCCAGAAGGGATGTAGCGCAGACCAATCACAGCCTTGCGGGCTGAGTGAGCTTGCGGAGCTTTGCCGTAAATTTTAGAAAAGGGGGTCGACACCCGTCAGCACGTAAGGAGGGATACATAAGCACGTAAGGGACCCGGAAGGGCTCTTGCGCTTACGGGCCCGTGAAAACGCAGAAGCATGTTTCAGGCTATAGGGGAAAGCTCAGGGGAAGAGGGAGTGAGGGAGCAGGCAGAGGACGGCCCAGAACGTCCCTCAGTGAAGCCCCGGAGATGGGCGGGATCTGCGACACCACGCCCTGGAACCAAGGTAACCCAAACTGACTATAGTTACAGCTATACACATGTTCAAAAAGTACAGACACCTGCACAATCATACATATCTTACTAACACAGTGGCACTACAACCTCAATTTGCTGCATCTTCACAGTGAATGTCATCGATGAAACAGAAGTTCATCGTTCTTTTACCGGGCTGCAGTGAGAATTAGTACCAGTCTGTCATGATTCTAACCCTAATCTGGTTGTTCACTGAATCTTACTTGCAATATTTTAATGTGTCTTTGTTGTTGTAAATCAAATCTAAGTGACTGTAGGTTTATAAGCATTAGGCTTCAATAGATGCCAGTGAACAAGCTCTAAGCCAATCTGTTTCAGTATCAACATAACTTGGATGTTACCATGGTCAAAGTCATCTCCGTCTCAAGTACATCCTATAAACACAAATGGATTTTGTCTTTGAACATCCAGAAGTAATTTGTTCATGTTAGAAGTGCCACGTGTTACATATATGAATACAGGAAGAGGGTCTGATCCCATGTGGTCCTACCAAACATAACAGGACAACTGTCCAGCTGTATATCATGCAAATAATCAAATTAACCAGTATCTATATATCAACACTGTGTTTGAATTTCACACAAGAGTGGTGAAAACACAATTAAATAAATGATTATTGATGAGCCAAACTGTACCACAATCTAATGAGTTAATTTTTATGAGGGTATAATTATCACAATTTCCCACATGCTGCTCCTGAGTTAAAATCGAAACAGTCACAAAGGCCTGTTGTTTCATGGGTGTGTGATGAAGGGTGAACCACTGAAGAGTAATGACCTGGCCCTTTACCAGGCATCTCATCTTCTGAAATCATGAACTGTATCACAGTTCGACAGAGGTTTATTTATTTGTTTCAATTTCATTTCATCACTGAGATCGGCTAGAGTCCAATGTCACATTATCAGCACACGACTGAGCAGCATGTGTATTTATAAGTTTATTTTTAAATATTTAGTTTAAGGTTGCATTGTTCTTCTTTGTGAATAATAATTACTCAAATATATCTGTCAGGAGTATAGTTTGTCACTTGACAACCAGACAGTGCAGCAGTACTGTACAGTGTTCTGAACAGGTGACTGCAGCATTAAGACACACACAGGACAACATTTTAACTCAAGTGCAACATATAGGCAAATGTGCATAGCAAGAGTGCGCACAGCACACTGACATATCTCTGAAACCATTTGGGGGGACTCATAAAATACTCTCTCAATTACTTCACCCACAGCACAGTATCATTGACCATTTTCTGAGAAAATACTTGATACCTGACCAGACAGCCTGTTCACCTTCCATTTTTATTATTATATAAACATATTATCTTATTATCAGCAGAACATATCAAGAGTTCACATACCGATGTTTTGATAGAAGCCAGAGATTTAAGTTTCTGCAGGAGGTGCTGGCTCTAGAGGAGAGAAATAAAGGCAAAATGTAAAGAATGTGCATTATGATGTACCTAACTACATTTCGAGAAATTGTTTTTTATTTTATCTAGCAATAGCATAGATGGCCAATTACAGTGGGTTGACTCATGTTTTGATTTCTGCAAAGGTACAAAAGGACCGTATCAGTGCCTGACTGTGCCTGTTGGTTATTCACTAACAGTTCCAGCACATAACTCCTCCCAACAGACATTTTGTGTTTCATTTCTTTATTCTGTACACAAGCAAAAGAGTAAAAATGACCCTCTGATGTTCAGGGGATGTTAAGTGATGCTCACCAGAGTGGTAGCGTGCTTGATCTTCTGGACAATTCCATTGTGACCAAGATATTGCAGGGAAAGCCAGAGAGGCAGCGCTCGCAACTTCTCCACAGGTTGGCTGGAGGTCAAACCTGCTGCCAAAGACTGAGGGACAAAACACACAGCTGTCAGACAGTCAGGGAAAGACAAAAACACCAAGTAAAAGTTGGACAGAAAATACCCTACAAAGATTAAAATAAGAAGTGTTCACGTAAACGTTTATTCTTCCTCATACAGTGTATGGCAACAGAGTCAAACTGCGGGTCAAAAAAAAACCAATTTAGTAATTTCACCATAATGAACTGACACAGCACAGGTGGTGATCTCTGTGCTGTGGGGTTTTTATATATATAATGAATATTTTTTTAACATATACACCACAATTAAACACACGTTATCAATAATAAAGGGAATTCTGTTTCATTTTATGAAAAAACAATGAAAATTAAATCTTCACTGCAGACAACCACGTAGGATTAAAATAAAGTTTCCTATTTCTTTTCATAATGTCAAAAACTCAATCAAAAAAGTCACAGAAAATTGTTGGCCTACCAGCGCTGGGTCCTCATGCCTATAGAGGGTAATAGCGGATATAGCAGGCAGTCCCAGCCACTGACCTGGTGTCAGTGTCATACTGTCACTTCTGGTAGCAGCCTGGAGAGGGAAGAACAATATTTTATAAAAAAAGTAAACATAAAAGTGCATTTCCTGTCTGTTTCACAAGGTGAGACAGTTAGGAGGGAATCTGCCGATGATTAAGATTTAGAGCTGATCACGCTTGAGGGGGGATAAGGGATGACGTATTCACACAGCATGCACGTACAGAGTAGGGTCTATGTTAGGCTGAGGTTTGTCTGCCTGCTGAGAACAACAGGAATTTTACTGTGACAACCACAGAGTTTGTTGCCTCTGCTCCTCTGTCACACTCTCTTTCTCACACTCTTTTCATTTCTCACCATGTCCGTGGCCTGTTAAAACATCTATAAAGTTGTTACCGTCATGCATCAAGATTCTGAATAAATTCGCTGAATAAGATTCTCAATAAAATCGCTTCTTTAAACATGATTACCATCACAGCTGACGTGACCTGACCCAGTGCCAGGGTTGCCAGGTTTACCCTGAAAAAGATGAAAAAACATTATAAACAACGTCACCAGAGACTCATGCCTAAAAACATCAAAGTGCTAATTTGCATCATAATTTCCCCGAACCCCGACATTGAACGGGTTACATACAACAACAAGCTGAGAAAGCAGAAGCGCGGGCTGACCGGCGCTGAGAAATGCACGCGCGAGAATGGAGCTGCGCGGCAATCCAGCGTCCAGTTTGAACCGGGCGTAATACTTTAATTCAAACTAATGTAGAGGAAGAAAATGCACTCACCCCTCCACATGAAGCCACATGTTGTACTGGTCACACAAGTCCTTCAGACGGCCCAGCTTGTCTGTGTGGCCGGCCCCAGGGGTGCCTGGGAAATAAACACAAACTAGTTACTCCTCTTAAGTCCAAATTAACATTTTAACACTGCAGAAAAGCTATTTATCTAGTGATAAATTAATAGTGGTGAAATTATACTGCATGGAAACAGATTTCAAAATTAAATCAGTGATTGTCCTTCACCTGCATTGGCAATCAACAGCAAAGGAAGCTTTCCAGCATCTATGTCCTCTTTGATGAGTTTGTCCAACAGGGCAACATCCTGACAGTGACAAACAGGTTATAATTTCCATGTGAACTAACTTACTTACATCTGGTTATGTGTCTTTTTCATATACTACCATTTGGTGTTGGGACCCAAAGACGGTGTTGCATGGGACTGTGCACAAACTGGACAGAGGCAGGCCGAGCTGTCGACACAGACACTGACATTAAAATCTCTTTCTATTATTTATGCATAAAAATGTATACGGTAAAATATGTTTGACTACAATGAGGTCCAAAAGTTTGAGATTTTACCTGAATGGTAAAAAGTGGTCTCAAGCTTCTGAACCTCACTCTATATCAGTCTTACAGTAATCACACTGCTTCCAGGTTTTTAAAAAGCCCTGACTGGGAATGTTTGTTTTTCAATCCCTCTTTGTATGGGATGTGAATATTCACAGTGGTAGTAGAAGAGTTGATCAGCGACTGTTCTGTGTGTTCTTTTATGTTTAATCTTTCCTACCTGGCTGCACAGGTGCTGTCCCATACCAGGCCTGCAGGAAGCACTCTGGTAGATGACGGGCTGTTTGGAATTGAGAACTGCATAACCTTCAGAGGCATATTCTTCATAGCGGTCATTTATGACCAGCCGACACACTTTGACTAGGCCATCTCTGTCATCCTCATGGAAGCAGGCTGAACCATTCTCATACCTGAGAGACAGATTCAATGTGTTGAGTTGTTCAGACAACTTAACAGTTATTACAAGGAAAACTAGAAAGGCACTTGGGCACCATATATGCCACAGCAAGGATAAACCCCTATCTCACCATGTAAAAAAAAAGGTTAAACAGATCTGAAAAAATCGTCAGATTCAGGATTTTTGCCGCTTTCTTTAACATGGTGACCTTATACATTTTTGGTAATTGTCTCTAGTAGCAGTCAGTATTTTTTTGTAGCTGATTTGTAATAGGTATATTTACTTTTTAAAGTTTAATTAAAATTTATATTTGACGATTGATTGTTGGTTTTCATGCCATCGGTTCTTTCACCTGTCTGTTTCATGCCTGTCTGCAATCCAAATCCATCACGATAATAATATGGTTAAAATAAGAATAAATAATAATGAAATCTACTTAAAGCTTGTAACACACCACACAGGCAGATAATAAAATGCAGCAGAATACTTCTGTGTATTGTATTGCAAGGTAACTAAAGTAAAAATAAACAGTAGATGTGTAGTAGTAATTCATATTTATGAAGTATATCAAGCAATTATTTAATATTTGTGTTTTTGTACTGCATATTAATTATCGTCAGCATTGTTGAGCAGATCGACTCATCTTATTCAACACAACTTTTTGTTTCACATTACCCTTTTTTTAAGCCTTCAGGCATTTACAATAAATACACACTGGCAAACCCTTCAATGCCTAAGTGCTCATCAGTCTGAGACTTTAAAGAGCTCAAACCTATGAGCTGGTCCAACTTGCTGTGACAGAAAGCTACTGAGCTCACACTGGTATTAACTGTGTAGCCATCATGTCACCAACACATACAGAGTTGATTTACACAGACCATAAGTTGAACTGCAAGGCTGTTGCCACAACGGTACCTGAAAAGTCTGCAGAGCCAGAGTGTGGTGTCAGACAGGATCCGAGTAGTCAGCCTCCGCAGTCGCTCTCTGTCCAACACTGAGATGTAGGCTGCCAGGCTGTGACCCAGCAGCGCTATGTGACCCTGTTCACCCACATTCTGCATCCTACTGGAGACAACAAATTGCAGCTTTGTCATGCACTTTATGTCAACTGCCTCCATTTATCTATTTCCATGGAGCAGTGTCTATTGATCTCCGATAATTTACATGCAAAGCTACTGTCAAACAACATAAACTGTTCTGCTCACTGTGCTTCTTTCCTTCCTTGTAATCAGGCCTATACTAAGTTGTTGTGTCTGCAGTGTCTACATTTACACCTCAACAATCAAACTATGGCTTCATGACAGGTCTGAAATGACTCAGCCTTTCCACACCTTAAGTAATGCCATCATTAAAAACACAAGATAAATTGCATCAGCTTAACTCATAGTTATAAAGCATTGTTTATTGTTAAGAATTTTCCCAGATGAATTTGATTTGGAAAAGAAAAAAGTGACCAAATACAGGTCAGTAACAACAGTAACAATCTGCTGACAGTGCTATGCAGTGTTCAGGATTATGTCATATTGTATGCCTCTGGCAGCCTCTGGCAGCCTGTCATTTGTCATCTGTCCCTCATGGAAACGACAGTTCAGGAATGCTGTGAGAAAATTTGCTACAAAGGTTCCCTTGGACTCAAGAGCTGTGTCTCAATTTTCGAGGGCTACATCCTTCAGAGGTTGCATTTGAAGATCAATTGCATCACAGCGGCATGACTAGACGTTATAATTTAACTTAGGTCTACTTACTGTCGGCAGGGCTTGTCCTCATTCTCTTCCTCTTCGTGTAGGAGGTTGTGAACTAAGTGCAGTATAGTGGCAACATCCTGACCACTGCACAGGAGACACAAAGGAACCAATAATCAGCTTCAAACTCTAGCCACTTTCATACAAACCATATAAAATGTACTATCAACCTCAAGTGTATATAGTATTTTAAAAAGTATTAATATTCATCAGATAAAAACATTTACCTCCACAAAAGGAGGTAATGTTTTGACTGCTGTTTGCCTTTAAGCAGGATTTCGAAAAACTATAGAACTGTTCTGAATGAAACTTTGTGGAGGGCTGTGTCATGAAAGACACTTGGACAAAGGGGCAGATCTAGGAATCTTTTAACGCTTCAACATTGTGAGGTTGGTCGTTTTTGACTGATTTCCCATGCAATAAGTAAAGGATCTTGTTGAAAAATAAAATAAGGCACATTTAAGGGACTGATGTCTATCAGTGTGTGCAATTTGGTGCAGGTTGATTGCATTTAGGTGGACTGTTGGGTCTTGGTGTACACGCCCTTGGCCTACATGAATATTTGCCTTTGTGTCCTGAAGTGTCTGTTTACCCTTCAAATAGCATACAATCTGTTACAGCTGCCAGGTCCATGCTGGCACTCCCGCCACCATTTTAATCTCTGAAGGCTTTTCCGGTCTTTTTAATGGTCTAAAATGTATCATATTACCAAGTGAATCAATCAATCAAATTATATGTGTATAGCCCATATTCACAAATCACAATTGGGCGGCTGTGGCTGACGGGTAGAGTGGTAGTCCTCCAACCTGAAGGGCGGCAGTTAGATCCCCAGTCTGACCCACTTGCATGCCGAAGTGTCCTTGGGCAAGATGCTGAACCCTGAATGGCCCCCCATAGAATAACATAGTGCTGCGAATAGATGCACTGTATGAATGTGTGTGTGAATGGGTGAATGTAAAACTGTACTGTAAAGCGCTTTGACTGGTCAGCAAGACTAGAAAAGCGCTATATAAATACAGAACCATTTACCATTTACTATTTAAAATTTGTCTCATTGGGTTGTAAAACAGTGTGACATCCTCTGCCCCTAAGAGAGTGAGAGTAAGGAAAAACTAAAAAAATAAACTTTAGCAGGGTAAAAAGAACGTAAAAACCTCAGAGAGAGCCACATGCGCGGATTCCTCTCCCAGGACGGACAGAAATGCAATAGATGCCACGTGTTATGGAGAACATCAGAAAGATAAGGGTATTTTCCGCATTAATTTGAATAAACACTAATGAATCAGAGTCAGAGGGCTACAGTCTGGCTGTGAATAACTTTAAATTCTATGCTGGGCTGTTTGTTTTTAAATATGTGTTTGTGTTTGTATGTATGTATTTGTGTGCTTGTGCCTGTGAGTGTGTCTTACTCTCCTTGCAGGGGTCCAGGGATGCTGGTTCTGCTGAAACGTCGGATTTCTGTTCCTGTCTCCAACTCTCTACACAAATCAAGAGCACAGATGCATAGATATCTAAAGTACAATCTAGGTCATTATATAATGTTTAATTCATGTGCTTCTTAGCTAGAAATTCAAAATTGGATGCTAATTTTCTCTTAGGATGTTCTAGGTGAAAAACATTGAATAGCCATTATCAAGAAGACTAACAGAGGCAGCATGGTCAAAGTAAGTCTATGATCTAAGATTCACAGGATCATCAGAATGTAATTTGTGTAACTTGTTGTTCATTTCCATACTGTGTAATTTGTAGACAGCAGCCTCTAATCTTACCTCTGTCCATCTCCCAGAAGCCTCATGGCGTCACTCAGATTCTTGCCCACTTGAGCCAGTGTGAAGTCCACCATCATCTAAGGGGTGTGTGTGTGTGTGTGTGTGTGTGTGTGCTAGTAGAGAGGTCAAGAGAATATTAGGACAATCATTTTAAAAACTGTTAGTTTACACAATGAATATACACACACACATTTCAATATTTAGACACACTGGCATTGTATTTCCAGCATACATCTATGCGTACTATTCTGAAATGTGTGTTAATTACATGTTTACAAGTGTATATGCAGGTCAATAAACAGGAGACCAAATTAAGCCATAAAAATACCAAAAAGATTGAGAGAAGTTAAGGTAGTATACGTTTTATATAGTCCTCAGTTTTCACATCATTGTATCTGGTCACTTTAAATATAGATTTGATAAAACTCTGTTTCTCTGTTTGAGCCTGAAACTATGCTCAGTATTGTACATGTTTATCAACAAACACAAAGCTCAACATTTCTATTACTTATGCATTTTAGACTATAATGTGGAGCTGGTCCACAGAATGGCTGTGAAATGAATCTACTGTTGTCCCTTACTTTAACTTAAATTGTATTTGTTTCAGGTCAAATCATAATATACTTTACGTCAAGGCACATTACATAGAAGGTAGCAACCTTAACAATTATAGAGAAACCCAACGGTTCCCACAATGAGCATCACTTTGGCGACTGTCGAGAGACAAAGCTCCCTCATTAACTGGAAGAAACCTCTAGCAGATGCTTAAACTTGGTTAAGGTCTGTGTCTGTTATTGTGAATTAATGGTGAATCTCTTGGTGCAGTGAGTGTGTACACCAGCAGTTCAAAATGTTCGGCCTTCTGCATTAATGCTACTAAATGGTAAATGGACTGCATTTACAGTAAATAACCCTTTCCTAGTCTTGATGACCACTCAAAGTGCTTTACAGTACAGTTTGCCATTAACACACATTCAAACAGTAAATCTATTAGCAGCACTTTTTTGTTCTATGAGAGCTATTAAGAGAGATGATCCATGATGAACCACAAGGAAATTAAAAAGTGTATACAAATTACAAGTGTTAAAGGATGTTAAAAAATAAAACTTTAAATACAAAATAGAATAAAAAGTTAACTAAATAAGACATCAGACAAACAGAATGAAGCAAACAACAATTAAATCGATCGATGAAGACGACATGTTAAACTTAACTCTTTGCCTCCAATCAATCAACAGATGTAAAATGTGGATGGATTAGCTTCATTGTAATTTTTTATTTCTTATAATTACAAACCTCATCTCCTCATTACACTGGCAAATAAAAGCTGAAAAGGTTTCTAAACTTGATGGACCGGAATTTAAGGCTTTGAGGGTATAATATAGTGGAGCATTCAAGTGGACACTTCATTCGTAAGCACGTTCACTGTATTGACTTTGGACAATAACCATTGAGACATGACCTGCTATTTAAAACTGGCTGAGCCACTTAGTGATTGTCCTGAAAAAGATAGTACACAGAAAAATTTAAATTCACTCATTATCCACTCCACTATACTAATAGAGGGGTGGGTGAAGTGTTTGAGTACACAAAACATTTTCAGAATTTCAGGGGTAAACTAATTCCATACTGCTTCTGGGTTATCATCAAAGTGTCCGTAAGACCCGACATTCAAACTCCACTCGAAAAACGGAATCATTTATCCCTTATTTCAGTCTAAATGTCTGCTCTCGAAGCTACTGGAACTAGCAATGCTACCTGTAACACACACCCTTGGAAAAGAGCTTGTCGTGATTAATACAGCATTATTTAAACTTCCGAATTTTATTAAACTACTAAACTTCCTAAATGTTCTACAAGCTCTCCGCTCAGCTCAACTGTGAACTATTATAACTTTTATCAACAGTAGTAATGCATAATGCTTGCTGTCATTAATTAAAGTAAAATTAAGGAATATATATAATATATCAAATATATACATCTTTAATGTGTTGGCTAAAATAACATTTCTCATACTATAGAGCGAGTGAAGATAATGGTTACAAAAAGTAAATTTAAAAATCTAATTTGACTCTATATATCAGCATAAATTTTAATACAAACAGATGTCTCTCTGAAATGTTTTTAAATGCTAAAATACACAATTTTAAGAGGCCACGCCCCTGCACACAGTATTGACTTGAAACTTATCTCACAAATCCAGCACTTGCATAATGTATCAAACAGTATAAAAGGCATCTTCCTTTTGGATTTTGACTGTGTAAGTCTACTTCTACTACACAGACTTGCAGATATACGCAATACTCAAGTATCACGTATAAGGCTTAGAACATTTAGCAGATACAGCTCCTGCCACCACTGGGCCGCGCTGATCACTACCTAGTTTGTCTGCTCCCTGGCCTACGTAACGGTGAATGGTCTTAGGATACCAGCCTGGCACCAAGGGACTGTTTTGAGACCACACACTGGGGAGTGCAGTGTGGGCCATTGACAAACCAACCCTTTGCATAGCTGACTCCATAAACTTCTGCCTGGAGAACACTGTGCCCACCCGGATTGTATGGTGCTTCTACAACGGCAAACCCTGAGTGACTCCTGCACTAAAGGCCCTACTGAACAGGAAAAGGGGGAAAGCAGGGGAAAAAGATGAACTGAAGAGAGTACAGAGGGACCTAAGGAAGGAGATAAGGAAGGGCAAGGATGGGTATAGGAGGAAGTTGGAGGAATGCCACCAGTAGAACAACAATAGAGAGGTGTGGAGAGACCTCAAATGACACAGCTATTATCGGTCATGTAACAGAGGGAAACAAATTGCAGAACAGGCGGGGTCACCACTGACTTTTTCCACTCTTGTTATCTAAATCGACCTCACAACAACACACACCATCAAGACAATAGAGATGGTGACAGTGACTTTCACAGGAAGTCACTCTAGACTACATGAAAGAACATCCAGGATGTGGACATTGGGACCGTAGGGGACAACAGATACTCGGGTGTTCACCTCAACAACAAACTGGACTGGTCCGACGAAGCAGACTTCCTGTACGAGAGGTGCCATCTGCGGAGATGGATCCACGGAGGAATTTAGTGAGAGGAGGATGTTACCAAAGCTTAATTACATAATGGACCACACCTCTCACCATTACTTGACACTGTGGGGGGCATAGCAGCTCTTGCACACACAGCGAAAGAAGGAATGCTTCTGCAGGGCCTTCATTCTAACCCTAACCCTAACCCACGGCTGATGTTGTTTGTGCAAATGGCATTCCATATGTGGCCAATGTTTTAATCTGTTTGTGTTAATAATCAATAGTATTTATTTGTAAACCAGTCTAGACTATAAAGACGTGCACTGAACTTAGGAGATTCCGCTGACATTCTCAAGAGGGGCTGTATGAGAAAATGCCAATGCCGAAGTGAGAGTTGGACATTCTCCGTTTTTCTGGCCAAAAACATGTGATCTGCACAGCAGAATCAATTTGAAATATCCTGCCTCTGCCTGCTGCCCCACCCCTCGCTTGAATGCATCTGAGCAGAGAATCTCCTGCTGTGGGGTTCAAGTGTGGAGGGCAAACTCCAGAGAAAGTCCAGACCCAAATCTGTGGACATTGTTTGGAGTTCATGTATGAAAACAGCTTATATCTAAACTGACTCAAGGACTTGACTTGTCCTGACTGAGGTGATGATGTTGGACTGGTGAGTGGAAAACTTCCTTGAATGATCAGCCACTACATTTCATTTATTTGATTTAATGGCGTTAAAAAAATTATATTGAAAAAATAAATCACTAGATGTGTCCAATTTGACATTCAATACCTTGAGTAGAGAGGGACTGCAATGAAATAGATGGCTAACAAAGAAAAAGACACAGAGGCTAACTATCTGCTATAGAATATGAATCTCCATAGTACACAGCTTCACACAGGAACAAACAACGTCACGCAGGAACACACAACGTCACACAGCTACACGCAACGTCACACAGCTTCCAGACAGATACTCAGCTTCACAGTGCTACAAACAACTTCACACAGCACCATTCGGCTTCACATAGCTACACAAACAGTTACAAACAACTTCACACAGCACCATTCGGCTTCACATAGCTACACAAACAGCTACAAACAGCTTGACTCAGTTTCACTCACAGCTACAAACAGCTTCACATAGCAACACTCAGCTTCACACAGCTCCACACAGCTGACAGAGCTCTCTCCCGCTCTCTCTCTCAAACCCACAAAGTTGAAAGTCTCACCGAGATGGTTCTGAAGAGATAGAATGTGATGTGGAGTATCTTCGACGGGTTCCTGCAGGGTTGGGACTGACACGTATTTACTGCGGTGGCTGCTGCACCGTCAACATACCGGACACTTCACTTCCTGGACTAACGCGCTACGTGCGTTCCACGCTGGCAGCGTCCACGTCACTCTCTGTCACAGAGCCTGACCAGTCACCATGACGACGACGATTTATTTAAAAAAAATTATACATTGTATTATGTTATATAAATTTTGTTGCGCTTCGATATGTATTGTTATCATGAAACGGGGGCATTGGCAAATAAATACATAAATATAATATAAAAATCAACTTGAGGTGTGAGCATTGAGAGCAGTAGACGTTTCCTACAACTGCTGTACGTGTCCGCGTGTGAGGCCCTTCAGTTTAAATAAAAAACAAAAACATTATTTCAGCAAGATATTGCAAATGTGAAAAAGTATCCCTTACTTACAATCACAACACACAGTTGATAATATATACACTGATGAGTCAGTTTATGCAGCTGCCTCATCTTTTGCAAAAATACCCCCTGTCTGTTGTTGAATTTAAAAATGAATTGATCATAGTTAATCTCCCACCACTCGTTAAAGGGAGTGTTTTCTTTAGTTTTCCAGTGTTTGAGATCAATCCTGCAGCTTGTGATAAGGGCCTGTCTGCACTATAAAATCTGCTGAACAAACGATCCCTTCCTTTCTTATATTTTGCCAACTTTATACAAAGTACTTTGTTAAGGAATGTGATAATACTTTCCCAATGGTACCTATCGTTTGCATTTGGGTGACATGTAAATGAGTGTGCCTCCGTTCTTTCCACACCTCCGCCCTGTCAGTATCCCATAGCTTCAAGATTGCCATAATTCCTATATGAATGATCTTATAATTGATTAATTGAGTCTAGTTTTACACCAGCTTCCAACTAAGTTTTACCATTTCCATATTTTTGGCTGAGATGATTTAAGGAAATATATTTTCAGCAGTATTTCACCTGTCCAATGTGTATAATATGTATCCACAATGAAAAATAACATTAGGGAGGAGTAATATCCACATTTAACTATGACATACAGAAGTGAGATTACGTTTTTTAATTGTTGTTCAGTTAGTAACTAATTTATAAAAGTCAACTTAAACAAGACGATGAAAATCCAGGAGTAGAAACCCTCTGGAGAGTCCAAGTAAAATAAGTAGGGGCTCAGGTGTCCTGCATCTACCTGTCTGGGTTCACTGCCACTGGTTTTCTGGTCCTCGGGTCAGTCTATGGGCTATTGAGGACACCTGGGGAAGAAAAACAACAACAAGCAGAATCCAGTACTATGTAGCCTGGAGGCCTTTCAGTACAGAGGCCTTATTCATAAAGGTTGCAGCACAGTGCTCTGACACCGAGGAGCTCAGCTCCGCACATCCGTCAGGATAGATGATTTCCTATTTTTGTTTCTCTCTCTGCATTTGTTATAAGGTTAATATAGGCCTACTGCACACCAAATAAAAATTGTGATGAGCATGTGAGAACATAGCTGCTGGGCAACGAACAACAATATGGAGGTCCATATGTGCCCTACTGTTGTCTCTAGAAAACAATCTAGGAAGGTAGCAGGTGGGTAATTTAATGAAGGAAATATAAATGTAATATCACAGAAGAAAAAGATGACTGTTTGGAATATAATTTTCCTCTGACGTGAAGAAAAGCTGCATATTAAATTACAATATACAGTTTTGACTTATCAACCCAAAAATGAGCTTCAGAAAACATCTTAAAACTCATGAACTTACACGGTAAACATATTGGCTAAAATGTAAAGTAAGAGCTATAGTGCTGTAGACATTTGTAATTGTCAACATTTGACAATTAATTTAATTAAATCAAGTCATTACAACAACTCTCACAACTCAGACTATTGGTAATGCACCTTAATAAAACCACATTTAAAGTCACTAGTCATATTTGGCTACACATCAAATATCACATATTTAAATACACATATGAAACATGCTCATCAAATATTAGAAGATAAGAACTTCTAATGAGGTTCATCTTAAATTGGTGTGGTGGTTACCAACACTGCCTCACAGCAAGAAGCGTCCCTGTTGGTATTCGGTTTTGTGTGGAGATGGCATGTTCTCCCTGTGTCTGTGTGGTTTCCTCCCACTGATTGGCGTTAGGGTTAACTGGAGACTCTAAATTGTCCGTATGAATGTGAGAGGTTGTTAGTCTCTGATTGTTGGCCATGTGAGGGACTGGGACCCGTCCAGGGTGAACCCCACCTCTCGCCCAATGTCAGTGGGGATTGGCTCAAGCTCTCCTGTATCATATTATAGTTTCTGCCCCTTGTAGGTTTTCCAACATTTATTTCCTTTCTTTGTCCTGTTTCCTGTCCCTGTGATGGTCTGTACCAGTTCCTTGTGTGTTTCACCTGTACCGAATTCCCCCTGCCCTAGGAAGTATAGGCGGGAACACACACAAGGAGCAGAACTCAGGGAGAAAATCTAAATCCAAACACAAACATAAACACAAGGAGATACTGGAATAGGCAAAAGAAACAAGGAATCAATAAAAATGAAAACACTTCATTTTAGAAGGCAAAAGTCCAGAATAATATAGAGTCCATAGTCAATGAGTTCATAGACATGACCACACAAACTTTGCGGTTGTATGCCTCTGCCAACCTGTGCAGTTTTTGTCTACACTTTTTTTCATATGAAGTCACTGTGACCTTTGACCTCTGTCCTGTGATTAGGCAGCAGCATGAATCCACAGAGACAACCTGCCCTATTGCTGAGTAAATGGTCCAAGAACTGGTGCAGCTCTGCTAGAAAGGATTTTATAAAAAAAGATTGTAAATAATAGCCACATGTATTTCCAAACTAATCCAGAAATTATGGAATCTGTCAAATAAACTACTTGTATGAAATGTATTTGATAAAAAAAAAAAAAATACTGGTACATAAAAACAAAATGAATTGTAATATATGACATGAGTTCATGTAATAGTGAGCAGTCAAGCTGGAGTGGACTGCCACCTGGCTGCGTGGACCATCAATTACCTCACCGAGAAACCACAGTATGTAAGGCTCCGTGACTGTGTGTCGTTTGTAGTAGTTTGCAGCACAGGAGCCCTTCAAGGGACAATGATTTCTTCTTTCCTGTTCAACATATATACATTGGACCGAACTGTCATATCCAGAAGTTCTGTGAGAACAATTCTCACCCCCTACATGACACCGTGGGGGCAACAGACTGCTCCACCCATGGTGCATGAAGGAACCCTACCGCAAGACCTTTTGCACTATTGTTAAGGGTTAAGGTTTGAAAGGAACTGTTTGCACCCTTTTTTACTATCGTCTTACTCTTGTGTTTGCAGAATGTTTGTACTCAGCCTTTTTTCTATTTTGTTATACTTCAAAATTCCTTTTTTTGGTCTATTTTCCTTTTTTTCATATTTCTTGATTCTCGTGCCTACATATTTCTGACCTGCCTGCTGCTGTAACAAGTAAATTTCGCCAATGTGTGGATAGAAAAAGTTTATATACAATTGAAGGTGCACACTGATCATTGCGTGCAGAATACATTTTTCCTTATGAATATGCATTATCAACGTTTCCACCCCCAAAATATTGGGAGGAATACATGCAAATACTTTAATTTAGCACACGCAATGTGATTTACAAAGCCTGAAAATATTTGCGGTAGTTGTGACTGCGTTTAAATTGAGTACATTTGAAAAGTAGCTGCCCATTGACAGAGATGGCTGCAGTTATTGTGGTGAGGATCAGATGGAATGGAAGAAGATGGAGAGAAAGGGTTTGTTCTGCTCATGTTAGCATGTTTGGATTGACAGAAGTTTGTTTGCCTCTTCCACTAACATCTCCATTTCCATGGCAGTACATTTTTGCTTTGCACTTGTGATTACTCTGCTCTCTGTAATGCTCCATGGCGGAAACCAGTAACACACGTAAAACACTAATTTAATTCTACTTCCTCTACCCTGTTTGCACCTGTCATCATTTGCGCAATTATTTTTAGAAGATCACCCACAAAACGCCCACAATCCCAATGTGCAATCTGTTATTATGAACAAGCAATTAAGCATTCTTTATTTGGGATTTTAGTAGATCAGTCCCATTATGTCTGTGTGTTGTATTTTCAGGATCTTCCACTGACCCCAAATGGGCAGAATAGGGGCAGCTTTAATGATAAAGATGCAGTTGCACAAACAGAAGCAGCTTGTGATTTTAACATATCATTTCTTATTGAACAGTCTGAGCCCTCTTCTTTGTCCAGTGTCAAATATTTAATTCAATCATCAAGCCATGTAAAATGCACATATATATTCAACTGACACAGACCGTTTATCAAAACTAGTAAACTCTTGTTGCTGCAGTTTTTTTCTTTTTGATGGTTAAAATATCCCATAGACGAAAGGCATTGTCAGGCAGCTACACTTTCACAAAAGGCTTAGAAACATGCACTCATGCTTTTAAAATACTATATGTAATGCTTGCTATGTAAAGGCTCCTTTACATGCAATTGCTTCAGAACTTCACCAACCAACTACTTTTAATGCAGTTCATATTCATGTTAGACCAAAATATGCTTTAAAAAATCATGCGCAGTTACACACCAAGTCCCCTTTTTACCTCTTTCTCATAAAATAGCAGTTGAGGCCAAGCCTCACATTTCGACACTTGCAGCTAAGGTTGAGGTTTTTGGCTGAAGCTTCAGTGCAGAGAACAAGATACAGAAAATAGCTTAATATGTTTATAAATATACTGAAAACCATATGGTTTGGAATCTGCCTGCACATACACATGTGATTCACACAGAGCTCTTGTGGCCTCTGGTTTGGTTGTTGTAAACAATTTGATCTAGCCAGTAACCGAGCAGGATGTGCCAGCTCCTTTTTATCAGTAGAAAAGTATTCTTCTCTGGTTAAAATCAAAAAATGCATTGTCGTGGACCTTAAGATGGAATTGTTTCATTAAACAACCATTTCCATTCTCAAGAAGTTTCAGACCCGACCTTTGAGCAGACATTGATAAATCCTATTAGTTCAAATGTCAGCAGTGCCATCTCAATGACAACTGAGCAAACTACATCTGCTGATTATGACTTCTTGTTACACATGAACGCTGCAGAAAAATCTATTTAGTGGACCTTAAGTTATTCAAACGCTGATGAGGCTGAACGACACGCTGAGAGAGATCAATGATATTTTGTCAAATAGATCTCACATTATCCAGATACATTTCAGTTAAACTGTGAGGAGTTAGTAACTGTTGTTGACACAACCGTTCTCTCTTGACTGCTGCCTGTGCATACACCTCTGCACCACACAACCATGAAACTAGAGGCTGCTTATTTTTACCTCATGTCATGGTTACCCAGCAGCCTGAGGTGTTTAAGTATTAGGACAGCAACACGGCTATAGTTTTAAATTTAATTATTAATCAGAGTTCAACATTTGTAATTAGTACTTTCATGGGAAGACGCATGGTGACCTGAGGTAACTTTAATCAATTAAAGTTATTATTTGATATTCATATTTTAAATATGAATATTCAAAAAACAAATTTATTGAATGCCCTAAGGCACACCACTTAATGGTGTCACACTTAAGGTATCATATGCACAACAATAGATCCAAGGAATGCCTTTTCAGCCACAAATGTTTGTATAATTTTACAGTGACATGATTAAGTCCCTTATACCAGACACAAGTCTATTGCTGTTTAAATACCTAAACTCATGCCAGACTAATGATGCCACAACACAGTCCGGTGTTTAATCAAGGTTTGATCACCACTGGGTTGTTGAGGGTTGTACACAGGAGGTTACGAGCAGCACCGTCAGATCAAACACACACTGTCAACTCTCTTCTGCATAGTAAAGGTTTGTCTAGAAAAGTCTGCGTGTTAGATACAGGGATTCCATCAGGCACCTAAATCAGATTAGTATCTTACCACAGTGCATTTTCCAAAAGACTAAGAAAGACTGTAAGACCAAGAAAACAAGAGACTTAGTCATTCACTGCTCAATGTTTGGGTTTGGTTGTATGAGCCTTCTTTATTATCCCAACCTGGGTGTAAAACAATGTTCACTGACCCACATTGTTTTGCTAAAGTTGTTAATATTACTAAATTATTTTAACAAAAAGCTTCAGCCATCATCAGCTCAACTAGCTGTTGTCATGACAGCGGCATCTCTTCTCCCTGTGCCCAACAACCTCAGCTGGATATGAACGGAGGCAGCAAAAAATAATCTGAAATAACAAATAACCCATTACTAAAAGATCTAAGAAAGTCACATCCAGCGTTTTATTAGGCCGCAGTCTGTTAAAATTTCTCTATTGTTAAGCTGTGTGCACTGGACAAGGATGAAATTTAAAATATCCTCGAAGTTAATGCATTGTATGTACACATGTGGTAAAATAGTGTTAAAGAGAGGACTAACATTAATTTCAGTCATATTCCCAAAGAAATTTGTTCTAGGCAGATGACCAGCAAGTTACCCTAGCTGGAACCTGAATGGGTTAACTGCAAGTGCAGTGTAAACTCTGGCAGAACCAGCCCAACCTGAAAAATGCCTCCTTTCTCCTCTCCTTTTCCTAGGCTTCCAGCCAATTTCCTCCAGTTCATCTTCAGTCTGAGAAGCTGCACCATCACCTCTGCTCTGTTTCTCACTTGTGTAACGAGTCTTTCCCATTTCTGTCCTTTTTTTCTTGTATGTGGCTTATTTGTGTCTCAGTCTAGTTAACGACCCCGAGGGCTTTCTTCATGTGCTCATACACAACATAGGAGATGCTGACTGCAGGAATGACTTTGAGGAAGTTGGGGGTGATGCCGCGATACAGGCCCTGTACACCTTCATGAGATATGATGTACTTGAACTGGCCCGCCATCGTCAGCTTGGGTTTACCCTCAGCAGTGGCTGCAAGAAGAGAAGCAACAGAGGTTACAGTGGTTCTCAGAAGAAACCAATCCATTGCTGTTCATGTTCAGTATGTCTTTAATAAGTCAGAATAGGCTACCTTGCGCCTGCATGCGTGTGCGGATGAGAGCGAGAGGATAGGATGCCAGCTGACCACAAGTGCTGGAGGTGGTGCCACAGCCCAGCAGGACCAAAACTCCTGGATCTGCTGAATTTACACAGTATCTCTGGAGCCAGGCGTTCTTCAAAGTCTTACAGCATGAGCAGTGAGAGTGTGGAAAAATAGATGAAAAGAGTGGTGAAGTCAAAAAAGGTCACCTGTTCCACACATCAGTCAGTGCTGCTAATCCCTCGTTTCAAGAGTGTCACCTCAGGACTGGATTATAAAATAGAACCCTGGTTTCCTTTTCCCAGTAATGTCCCATAGACTTTTACCACACACAACACCAGCAAAGGCAAGCAGTGGAATCACAATGCAGTCCGGCAACATATGATGTCGACACGTTCAAAGTTAATAAGACGCATTTCCGTTCAAGCCTCCAATGCGTATGTGTGAGTGTATTAAGCAAAGAATGTAATTTATTATCAAAATCATTTTAGATTTATGTTTAACTGAGTTCTTCTAACTGGTTGATAACATGTAGTGAAAATTAGGAGACAGAAAGATAAGCCATCAATAAAATGTATGATGTGCAATAAAATAAAGATGATATATATGTTAATGCAGGAAATTACATTCCATCATATTTACTTTATAAAACTTGATTTGGAGAATCTAACAAGACAAAACCATTAAATATTGTCCGCAGGGAAGCAACATTAAGCAAGAATCCGACTCAGCCGTTCCTCCTATCCTCTGTCCTCTCCTCTCTCTGCAGCTGTTGTGATTCACTGTGGATAGCATTGATGGGGTGGGGGAGTATACCATATTCACTCTAAACTAACATAATCACTCAGACTATACAGACACACAGCTTTAATTTGAGCTTCTTAATAATGTCACCTGCAGGCCGCGAACCAAACAATTAAAAATATTGCTTTTCTACAGTGTTGAACAGGTGATTTGATAATTGATCCCGTCAACTCCAACTTCCCTTCACCTCTTGACCGCTGCGTGTGTGTGTGTGTGTGTGCGTGCGTGCGTGTGTGTGTGCGTAGGTGTGCATATCAGCCCTACCCTGTTCCCTTACACACGCATTACAGGTACAGACACATACCTCATATACAGCCAAGTCAATGCCAGCATAGGGGATGATGCCCAGAGTGTTTGGCAGGTAGCCCCTGTAGAAAGCTCGGACCCCCTCTTTCTTAAGGATCTTTCTGGCACAATCGGCCAAACCTGAGTATTGTCCCGTCTTCCTTAATGTAAGACGAGTCTTCAGCACCTACCCAGCAGAGGGGGACAGGAGAGGATGAAGAAGAATAAATAATGCAATTATTAATTGAGCCTGTTTATATTGAAGGCTTCATTGCTCACAACATTGCAAATAATGTAAGAAATTATACTGTTTTTCTGCCAACCTTCAGAATGTTGGTTTCTCATGAATCTTCTGCTGATCTGGCATTTTATCACATACATCTTATCATAAAATGTGATTCCCCTTGCATCCTCCTTCTATATACTTTGTATTGGCTTCCTATTAAATTCAGAATTCATTTTAGGGTTCTCCATGTTACCTATACTAAAGGACCTATAGAGCACTTCATGGCCAGTTACCTATGTAAATCGATAACCTATTTGTACCTTTCATCACCAGCAGGTCGAATAGTTCTTCTGATCAGGGCTCACTAGTTTCCCTCGCACACAGGTAAAAACAAAAGCTGATCAAGCATTTGACATTATGGAACGTCCTTCTTATTGACATACGATCCGTAATCTCTGGTGATCCATCCAAAATAAGTAAAAAAGTATTTATTGAAAATTTGCCAAACTTTCCTCCTTAAGTACATGTGCAAATGCCTTGTCTATTTTTTTTATTCTTTAACTTTAACAACTGTTCTCTTGTGAAACCCCTGGTCCATTGAATAAACTTTACTTACTTACTTAATACTCAGGATATATAGTCTTAATAAAGACTCTGCATTCATGCTAAAATGTGTCACTGACACAATACAACTTTGGAGTTTATTCATATCAAAACTTGGGTTCTAATCAATAATGCAATTCAATCACAACATCATATCTTAGTTGAGAGTAACCCTACAATTAAAGATTGGGAATATACATGACATAGGGAGAAAATAAATACTAGAGGGAAAAAAGAAACTACTCCTGAAGAGGGAAAGACTTTGAAATCTACCCAATTTTTAAGCTGACCTCCAATGGGTAGATGATTGTCTGGGCGGTAGCTCCTGCCAGAGAGCCAGCAATGAACCTCTCGTGTACCCTCAAACTGCCCCCCTCTCTATTGCCCCGGATCACCCACTTGATCTTGAGTAAGAGAAGAGGAAGGAAAGGAGGAGGGGATGACATAATGCACAGACGATAGAGGTGGTGATATTGAAATTTGCAGCATGAGATGAAGTTAATGCAAAGGCATCCACATCATTTTATCATCCTGACATGATTTTCTTTTCTGATTTTTATAGTGAATAAAGCAAACTGTCAATAATAGTAGTCAGATTCCCACTTTAATGATTGATATGAATATGCTGACCTGCTCATAGGCCATAAACTTAATGGCAGATTCAGGGGCAATCTTGAGGACATTGATACCATTTCCCCTCCAGAGTGATACGACGCCTCCCTCTTTGACCATTCCCCTCAGTCCAAACCACAGATTAATCCCTCGAGACGTAGAGCCGTGTACCTGGACACACCAAAAAGTGCATATCAGTCAAGTCATTACAACCTGCAAGTTGTTACAAAACAAGTTACAAAAGTTTAAAATGTCCATTTAGGCAGAATGGCCTTTGTGATAAGGCAAAGAAGATGGATAGTATATATTTCCAACCGGTACGAGACAAAAAACTGAACGGGAAAGAAAAGGAGCTGTTGTACCAGAAGCTTGGAAGCTCCTGAAAATGCAATTAAAGAAACAGAAATCATTCGGCTGCTGTTCAGCAGGATTATGCAAAAACTAATTAAAACGTATTTTGAAACATGCAGGAAGGGCGGGGTACTGGCCCAAAAAAAAAATTGGTAAAAATTGTGCTCACCAGCTGTTCTCTAGTTATAACATGACAACCCATAGTTGGGACCAGGAAGCAGAGCTGCAGTGCTAAACACTTCTCTGCGCTCCCTCTGGATCAGTCACACAACCCAATAGAGATTGTGTCTGTTCACCGTCCGATTAAATTATTGAAATTAAACAATAACAGAGCGAGAACTCCTCACAAAAATTGAATACACATTAAAACAACCTCTGACACAACACAGGAAACCCAGACTTTTAAATGTGGTCTTTTAAACACTAGATCACTGTCAAAAAAGGCTCTTTTAGTTAATGAAATAGTCTCCGATTACAACATAGATTTATTGTCCCTCACTGAGACGTGGCTGCATCCTGATGAATATGTCAGTCTAAATGAATCTACTCCCCCCAGTCATATCAATTCACAGGTTCCCAGAGAATTTGGGCGAGGAGGTGGAGTTGCTGCTATTTTTTACTCCAGTCTATCACTCACTCACTCATCGTCATCCGGTTATCCGGGGTCGGGTCGCGGGGGGAGCAGCTCAAGCAGGGGGCCCCAGACTTCCCTTTCCCGGGCCACATTGACCAGCTCTGACGAGGGGATCCCGAGGCGTTCCCAGGCCAGTGTTGAGATATAATCTCTCCACCTAGTCCTGGGTCTTCCCCGAGGTCTCCTCCCCACATCCTTACCAGATGCCCGAACCACCTCAGCTGACTCCTTTCTAAGTAAAGGAGCAGCGGCCCTAATCCGAGTTCCTCACGGATGACTGAGCTTCTCACCCTATCCCTAAGGGAGACGCCTGCCACCCTTCTGAGAAAACTCATCTCGGCCGCTTGTACCCGCGATCTCGTCCTTTCGGTCATCACCCAGCCCTCATTACCATAGGTGAGGATAGGAACGAAGATCGACCGGTAGATCGAGAGCTTTGCCTTGAGGCTCAGCTCTCTTTTCGTTACAACGGTGTGGTAAAGCGAACGCATACCGCCCCGCTGCTCCGATTCTCCGGCCAATCTCACGCTCCATAGTACCCTCACTCGCGAACAAGACCCCGAGGTACTTGAACTCCATCCCTTTGGCTAAGGACTCATTTCCTACCCGGAGTAAGCAATCCATCGGTTTCCTGCTAAGAGTCATGGCCTCAGATTTAGCGGTGCTGATCCTCATCCCAGCCGCTTCACACTCGGCCGCCAGCCGATCCAGTGAGTGCTGAAGGTCACAAGCCGATGATCCAATGAGGACCACATCATCAGCAAAAACCAGTGACGAGATCCTCAGACCACCGAACTGCAACCCCTCCCCACCACGACTACGCCTCGATATCCTGTCCATGTATATCACAAACAGGATTGGTGACAAATCGCAGCCCTGGCGGAGACCAGCACCCACTGAGAACGAAACTGACTGGCTGCCGAGGACCCGAACACAGCTCTCGCTTTGGGAGTACAGAGATTGGATGGCCCTGAGGAGAGACCCCCTTACCCCATACTCCCGCAGCACCTCCCACAGTTTCTCCCGGGGGACCCGGTCATACGCCTTCTCCAGATCCACAAAACACAAGTGGACCGGATGGGCATACTCCCAGGCCCCCTCCAGGATCCTTGCGAGAGTGAAGAGCTGGTCCGTAGTTCCACGTCCGGGGCGAAAACCGCATTGTTCCTCTTCAATCTGAGGTTCGACGATCGGCCGAACCCTCTTTTTCAGCACCTTGGAGTAGACTTTACCAGGGAGGCTGAGAAGTGTGATACCCCGGTAATTGGTACACACTCTCTGGTCCCCCTTTTTGAACAGGGGAACCATCACCCCGGTTTGCCACTCCTTTGGCACTGTACCCGACTCCCACGCGATGTTGAATAGGCGTGTCAACCATGACAGCCCCTTCAACACCCAGAGCCTTTAGCATTTCTGGCTGGATCTCATCAATCCCTGGGGCTTTGCCACTGCGGAGATGTTTGACTACCTCAGTGACCTCCACCAGGGAAATTGCCGACGAAACACCATCAACCTCGAGCTCTGCCTCCAACATAGAGGGCGTGTTATTCGGATTCAGGAGTTCCTCAAAGTGTTTCTTCCAACGTCCGACGACCTCCTCAGTTGAGGTCAACAGAGTCCCATCCTTACTGTACACAGCTTGGATGGTTCCCCGTTTCCCCCTCCTGAGGTGCCGGATAGTCTTCCAGAAACACTTTGGTGCCGACCGAAAGTCCTTCTCCATGGCCTCTCCGTACTTCTCCCACACCCGCTGCTTAGCCTCCGACACGGCAGCATCTGCAGCCCTTCGGGCCTGTCGGTGCCCTGCAACCGAGTCCGGAGTCCTCCAGGATATCATATCCCGGAAGGCCTCCTTCTTCAATCGGACGGCTTCCCTGACCACCGGTGTCCACCACGGTGTCCGAGGGTTACCGCCCCTTGAGGAGCCTAAGACCCTGAGGCCACAGCTAGCCACCGCAGCTTCAGCAATGGAGGCTTTGAACACCGCCCACTCTGGCTCAATGCCCCCAACCTCCACAGGAATGCCAGAAAAACTCCGCCGGAGGTGAGAGTTGAAGATACCTAGGACGGGGGCCTCCTCCAGACGTTCCCAGTTCACCCGCAATACTCGTTTGGGCTTACCAGGTCTATCCGGAAATTTCCCCCATTCCCTGATCCAACTCACAACCAGATGGTGGTCGGTTGACAGTTCCGCCCCTCTCTTTACCCGAGTGTCCAAAACATGTGGCCTCAGATCAGATGACACAATCACAAAATCGATTATTGATCTTCGGCCTAGGGTACTCTGGTACCAGGTACACTTATGAGCACCCTTATGTTCGAACATGGTGTTTGTTATGGATAATCCATGACTAGCACAGAAGTCCAATAACAAACGACCGCTCGGGTTTAGATCAGGGAGGCCGTTCCTCCCCACCACGCCTCTCCAGGTGTCTCCATCGTTGCCCACGTGGGCGTTGAAGTCACCCAGCAGAACTACGGAGTCCCCTACTGGAGCCCCATACAGGACTCCATTCAGGGTCTCCAAGAAGGCAGAGTACTCTGAGCTGCTGTTTGGTGCATACGCACAAACAACAGTCAGAGTTTTCCCCCCTACAACCCTTAGGCGCAGGGAGGCGACCCTCTCGTCTACCGGGGTAAACTCCAACACCGCGGCGCTCAGCCGGGGATTTCTGAGTATCCCCAAACCCGCCCGGCGCCTCACGCCCTCGGCAACTCCGGAGAAGAATAGAGTCCAACCCTTATCCAGGAGTACGGTACCAGAGCTGAGACTGTGCGTGGAGGTAAGCCCCACCAGATCTAACTGATAGCGCTCCACCTCCCTCACAAGCTCCGGTTCCTTTCCCCACAGCGAGGTGACGTTCCACGTCCCCAGAGCCAGCTTCTGCCGCCCGGGTCTGGTCCGTCGAGACCCCTGACCTTCGCTGCCACCCATGTGGCTGAGCATCCGACCCCAACGGGTCTTCCCAAAGGTGGTGGGCCCATGGGATGAAGAGAGGGGGGGTGCCACGTAGTTTGTTCGGGCTATGCCCGACCGGGCTCCGTGGCAAACCCTGCCACCAGGCGCTCGCCATCGAGCCATCTGGGCCTAGCTCCAGACGGGGGCCCCGGGCTTCCTCCGGGCCGGGTCACATCTCCTCTTTTTTCGTTATTCATTGAGGTTTTTTGAAGCCCCAAACTAGGTTTAGTCTATCAATTAATCCTAAACCTAAACTCAGCTACAAATCATTTGAATGTCTGGTTCTTAGTCTTCCACGCCAATCCAGGAACCACCAACAGCCAATCATATTTGCTGTAGTTTACCGTGCTCCCAGGGCTTATTCTGAATTTTTAAAGGAATTCCCTGAGTTTTTATCAAACTTTGTCCTAAAGACCGATAAAATTATTATTGTTGGTGACTTTAATATTCATGTTGACAATAATAAAGATTGCCTTAGCGTAGCATTTTTTCATTACTAGACTCTATTGGTTTCAGTCAATGTGCGCAATGTGCGACTTGGTATTATCGTATGGTGTCGGAATTGAAAATTTAACAGTATTTCCACGCAATCCAGATCTATCAGACCATAGATCATTTTCTAGATGTCTACCTGATAGTGCTGTAGCTAAATTTAAGGAAATAATTCCAATTACATTTAAACCCGTATTAGCAGTAGATATAAACAATAAATTCTTTAAAAACCTGAGCTCCATTGAGATCGACCACCTTGTCGATAGCTCTGCAGACTCATTACAATTAACATTAGACTCAATAGCGCCTCTAAAAAAGAGAAATGTCAAACATAGTAAATTAGCTCCGTGGTATAATTCCCAGACAAATGAGTTAAAACAATTATCAAGAAAACTGGAAAGTGGCGCTCCAGCAACCATGTTGAAAATCTAATAGACTGGAAGAATAGTGTTAAAGAATATAAAAAGGCTCTCCAAAAAGCAAGAGCCGCCTACTATTCAAAACTAATAGAAGAGAATAAAAACAACCCCAGGTTTCTCTTCAGCACTGTAGGCTGACAGAGAGTCACACCTCCACCGAACCCAGTATTCCTCGATTCCTAAATAGCAATATCTTTATGACCTTTTTTAATGATAAAATTCAAACTATTAGAAATAAAATCAACCATCTCCTGCCCTCAATTGGCGCTAATACCCTACCAACAACAGAGATCTCAGAAACGGCTGAGAATCTTACCCATTACTTAGACAGCTTCTTTCTGATCACCCGTGATCAGTTTACCAAAATAATCTCAGGTTCTAAACCAACAACCTGTATTTTAGATCCCATTCCTACAAAATTACTTAAAGAAATTCTGCCCCTAATTGATAGTTCGTTACTTAACATTATCAATCTGTCATTATCATCAGGTTATGTACCACAGTCTTTTAAAATAGCTGTAATCAAACCCCTACTCAAAAAACCCAACCTAGACCCAGAGGTTTTAGCCAATTACAGGCCAATATCTAATCTCCCCTTCATTTCTAAAATCTTAGAAAAAGTTGTAGCCAATCAGCTGTGTGAGTTTCTCCAGGAAAACCCAGACTTTCAGTCTGGGTTTAGAGCCAATCACAGTACAGAGACAGCCTTGGCAAAAGTCACTAATGACCTTTTAATAGCCTAAGATCAGGGATTTGTGTCTGTCCTCGTTCTGTTAGATATCAGTGCAGCATTCGACACAATTGACCATCAAATTTTATTACAAAGACTCAAACATTTAATTAACATTAATGGAACCGCCCTTAACTGGTTTAAATCATATTTTTCTGATCGCTCCCAATTCGTGCAAATTAATGATGAGTCATCTGTGCGCACCAAAGTTAACCATGTTGTTCCACAGGGCTCTGTGCTCGGCCCAATTTTATTCTCATTATATATGCTTCCACTAGGAAACATTATCAGGACACACTCGGTAAATTTCCACTGCTATGCGGATGACACCCAGTTTTATTTGTCAAAAAAAACCTGAACAAAGTAATCAATTAACTAAACTTCGAACATGTCTCAAGGACATATAACCTGGATGACCCGCAATTTTCTCTTATTAAACTCAGACAAAACAGAGGTTATAATACTTGGCCCCAAACATCTTAGAGATACATTATCTAATGATTTAGCTGCGCTAGACGACATTGCCCTTGCTTCCAATGAAACAGTCAGGAACTTGGGAGTGATCTTCGATCCTGATTTATCCTTTAATAGTCAGGGGATGTGTCTCCTAATGCCTTAACTGCCCTGTTTGGTGTATGGCCTTTCCCACTTACTTGCGTTTGACAGGGTAGAGTGGGATTATCTTTTTTTTATTTTAGGGAAATTTGGTTTTGGGGAAAAATTTGTTTCATGGGTCAGGTTATTATATTCTTCTCCTCAGGCTTTGGTCAGGACAAATGGCAGGGCAGTTAAGGCATTAGGAGACACATCCCTACCAATTACCTTGGATAAAGTACTAAAGATCTCTGACCAAAATCTAGCCAGAGAGGAACAGCTCCAAAACATATGAGAATAATTTGCAGTGGCTTGTTGACATCGTTCGCATAGGGGAGACACTGTATCAAATATTCTTGCAAGCCGAGCTTTAGTGTAGTGAGCTCGATGGAGGATTCTGCATTGCATAAAGCTGTGTCCAGCACAGATTGAAGATTTATGTACCCTCCGTAAAATCCCCTCCCAAACATCATCTGAAATCACCTCTCCAAGATCTGTCTCCCAAACTGTTTTAAGTACAATAGAAGAGCCTTGACAAAGGTTATGAATATTTAAATAAATAGAAGAGATGGCCCCCTTTAATGAAGACAGAGGCTTCAGAAATGTTTCAAGATCTGAAGGCCTAGGAAGAGCAGGGAATTGTGGGAATGAGCTACGGACAAAATTTCGAACTTGAAGATATCTAAAAAAATGTCCTTTAGGAAGCAAAAATGTATCTATCAATTGCTGAAATGAAGCAAAAATAGAATCAACATACAGGTCTCTAAGATTTTTTATGCCCAACCTAGGCCATATAGAGAAAGTGCTATCCAATAACGATGGGGGAAAAATAGGATTAGCTGCAAGTGGAGCACCAATAGAAAGTGTTTGCAGGCCAAGATGACGTCTAAATTGAGTCCATATTTTAATACTGGAGGCCACAATCACATTGTTAGTATAGCCAGAAATAGAAAAAGACAAGGGAGAGTACAGTAAGGCTTTCAATGATACCGGATGAACAGAATTTGCTTCCAGGATCAACCATGATGGAGGGACCTCAATATCTTCATAATTAAACCCAATAGTACAAATTTCTACACTGCAAAAACTCAAAATCTTGCCAAGTATATTTTTCTAATTTCTAGTCAAAATATCTCATCACACTTATTCTAAGACAAAATCACCTAAAGAGTAAGATCTAAGCGAGATAAAGGAGCTTGTTTTTAGACAGTGTATCTTGAATATCTTGGTAAGCGAAAAACATCTTGTTTTGAGTCACATCACAGATGAAACAAGCTTTTTTGAAATGTCATAAGGTTTTTAAGCTGCTGTGTCAGTCGTAAAAGAGGAATCTTCTTGTTTCAAGAAATAGACTTAACTTGAATTGAGTCAAAAAATCTGCTTTATTGAAAACTGCAGGTCAACATGCCAAACTCACAACAACTCACAATGAACAGTACAGTGTGGCTATTTTTCTTACATTTCCATCAAACCATATTACATTACATTATATTTCATTTATCTGACCCTTTTTTCCAAAGCGACTTACAATAAGTGCATTCAACCCCGAGAGTACAGACCCAGGACGACAAGAATCAAGAAAGTACAATTTCTTCAAAATAAAGCAAAACCAGAAAGTGCTATAAGTAAGTGCCATTTAAGTGCTATTAAAGTGTTAGTTTCAAAAAGTTGTTAGCATATATATATATTTAATTATTTTTGTTGTTTTTTTTGTTTACATAGCTTACCATGTCCATGTGATATGTAAAAAAAAAGAGGCAAAAGATGGAATGAGGTTTCCTTCATTTCCGGAAAAAAAAAATTCAGCCCAAATACCCACACTCAATATAGACTCAAGAATGATGTTTGATGATGTCTGTGAGATCATACTTCAGTGGAATGTACTTGCTATTATTGAAGTTTACATAGTAGTACGGTGTATAATCAACGAGCTTTTCAGTATCCATGAAAATATTGGCTTGAGCTAGGTCGGGAACTTCTACCTCGTAAGCTAAAAAATGATCATTCCACCCAACTGTAGAGAGAGGTTGGCATTCAAAACAATACACGGACGCATTTAAAATATATTTTTTTCACAAGTGCAAACTCTGGAGTATCATTGATGACATTAGAAATAACCAAAGATTTTCCACATGTATGCTTATTTCCATGTTGCATAATCCACTGTACCAAAATTATATGTTCAACGTGCTCTATTCCTAAGAAGTCTTTAATCTTTCCCTCAACATAGGGAACATTTTTCACCTCAGAGGCTAGGCCCATGTCAACTTCACTTGAACAAATTGGATGTTTCTCGTGCACATTCTGACTACATTCATAAAGTTGGTTGTGCTTCACAAGAGACTTACAGATATTTTTAAAATTACTTTTCAAAGCCCACTGCTTAAAAAAGCAATGCTTTGACTCAAAGCGCATACACATATGCCTCACTGTAGGACCAAGAGCCTTAATCTGAGAAGGAAGATGCAGCAAGTAATGATGTTTAGGTATAATATTTGCATCTGGAAACAGTTGAAATGTTTTAAATGTTGCTCTATTAAAAGCTTCAGCCTTGAAAGAGTTGAGAGAGCAATAATAGGCAGGGTTTCCCCCAGTGCTTTATAGGCCTGGCGGGCCGCCAGGCTTTTCTTCCCCCCCCTGCCAGGCTAAGTGTTGCTTGTTTATTTATTTAAAAAAAAAAATTGTTATGCACCAGAAACAAGCTCCCAAAGACGGCATTGCGCTTTTAACCGCATCTGGTGATACGGTTGAAACCGCAATGGCAACATCTTATGGTCAGTATGTGAACACATAAGGTGAGAGGTTCAGGTGTATTTTCCATCACCTGGACCTCCAAAACCACGACCTGTCTATACCACGCAACAACTTTCGCAACTACTTTCACACGACATGTCACTGAGAAAGAGTCAAAAAACCTTGGACTCTTTCTTTTTTCTCGGAGTCGGGGGAGCACTGGAGGAGATGATGAGGCCGCTCGTTCACCGCCAGGCCAAGTGGAGAGCATCGCCAGCGAGCCGACCGAGCCGCGGCTCGATGATGAGCCAGAGCTAGTTAGCACAAATGTTAGCGCATCGGATGTTAGTGCATCGAAGCAGCCTGCTGCGAGCCGCGATGGGAAACATCGAAGTAGCGGATTTAACCCAAAGTGGTTAGGTGACCCTAAATTTAGCGGATGGCTCTACAAGACCGAGAATGGTAAGCATGTTTGTACTATTAAAATATCAACAATATTATGCTCGCTAATTTCGTTCAGCATTAGATACGCTTTGTTTTAGCTGTGGCTTTTTGTGTGTGTCGTTCTTAGGTATGTTTTGCCGGGTGTGTCGTAGTCACCGCCAGCGGGCAACACAAGGATGCTCAACAAGAACTTTCATTGAAGCTCCTTGTACTACGTACAGGCAAGATGTGCTAAACGCACATATTGTTTATTATTTAATAAATGCAACAAACTATAGTTTTTATATATATTGTATGACTATATATATATAACTTTATAACCTGTGTTATCAAATATGTTGTGCGGCACCAGACAGCTTTAAATTGGGGGAAGAGTGGAGGAAATAGTAAAGGTTGCCTACCCCTGCCTTAGGTGACACAATTTGTGCCTTGGTCAAACCATGATCCTACACTGCCCTCTAGTGACTTAATATCGCGGTACAAGTAGGTGTGCCGGCAATATAAAGCCACTAGAGGTCAGTATAAGACCATGAAACACAGACATGGTTGAAATGAAAACAAGTCTTTTCATTTTGCACATCAAGCTTGTAAGCTTCACCACGGTCACACGGATTGATGAAAAGTTACAATTTTGATAACTTTAGATCTTCATCTTGTTTTGAACACATGCATAACATTTTTAAGTTGATTTGATGAAGGCCCTACGAGTAGTGAATCAAACTGTAACACTAACAAAAACAACACATTTATTATTGCCACCAGGGGGCGCTGTGATTGTAAGTCACAATTTCTGCACCGATGTCTTCTGGTCGCGACTCTTGTCGTATGTGTGTACTTTGGACTCGATTGGACAAAACATGTCGGAAATACAGAAGCTTGTGTTTTGATGGCGTTTCATCAAATTTTAACGCCACACCATGGTCAGACGGTTTTGCTAAAACTTAATCATTCAATAACTTTAGATCTCCATTTTGTTGTGATGACGATCGTCTAAATTGTAAGTTCATTTGATGAAAGCTGTACGAGAAGTACTTAAAAGAAAAAATATGGAATATGACCAAATGGCCACTAAAGTCAAACTGGCGGGCTTCCTGTTGCGTTATTCATAATGCACTGATGGACTTTTTTGTGCATCTAGTCATAATACACAATAGTCTTTGTTTTTTTGAGGATCGGTGAATGCTAAATGAGGGGCTTTTCCGTAGGTGGCGCTCTTGAGCCATTTTGCCACGCCCTTTTCAAAATACTCCAGAATACGTACATTTTCGCCGCCTTCGAATTTACTGCAAACTCCTACAACTTTTTGAGCACATTAAAGCCCTCAAAAAGCCAATTCATTTAAACATGAGAAATAATCATTTAAATTTCAATAGGGCCTCCCACCGATTTCGGTGCAATAGGGCCTCCCACCGATTTCGGTGCTCGGGCCCTAATGAAACATTTTTTAGGTACCTGGACAGAGAAGGCCAACTTTTTTGTCAGTTTCTTGACATGGTGCCACTAAATGATGGGAAGGCAGATACCGTTGCAGATGCCATTCGTGAGGTAATCACAGTCAAAGCCATACCAACAACTCTGATTTTTGGTTTGGGGACAGATGGTGCTGCTGTGATGACAGGTAAGAACTGAAAATAAGTTTAATTTGAGGTATAGTTACTATTTTATCTCTAACTAAGTACTGATTATTGTAATATATATCTTTAAGGACGCCACAATTGTGTTGCCAAAAAGCTGACAGACTCCTGGCCACAGCTAGTGTCTGTGCACTGTGCAGCACACCGCCTTGCTCTTGCGTGCAAAGATGCTGCAGACAACGTGCCATTCATGAAAATGTTCGAGAGCACCTTCAAGGCCTGCACATTTATTTCACAAACAGTGCCAATCGCACAGCTGTGCTGAAAGCAGCTTCCAGTGTTCTAGGAGTGGACAGCCTGAAAATAACTGTAAGCAATCTAATAATTTTTCTTTGAGAGAAACTGTTTGCAAAAATTGGCTATACAAATTGCCTTTCCCTGCCTTGCCTTTTCTACATTTTAAGATAATTTTCCACACCACTGTCTTTGATTTTATGTGTCTTCTTTATGTGTTCTTTGGACATTGGGAGGTGAAGGACACAAGATGGCTGTCCCAAGACACAGCCATTTCAACTCTTCACAGGAATCTGGCAGCTGTGCTGGCAGCTCTTGCTGAGGAAGCAGAGAAGAAGGACCCTGTAGCAAGGGGCCTTTATACATACTGTGCAACATACAGGTTTGTGGCTGCCGTCCACCTCCAGGCAGATGTCCTTCCCCACCTGACACGGCTTTCAAAGCTTTTCCAAAAGGAAGATGTCAATTTTTGGGCTATCAAGAAACATGTAAGTTGATTTAAAATGAGTACACATACACTTGTTTATGGAAAATATGAAAAGCAAAAACAATATAGCTTTAATATACTAATTTAATATTTTAGGTGCCTGTTACAATTTAGGCCATTCGACAAATCAAGGAGGCAGGAGACAAGCAGCCACCAGGGTCATATTTCAGTGGGTTGGAAGATAGAGTGAAAAGCCTTAACATACAGGCAGAGGAGGAGAGGAGACGCCACAGGGGTGATCATTTTGACCTCACCTCTTTTTGGACCCGTTTTCGCACTCAGGTATTGAATGTTCAATGTTTCAAGTTACAAACTTAAAAGATAGTATAATAACCTGTAATTTTACTAATTTAAAAAATCTAATTTTCAAAAGGTAATGGAGCCATACTTGGACCATCTCATTGAGCACCTTGAGAGGAGATTCCCATGGATGAACATCCTAGGTGCATTTAACAAACTCAGCCCACAAGCAGTGGAGAGGGGAGATGATGACTTTGAAGAGAACTTACAACTGCTTTCCCAAAAATTTCCCACTGTGGATGGCAGAGCAGCACTGCAAGAATGTACCAGCTTCAAGGTTCATGTGGGCCAGGGCATCTTTAAGGTAAGCAGCAGAAGCAAAATGTTGAATAGAAATGTTTTGTTTTTTTAAACTTCTGTTTTCCTAACACTTTTTACTCTTTGCTTTATCCTACTAGGATAAGTCACAGTTGGAGGTAATGCAGGAGCTGGCCTCTGACTTTGATGGGCTGAGGCTCCTGTACCCAAACCTGGCCCAGCTCTCTGCCATTGCACGGACAATTCCTGTGTCAAGTGTAAATTGCGAGAGAGATTTCTCGGCTATGAACAGGGTGAGTATTTTGTTTTCACTTTTCTGCTAGCAGTTTAAGTAGGTACACATTTGTTTAATGTCAGTTATGTGATTATTTTTCAATAGATCAAGACAGACCTCAGGAACAGGCTGCAGGGGAAAAGCCTAACTGCCTGCCTTCGTATAAAAATAAATGGTCTCTCTGTGGCTGATCTTGACTACAGTAAGGCTCTGGAGGAGTTCTTTCAGAAGCCGCGACGGATCACTTGCAGTGATCCAACCTGCACCCTCTGCAAGAAGCAAAATAGGTCACACAGCATACCTCTTCAGGCCCTGAGTTCCCTGTTCCTCCTTGGCCATGTTTGCACTTTTTTATTTATGTTAATTTATTTTACTTTTAAATGTGACCAGAAATATATTTTTGTGTTTGTAAACTGTATTATGTAATGTTAAAATTATTTTTAATAAATGTCTTACAATAACACATAATTGTCATAATTTCAAAGTTCCTGTCAACTTTTAACATTTCTTTTTTTACAAAAACAGTAAAAAAAGAAATGTTGGCCGACCGTCGGCTTCTCTAGCGGCCCTACCACCAGGCTTAGCAAGTTTTCTGGGGGAAACCCTGATAGGTGAGAACAGAATTTTGACTATCTCTAACAACTTAAGTAGCATTTGTGTGTAATCATTTTCTCCTATTTTGTCAATGAGAAATGGCAGGATCTTTAACAAAACCAGCATCTGCCCAGCAGACTGTTTCAATTTATTGTCATTTGATGACAGTGTATTGACAGATATGGGGTAAGGCTTATCCCTTGCATCCACAGGAGAATAAGGGAAACAAATAATTGCACTGTTGAATGCTTCTAAGTCCATATGCCCGGAAAGCAAAAGATGCTTTAAAACACATTTGATTTCATATGGGGCAACACCTTCAAGAATGACATGCATGATCTTGTGGTCTTGTGGGGTTTGATTGATTATATCAAAGTGAGGAAATTCTGTTAATTTGCTTCTCCTGTTTATGCCATATGTCATTTTTAGTTTGTCTTTCAAAAAGTCAGTATTTGCCTTTTCAATGTCATTACATTGCCTGTTATGACTTGCCATTGTTCTTTTAACAAACAAATCTTCATTAAATTGCTCTTGCATGTCTTCAAAGTTGCATTCGCAGTGCCTGCATTTACTGTAGGCAAACCCCACTCCTATCTTAAATCCAGCCACTTCATGCTGAGCTAGAGTGTCTCCGCACACAGACATAAGTGCCCCATAAATTGTCCTCTCACCATTTGCAGTGACAACCTGGACACCATCATACAACTCAGTTAAGTCACGGTTAATCCTCTCAAATATCTCATCAATACCACAATGGGAAAGATATTTTGATTTTACCATGGCAAGCAGACGAATGGCAGCAAGTCTTGATCTGTATTTAGGGTTGATGTTACCTAAGGTGTAATAAATCAATAACAATTTGTTTTTGTTTGCCCGAGATCCAAGAGGATTGCATTGCTCAATTTCATCTGTATATAAAACCAACTGCAATGCTGTGGGTAATTTCAAAAACAGTGGGTGCGACTTAAAAATGTCTCCATCAATGAAATCATGATAAAATCCATCCTTGCATGTCTGTGGCCTCTCATCAATCATTGCCATTATTCTTGGATGTGATAGCAGCTGCTCCAAACTTTTCACCAACGGTATATAATGAAAACAATGGTCCTTAATGGTAAGAACTCTGGAGTTCTGGCTATACCACATATATCAGGATGAGACAGCAGAGCAATTGCTAGAGGCTCCATCACAATGGCAAATAAGAGCGGACTTAAAGGGCAACCCTGCCTTGTAGAACGATGTAACTGAAAATATTCAGAATTGGTGCCATTTGTCCTGACCAAAGCCTGAGGAGAAGCATATAATAACCTGACCCATGAAACAAATTTTCCCCCAAAACCAAATTTCCCTAAAATAAAAAAAAGATAATCCCACTCTACCCTGTCAAACGCCTTCTCGGCATCCAGAGCTATCAGAGCTTCGTGGAGAGCGACTGGAGGAGGATTATAAACCACATTAAACACCCGTCTAAGATTAAAAAAAGAGTGTCTGTTACGAATAAACCCAGCTTGATCCGAAGATATAATTGAGGGTAGGACAACTTCTAAGCGTCTGGCTAGCAACTTAGACAACAATTTGAAGTCAGCATTCAACAGGCTAATGGGACGATATGAACCGCATGAAAGTGGGTCTTTACCTTTCTTTAAAAGCAAAGAAATGCAAGCCTGGTTTAGGGTATGAGGAAGTGTGCCTGAACTGTGAGACTCAGTGAACATCTCTAATAGGTGCGGGGCCAGCTGTTTCCAGAATGTTTTATAAAACTCGGCTGGAAAGTCATCTGGGCCCGGACTTTTACCACTCTGTAATGATTTAACTGCCGCCTCAAGTTCAATTGCTGAGATAGGACGTTCCAGTTCCTCAGCAACAACCCGATCCAAAGTGGGAATGTCAAACCTATCAAAAAAGGAGAGCATATCCACAGAGGTATTACGACAATCAGATGAATATAGTAATTTATAGAATTTCATAAAAGTTGTATTAATTTCCAAAGGATCAGATGTTACACCCGCGCCAGTCTCAATTTGAGGAATTAACTGAGATGCAGATATTTGACGTAGCCGGTGGGCTAAGAGTTTACTAGTTTTATCTCCCTGTTCATAAAATTTAGACCTTGAATGTAGCAAAAGTTCAGTGGTGTACTGGGACATGACGAGATCATATTCAGCTTGTAAAGTAATTCGCTCCTTATAAGTATCTGGGAGTTTTGAGATTGCATATAAAGACTCTAGTAGTGCAATGCGTTGGGATAGCTTGGCTAGCTTCTCTCTTCTAGACTTCCTCTGATGGGCCTTATAGGAAATAATCTCCCCCCTGATAAAAGCTTTCATTGTTTCCCACAACCCAGAGGCTGTTATTTCTGGAGTTTTGTTAACCTGAAAAAATAATTCTAATTGCTTGGAGACAAATTTAATAAAGTCTGTATCCAACAGCAAATGTGCATCTAGGCGCCATGGTGGTCTTGTATTAACAAACTTCTGAAAATAAACGTTCATAGAAATAGAGGAGTGGTCCAACACCACAATCGAATCATATTTACAGCCAGAAATGGAGGACAACAATTTGCTATCCACTAAAAAGAAGTCAATTTGTGTATAGGTACGGTGAATATGTGAGAAAAATGAGTATTCCCTTTTATCCGGATTAAACAAACGCCAAGGATCAACAACATTAAACTCATTCATAAAGGCTTGGATCACTTTGGTCGATTTGGACAGAGCAGCCGAGGTCGAGGAAGAACGATCCAAGGAAGGATTCATCCAACAGTTAAAGTCCCCTCCTAAGATTAAATTATACATGGACAAGTCCGGTAGCATTGAGAAAACCTGTCTAAAAAAGGACTCATCATCCCAGTTGGGAGCATAAACATTAGCAAGAGTCACTTTCACATCGAAAATGTGTCCCATGACAGCTATAAACCTGCCTGCGGAATCAGAGATTGTCTTAACATGGACAAAAGGAATATCTCTATGTAAAAGAATAGCAACCCCTCTAGATTTACTGGAAAATGAGGAATGGTATATTTTCCCAACCCAACTCTTCTTCAGTCTTACACTATCTATCTCTTTTAAATAGGTTTCCTGCAAATATATAATATGAGCATCGAGGTGGTGTAAGTAGTGCAACACTTTACTACGCTTGATTGGATTGTTCAGGCCCTTACAGTTTAAACTTACAAATTCAATGTCCCCGCCCACACTAGATAGTGTTCTCTTAACCTGTGTCATTAATGGACAAAGAATTCAGTATGTAACAAACAAAAACAGCGAAGAGAGAGGGAAAAAAAACGAAAAAATAAAATAAAATAAAAAAAACGAAAAAAATAAACCCGAAACAAGTCCACTCTAAACATCCAGAAAAGTAGCATAGGTGCCAACCCATTGCCCAAAAGAACTACACGAACTAACAACCCCCCCACACTAGAACAGAACGCCCCACGTCCCTCCTCACTGAGCAGAAGCATCAAGAAAATGATGCGTGCTACCTCACCCCACGTAGAAATGAAACCTGTCATTACCAGCATCTTAACCACACTGCTAAACCTCAGGGAGTGTGAATATGGGCTGTCCAAAATAAAAAAAAAGTAATAAACAGAAAAAGGTGCCATGGATGTCTCTTTTTTTTAAATGAATACAAACAAATAGTAGAGACTGACCGAAAGAAGAATGAAAAGGAAAATAGCACCAATATGCTCTGAGTGAAGCAATTAAACATTCAGTCAGTACACAGTCAATACTGTATTTATTCTATAAACAAGACAACAGCAGCATAACACGTGTGTTACCTGCTAGAAAAGCAGCCTACTGCCGCAGAAATACAAACCGAGTCAAAAAGCACATGTAGAGTCCAAAGTTAGTCATTCTCCGGGGCCGGAATCTTCTTAAGACTCTTGTTGACGAACTCCAGGGCCTGGTCCGGGTCTTCAAATCTGTGGGTCTGGCCGCCAGATAAGGTGATGTGTAGAGTAGCCGGGTACCGGAGGCCGAATTTAACGTTAGCACAGGCATGGAGCTCCCTCTTCACTTGGACGAAAGCCGCCATCCGTCTGGCCACAGTCGGTGTAAAGTCCCGAAAAATGTGCACTCTCTTCCCGTTGTGCAGCAGAGGGGAGCTCTGTCCAGCGCGGTGGAGAATATCATTCCTCACCTGAAACTGTGTCACCCTGATGACCATCGGGCGTGGCGGCTCTCCCTCCTTTGGTTTAGCACGCAATGTGTGGTGAGCCCTGTTGAGCCCGGGCATCACGTCGAGTCCCAGCAGGTCCATTAAAAGTTTGGCAATAGACTCTGTAGGATGGGGACCCTCGGATCCCTCGGACAGACCCACTAGTCGAATATTATGCCATCTAGAGCGTGCCTCCAATTCTTCACATTTCTTGCCCAGAGATTCCACCGTAGCAGATAGCTTAGCCATGTTCACCTGCATACCAGTCAGCTGGTCCGAGTGCTCATTAGCGGAGCGCTCCAGGTCACTAATAGTTCCACTTTGCAGGGACTTTTTCCTGCAGCGGTTTGAGAGCAGTCGCCACCTCCTTCTTGACCAGCTCCGATATGATTGACTCGAATTTTGCCACAATTTCAGTTCGTTGGTCGTCCATCATCACCTTAATGCAACGTAGCATCTCCTCATTAGCACCCGGCCTCTCCGGTGACACAGGCTCCGAGGGCAGGAGTTGCGGCCTGTTCCGACCCGACTTCGCAGGCTCATTTTTCGCCCGAGAGCTCGACATTAAAGCGGTTCCGAATCACAAGATGCAGGTCTCTTAAAAACCGTTCAATCACCTTAAAGTTGCAGACAGTCGAGAAGCTTAAAATGACATTAAAACTATATTATAATCACATTCCCGAGGAGCGACCGAAAAACACGTCCTACATCGTTCGCGTCTTCACAGCGCCCCCCCCCCCCCCCCCTTAATAGTCACTTAAAACAAATTTCGAGGACCGCTCTTTTCCACTTGCGTAATATTTCAGAAATTAGACATGTCCTTTCACAAAAAGATGCAGAAAACTAGTCCACGCCTTTGTTACATCGAGACTGGACTTTTGTAATTCATTATTATCAGGCTACAGCAGTAAGTCGTTTAAGACTCTACAGCTTGTCCAAAATGCCGCAGCACGTGTCCTGACGAGAACAAAGAGAAGAGAGCACATTTCTCCAGTATTAGTATCGCTACACTGGCTTCCAGTTAAATCTAGAATAGAATATAAAATTCTCCTCCTCACTTTCAAGACCCTCACCTAACATAGAGCCTTTTTACCTTAAAGAGCTGTTAGTACCTTATAAACCCACTAGAGCACTCCGCTCCCAGAATTCAAGCCTACTTGTCGTCCCTAAATTCTCTAAAAGTAGAGTAGGAGCCAGAGCTTTTAGCCATCAAGCCCCTCGGCTGTGGAATCATCTACCACTTTCAGTTCGGGAGGCAGACACCATCTGTTCGTTTAAGAGTAGACTCAAAACCTTCCTTTTTGATAAAGCTTATAGTTAGAGCTAATTAGTGCGCCAGAACGTTACTTGTTCTATTTTATGACACATGACACACGGAGCTTCTCTTTCCAGCTTCTCCTTCCTCTTCTCCATCCCTATCCCCCTTCCCTGGAATCCCTTTGCTTTATCCCCCACAGATCCATGGCCTCTGTGGTCACACCATGGATTGCGGTTTGTTGATCGCGCACCGGGGGTTGCGGTGTTGGATCCAGTGTGGCAGATGTGGGCTGATCGTGGTGCTGGTGGCTGACCCTGTGTTGCGTTGGCATTGGGCACGGGCGGTAGACCAGGGCCGCGGTGGTGGCTCGTGATGGGTCCTGGTGGGCGGCGGTGGACGGTGACTGAGGACTGGAGTGGCATCTGGTCTGAATGGTGGATCGTGGTCTGGATGGTTACTGACCATGGACTGTGATTGCAGCGGGACTGCTTGGCATGTCGTGTTGGGGTTGTCCTTCGGGATTTCTACCCTCATCAAATGCTGCTAGAGACTTTGATTATTGATGATGTTCTCCTACACGTGGCATCTATTGCACTTCTGTCCGTCCTGGGAGAGGGATCCCTCACATGTGGCTCTCTCTGAGGTTTCTACGTATTTTTACCCTGTTAAAAGGATTTTTAGTAGTTTTTCCTTACTCTTGCTGAGGGTTAAGGACAGAGGATGTCAAACCCTGTTAAAGCCCTATGAGATGACTTCTAATTTGTGAATATGGGCCATACAAATAAAATTAGATTGATTGATGGATTGATTAGTTAGGTCTCTAAGTGTGCTAGGGAGCATGTAGCAGTGTTAATTTCGATGACGAAAACTATGACGAAAAATATTCGTTAACAAACTTTTTTCCATGACGAAGACGAGACTTAGAAGTAACGAAAATGGATCTTTGAAAATAAAAACTATGACTAAATCTTTTTTAACTTTCGTTGACGAGACGAGACGAAAATGTTGGTGGTTGACTAAGTCACAATCATTTTTTTAAACATCATCGTATCAGGCCGTCATAAAGTATCAGGAGCGGGCGAGTGAGTGAGTGTGTATGTGTGTGTGTGTGCCCCAGATAGCGCACCGGTCTCGAGGCTCCGCCCCCTGCCCTGCTCACTCGCTCAGAGCTCTTTCACATGAAGCAACTGATCACTGAGTCACAGGCTGCTACTTAACTATGGAAACAGTGAAAACACAGAGTTTCTCTGATCTCAGCTGCTCAGAGATCAGCGCAGCAGCTTCTTGATCAGAGCAGAAGCTGCAGTTGGTTTGTACCGAGCTTCAGTTTCTGTGTCCGCCTCCAGTCTGACCTGCTCTCACTTTTTGTTTTCACATTTAAAAGTAAATATATATTTCTAAGCTATATGGCTGCAGCTATATATTTTTATTTATTTAAAAATAGGGTACTTCTTATTTCATACATTTCCCACAAATACGACATGGACTCAAATAGCCCTACAAAGTTCTGTGTTTAATTTATTTCAAAGTAGGCCTACGCTTGCCTGTGTATTTCAGTGTTCGGTGTTTTCTTTTGTTGTAACAGGTACCAATAGCAATAAAATGTTAAGAGTTTGCTTTATTGTCGGTCTATAATTTCGTAAATGCAACAAACTATAGTTTAGTATAGTATAACGTATTATTAAACTTTATTAGCTATGTCATCCAATATGTTTTGCGGTTCCAGACAAATTTTATTTGTGGGAAGAGGGGGCAAAATTACTCTTTTGAAAGTAAAGGTTGCCGACCCCTGCTATAGACCTATGCTGGTAGGGATATCTAATGGACAACCTAAGTACCGCAAGCTAGACTATTATGCTGTTTTAGACACAACACAGGGTTAATGGGCCTGAGAAGGGAAGAAAACGAGTTTAATGTGGCTACTAAATGTGACTAAAACTAGACTAAAATGTAATTCGTTTTCGTCGACTAAAACTAGACTAAAACTAAGAAGGATAAAAATTACTAAATGTGACTAAAACTAATATGCATTTTCGTCAAAAGACTAAGACTAAATCAAAATTAGCTGCCAAAATTAACACTGGCATGTAGTGGATATTAAGTTTATCAGCGCTCTTTCACTGAAATCACCTTTGTACTGTGGCGCTTATCAGCTTATCACGATGATATAAAAGTGCAGTACTGCAGAATACCCGTTTCACATAAAGTCTTGTACCCCATTGTTGATATTGACATATCAATTATAGCTGCTTCAACGCTAAAAATGTAAGTAAACCCAACTAACACTGAAATGCTGCGGTGCAGAGAGACGTTTATTAGGGTTTCAACCTTTTATCAGTAATTGCAGAGTTTCTTATTTGACTTTAATAAATGACTACCCACCTTGTGCTTTATTTCCTTTCTCTAAGCAAAGTGAAAATCACAGTGGGCTTCAGCCTTGGAACATGCAACATGCTTATTTGCAAAATAATAAGCAGCCTGAGACACTACCACACGTTCTGTAAAATATAAAGCATGGTTTCCATTACATTACTCAATACTTAACAAGCCTGTCTATCACTGAGTGTTGAGTCTTTGTATCTGGTTGGTGGATGTGAGATGACTGACCTGCAGGAAGACTTTGAGGCGATCCAGAGGAGCAGTTCCTGTCCGGGACACTGCCCCTGCCATGGCTCCGGCCGCCAGCTGCCTCCACACTAGACCTGATCGTCGCTCCCGCTCTGAGAACTCATCAGGCACTGTCAGATGTTCCCCAATGTCAAACATCTATTGCAACATTAGAAATCGAATGCCCAATATTTATTTGTTAGTAGACCCTTAAGTATGTAGAATATGGGTATCTTTATTCATCCTTTCAGTTTGAGATTTGATTGATTTCATGATCTGATCTTGTAATGCTTTCACTCAAAACCCTGCACTTCCACTCAAATATACCCTGTTTGTGCTTAGATTTGCTCTGCTTTTGCTCTGCTTGTGCACCTGCACTCAGATATTTTGTTGCTTGTACAGATTTCCTGTGTTCCAGTTTTCGCTTTTTTCTTGCGAAACGTCTGCTGCTCATTTCTCCTCAGCTCAAGATTCAAGATTCAAGATTCAAGATTTTTATTGTCAAATGCACAACAATAGCATTAGTCGCTGGCAATGAAATGCTTGAATCACAAGCTCTCTTCTAGCAATGCTTAAGTAATTACAACCAAAAAAATAAAAATGAAATAGAAATAGTATAAAATAGAATATCAAAAATTTAAAATAGAAAACAATATATATATCTAAATATATGTATGTACAGATGAAGAGAAAAATAAAACAACAATGAATAGTGCAATTTGGGCAATAATGGAAATATGCAAATATGCCACGGTGCTGGTTTGGTGGAGCTATTGCAGTTCAGAGGAGTTTAAAAGTCTTATGGCCACTGGGGAAGAAACTGTCTCTGAGCCTGGTGGTGCGGGCCCGGATGCTGCGGTACCATCGGCCAGACGGTAGCAGGCAAAAATGTATATGGCTGGGGTGAAAGGGGTCTTTCATGGATTTTTTCTTCTGTGCTTGGAGTTGTTTTTGAAAGAAGTCTTTCTAAATTCCATGACCAAATCTAAACACAACCAAGAGCTATTTGAGTACAAGGGCAGGGTTTTGAAGGAAAGCATTACAAAATCTGAACATTCAATCTAGTCCTGTTATCAATCTAAAAGGCCATGCTCTTTTATAAAGATAGTAAAAAAAACATAAAAGAACATATTTTACTATATCAAATGACCTCAGACTAAGTAATTTATATCTGTCTTTATTATTATTGATAAACACAGCAGTGTTTTTGAACCACTTTTGTGCCCAATCACCTGCTTGTACTTTGATAAATACTGCAACGTCCTGCTTCTGATCTAAGACGTAGAAAAAGTATGCATACTGTCATAATGTCATTACTGTAATTACATTACTATCAATTGAGCCCAGTTACTCACATGGGAGTGCTTCCAGTGGTGGACAATCTCCTCCATGTTGTGGAAGGGGTTAAACAGAAAGTGATCTCGCCAATCATTCCAGTCGATGGTCGTAGTCCCATCCCTGTCCATACTGGGGGAATGCATACAGGACAGGGCTATCAGCAGATAACTAACAACTTTTGCTACATTACATGGTACTATGAACGTTTCAGTGACTCAAATGTTGACCTGGACCAAGAATTCCTTCCTAATTACATGGAGAATCTTGAAATACAGATCATTAGAATGTATAGAAAGGCTATCTAACATTAATAAATGGATGATTAATCCTTAATTAATGCACAGATAATTTTTGGAGAAAAATATTTACTATCATACAATATCATGTTTTACCTAAGACGTGAAAACATACAAACATATCGTAATTATCAGAATCAGAATCAGAATCAGAATTCTTTTTATTGCCATGTATATTTGAACATACAGGAAACTGCCCTGGTGTGGTTGGTGCAATTTACAAACAACAAATTCAGCAGAGTCAGTGTGATGCAGTGGGCTTGTTTGTGAGCCCCACTGCCATGGGGAAAAAACTGTTCAGGTGACGCAAGGTTTTAGTCCTGATGGCCCGGAACCTTTTTCCGTACGGGAGTCTCTGGAACAGGTGGTGAGCGGGATGGGAAGGATCAGCAATGATCTTGCATGCTCTCTTACTGGTCCTGGAGTGGAACAGATCTATGAGAGCCGGCAGGTCACAGCCGATGACCTTCTCAGCTGACCGGATGATCCGCTGCAGTCTGCCCTTGTCCTTGGCAGTGGAGGCAGCGAACCAGACGGTGATGGATGAGGTGAGGATTGACTCAATGATGGCTGTGTAAAAGTCAACCATCACTTTCCGCGGCATGCTGAATTTCCTCAGGTGCCGCAGGAAGAACATCCTCTGCTGGACCTTCTTGATGATGGAGGTGATGTTCTCCGCCCATCTCAGGTCCTGTGCAATGATCGTCCCCAGGAATCTGAAAGACACAACTGTTTTAACTGGGGAGTTGCACATGGTGAGAGGGACGGTTTGAGCTGGGCTCCTCCTGAAATCTGCAACCATCTCTACAGTTTTTAAAGCGTTCAGCTCCAGGTGGTTCTGGCTGCACCAGGAAGCCAGGCTGTTTACTTCCTCTCTGTAGGCGGCCTCGTCCCCATTGGAAATGAATCCAATAAGGGTTGTGTCGTCAGCAAACTTCAGAAGTTTTACAGAGGGATGGCAAGAGGTGCAGTTGTTTGTGTAGAGAGGGAGAAGAGGAGAGGAGAGAGCACACAACCCTGTGGGGCTCCAGTGCTGATGGTCCAGGTGTCAGAGACAAGCTTCCCCAGCCTCACGCGCGGCTTCCTGTCGGTCAGGAAGTTAGTGATCCACCTGCAGGTGGGCTCAGGCACGCTCAGCTGTGTCAGCTTGTCCTGGAGAAGAGCTGGGGAGATGGTGTTGAATGCGGAGCTGAAGTCCACAAACAGGATCCTGGCGTAGGTGCCAGGGGAATCGAGGTGCTGGAGGATGAAGTGGAGTCCCATGTTGACTGCGTCGTCTACGGACCTGTTGGCTCTGTAGGCAAACTGCAGCGGGTCGAGGAGGTGGTTGGTTATGGTGTTGAGGTGGTTCAGCACGGCGCGCTCTAAGGTCTTCATCACTACGGAGGTCAGGGCGACTGGTCTGTAGTCATTAAGGCCTGTGATCCTCTTATTCTTGCCCGACTGCAGCAAACCAAGGCCAGACTTGAGATCCGCCACCTAAAGGCCAAGCTTGGACAAGCTGGTCTCTCCACAGCAGACGAAGCAGATGATGATGATGAAGAAGAAGGAGAACTCATAAGAAGAACTACTCATAACAAGAACTAAGAAGTAATTTATTTTGTTAAGTATTGGACATTTAAGCCTTTTTTTATCCATTTCAATTCAATAAATCTTTGTTTGAAACCTGTTCGAAACATCCATAATGTATTTGTGAGTAAAGTATGTATTTATTTATTTATTTGTTGTAGGTCTCAGATGAGTGGACTGCCTTCTTCCAAGAAATGGACAATGGAGGGGGATGTTTATATTGTTTGTTTGCCGTTCCATTCAGTCCTATTTTCTGTTAAAATAAAGCATATTGGAGTGACCCCACACTATTCTACCTGTTGTTCTTTACATAGCTACATTGTGATACGCCCATTTACACCACAGGTAATCTAGATTTGGTCATCCTGAAAAGTTTTAATCCGGATCAGAGTAATCCAATCCCACATTGCTTTGAAAAATAAAATGGATTACGTGATCCTGGATAGCAGAAAAAGAGATTTCCATATCTGGATCAGATTGATCCAGATTAAAACTTTTGAAAAACCAGCCCCTGGTTTTAGCTCTGTTTTGAGCTCTATTAGATCAAAATATATGGATCAAAATTTGTTTAATTTTAAATATTTTGTTACATTTCTTGTACTTCTGTTCCTTATGTCCATAATATATGATCATTACTATGCTGTTTTGCTCTTGCAAGCTTTCCCTATTACCCTTCAAAGACCAGCAGGTGCTTGTCGCTGCAGGAACCTGGGCAAATGTGGTGGGAGCACAGACAGTTCTCGTGACAGTGTCAAGGACTGTCACCCCAGTTCCATAGAAAATACACACAGATATGGCATGTTCAGTTTCGCAGTTTCAAGATTCCCTAAAACAGGAATTAAAGTATCACAATTTAAAATCTTTAAATTTGGGGGGAATTTTTGGTCACTTTGGGGTATTTGGGGTCAATTTCAGGCTAAAAGAAGGACATTTAGTGTATTTTTACTACTGTCAAATGTCAGAGTGGGTCAAATTTGACCGAACGGTATGTAAGGGTTAACTGTACTGTAACTATACTATGGCTATTCATGAATGAATGCATTGTTCTTCCTTCTCTTGCCAAAAACTTTCCAGAGTCAACAAAACCTTACCTTAGACAGTGACATTATGTTTGAAATGAGTTAGACCCAAACTTCAACCTTTTCTGATCAAAACTCTACTATTAAATCAAATTGACTGCCCTTAAATATTTAGAGTAGTCCTCCACCACATATTTCCACCATATAGTGGGTAAAGGTGATTAAATAAACAAAACCAGTATTATAAAAGTAGGATTAAAGGGATGCTCCAGGGCGACTGCACTAATTTATTTTTCAGATTATTTTCCGTCTGATATTGTACGGTTTCCTCTTCACACACACAAACAATGCACCTCTGCAGTATTCTGGTTGCCTGCTGCTTGGTGACCTCAACTCCAAGTTTGTGCAGAGATTGCTGGATCTCCCCCACGTCAATCCGTCCTACCGGGCAGAGCAAAACAGAAAGATTTAAAGTTCTGTCCATATTAAGAAGATATTCTTTGAAAAAAACATGAGGGTGAATTGGAGGAGATGTCAGAAATGTGTCTCTTTGTACATGTTTAGCGTGCCCACACCATCATTGTTGCAGTCAAGGCTGTGAAACATGCGCTGGAGCCTTTTCTCGTGAGCCCGCAGGTACTGAGAGAACTCCTGGAAGTCAAGCAGACCATCATGGTTGATGTCGCTCTCGAGGACGATCTGGGATCACAAAGACAGACATTCAGTCACTCATCAGGGATTACACCGGGGTAAAGGGAGCTGGGGGTGGCGGAGGTGGAGGTTGGGGAGTAGAGAGTGAGGACAAACCACTGTGCTCTCTATGAGAGTAAGTCTTTACGTGCTTTACGTCTGTAAAGCACGTCCTACTTGGCTGTGAACATAATCTCTCCTCTCATGATCATGACACAGAGAGAAAGAGGACACAAGACTTGTTATTGTGCAAAGAGAGGTGGAAAACACTTTTTTGTACTTATATTCTAACTAGAAACAAAACATTCAATTACTTCTTGTATTTTCATTTCTGTTTGTTAGTTTTGTTTGTTAGCAGGATAACGCAAAAAAAAAAAAGCCTTTGAGGACAGATATATCAACTATGTGGCTTTGCATATAAATCGATGTGAGATCTGTGAGATCAGATGACAAGTGGTCACAGGAGACATTTTCAAGACACATACTAATGTCAGGTGTGAACAGAAGAACTTAAAACAGTCCATTAGGATCACATCTCTCAGGACAGACTTTAAGGTCTGAAGTGTTTGGGGTACTTAAAACCTGTGCTCTCAGGAGTTGTCCACATGTAATCGGATTAGCTGAGATGAATGTTACGGTCAATTTAACTGGTAATTGAGCCTGCACCAGCCTGAAGTAATCACATACAAGTTTCTGTTTGATGGACATTTCATCATCAAAAATGAAAGACACAAAACTAAAGAAACATAAACTGTGGTTATGATTGTGGATTGCGCAGTGTGCTGATGCTTCTGCCACAAACATTTTCTTGTGAGAAGAGGATGTGTCTGATGAAAGGCCAGCAGTGAAAACCAAGCAGGCAAAGTACCCCCTGATAAGCTGATCTGTGACCGTCTGTGACTTCCACAGACATAGGGTCTGCAGCTCTGCTTTAACCTATCCAGCAAAGGCAATACTTAGAAAAACAGGAATTCCAAGTATTATTTCATATGAAAATATGGACATGATAGTACAAAAGGAATATTTCATTCATCTTCTGCTCTAAATCTTGGTCTTTGTTACCAGGATACTGAAAACCTGTTGACAACACTTCGCAGTGAGCTATAGAGGAAGAATTGGCAATATAGCAGAAAAAAAGGTGGAATTTAAAAAGTAGTAATCTTACGAGAACAACGTCATAATATTATGAGAATAAAGTTGTATAGGCTAATATAATGAGAATAATATCAAATTTTACAAGAATAAAGTTGTATTAATATGATAATAAGGTAGTAATTATGCAAGAATAAAGTTGTAATCTTAGGAGGATAAGTGAGAGTGCTATTAATTGACCTATAACACCCATACAAGTCAGGTCATATGAAACAACAGAGCAACACCTAAAGCAAACAGTACAGATCATGGGACAATAACAACATAACAAACAAGGACATTTCTTTTGAGAACAATCTACATTATATTGACTGGCGTAGTGTAGAAGCCTATAGCACATCATGCCTGTGTGGCGGGGCTGATATAATGACCACTACCAAAACCTTTAGAAACAACTAATACTACTACGTTGCTAGATCCTGCTTGAGAACCTGCTGTGTTGGTAGATGACAAATATGTGAATAATGTGAATATCAGCTGATATCATCCCATATCTGTGTACTTCTGTCCTTCTGACCGTTCTGTGCTAACCTATACAGTATTTTAATAGAAAAACATTTTCATGTTTTTCTGTTTCTATGTCAGATAATGGATCAAGTATGAAATGGTGGCTCAAACAGGAGACATTAAAGGGGACATATTATGCACATTTCACCACAGTTGATATGGTTCCTTGGGGTCTTAATGAAATGTCTAACATTATTTGGTAAAAATACCACAAGGATCATTTAAAACAGCACCTTTTTACCCTGTCTAAAACAGAGCTCCTCAGATTGACCTGTTTTGAGGGCCCCACCCCCCTCTCAACCCGCCCCCATCTTACCCCACCCCCTTTCATCCCTCCCACTTTTTTTATTTGCCTTTATTTAACCAGGTCGGTCCCGTTGAGATACAATGACCTATTTCCCAAGGGAAGCCTGGCCAAGACAGCAGCATACAAAAAATGTCAACAGTCACAAGACATACAAAAATCACATAACACAGATCAAATAAGATAAGTTCCCTGTTCCCTTAAGAAAAGGCAACAGGACTAAAGCTCCGGATTCCCACCAAAACAAGAACAAGTGCGGTATGAAGCCGCTCCAATTTCTCTCACACGAGTCTTCAAAGTTTCAAGGTTTATGAGCTCCTTTAACTTTAGAGTATTTGCAGTGCATTCCAAGCAGCAGGTGCAGCAAGCTTAAAACAGTGCTTACCAAATTCAGAGTGTACTTAATGGCAGAATTAATAAATAAAGCTCATTTTAACGTAAGCAGTAATTGCTCTGGGATTTAAAGATGCACTTACATAAGAAGTGGGGGAGCAGACCCAAGATAGCTTTATAAATAAAAATATGCCAATGTATAAGGCGGCGTGCTGCCAGAGATGGCCACTCAACTCGAGCATATAAGATGCAGCGGTGAGTGAGGGCTTTACAACCAGTGACAAACCTTAAGGCACCATGATATACAGTGTCTAGAGAGCGCAGACAGTTTGCTGGGGCATTCATATATAAGAGATCACTGTAATCAAGTACAGGGAGGAAAGTGGTAATAATCAACTTTTTTCTGGTGAAAAAAGAAAAACAAGATTTGTGACGGAAGAAGAATCCCAGTTTCACTCTTTATATTTTTACCAGATTTTCTACATGTGGTTTTAAAGAAAGCCGATCATCAATTAAAATGCCGAGATACTTGTAACAGTTCACAAGTTCAATTTCATACCCTTGCAATGACAAAATGCTGGGTGGAGACACAGGCACTTTTCTGCCATTGGAAAATATCAACAGTTTGCTTTTGGCGGCATTCAAGACAAGTCTTAGTTCAATGAGCTGATTTTCCACAAGGTTAAAAGCAATTTGTAAGTTGCCAAGGGCTTCGGCAAGAGTGGTGCCACAACAGTATATAACTGTATCATCAGCATAAAAATGAAATTTGGCATTTGGGATGTTACTGCCCAATGTATTTACATAAATAACAAACAGAATCGGGCCAAGAACTGAGCCCTGTGGCACACCAGTAGAGACATTTAGCAGTTTGGATGAGCTGCCTTCAAAACAAACACATTGTTTTCTATTAGACAGTTATTTATTAAACCAGCCAACTGCCTGCTCAGATAAACCTATATCAAGCAGGCGTTGCTTCAGAATGGAATGATCCACTGTATCAAAGGCCTTAGAAAGGTCAACAAAGAGAGCTGTGCACACTTTCTTTTGATCCAGCCAGTCTATTATATCATTAGTGAGTTTGAGTGAGGCTGTAGTTGTGCTGTGTTGTTTCCTAAAGCCGGATTGGTATGGGGAGAGAATGTTGTTAGTATGGAGAAAATCTTTCAACTGATTGTTTACTAGACCTTCAAGGACCTTTGACAGGATGGACAACTTGGAGATGGGTCGATAATTATTCAAGCAAGTAGGGTCCCCCCCTTTCAAAAGGGGAAGGACGTAAGCGACTTTCCAAATTTCAGGAATACAATTTGTGGTGACAGTGAGGTTAAAAAGATATTGGAGCGGTTTGGCAATAAAATCAGCTGCTAACTTTAAGAAATATGGTTCCAAGTGATCTGGACCTGCAGATTTACTGATATCAAGAGAGCAAAGAGCTCTATGGACCTCTTCCACTGAAAACAACCTAAAAACAAAGGAAGGTTGAACAGCAGAGATAAGGCCTTGGACATGTTTCCAACATCTGGGGCAGAAGACGCAATATTAAGGGCAGGCATAGCAATCGAGGAAGAAGATTGAGAGAATAAGAACCCAGAGGCAAAAAAATTTAAACAATCAAGTATAGTTGCCCTGTCAGTTAGGATCATATAAATCACCGAAGAACGCCTGTTCAACAAAGGCCCTCATATTACGTTTTATCAAAATACGAGGTTTGGATTTTGGAACTTTGGCATTTCTGACTGCAGCAATCACACAGTGGTCACTAATATCATTTGCAAAAACACCTGACATCGAATACTTGTGCGGTACATTAGTCAAGAACAAGTCAATTAAAGATGATTTATCTGGACACTTCAAATTTGGGTGTGTGGGGCTTTCAATGAGCTGCGTAAGATTCAATGAAACACAGGAATCTTTGAAGGCATCAGAGTTAGAATTTAGCCAATCCCAATTTAGATCACCAGTTAATATTATTTCATTATAGGTCAGTTCAGCTAATAGCTGATTCAGAGAAGTTAGCGCTTCAGCAGTAGCTGATGGGGGTCTATAGCAGCCCACAATAGTGATGGAAAACCCATTTGAAATTTCAAGTTTTATGGCTAAGAATTCAAACTGTTTACTGATTGATTTGGACTGCATGACATTTACATAAAATTTTGATTTACAATAAATTGCAACCCCGCCCCCTTTCCTAGGACGGTCAGCCCTCAATACATTATACCCTTTGATGGCGATTGCTTTGTCAGAATAAGATTTACTGAGCCACGTTTCCAACAGAACAATGACATCTGCATCAGTTGATTTTGCCCAAATGCAGCATATCAATCTTTGATGGCAGACTACTGATATTCAGATGTATTAAACCTAGCCCGGTCCTATCCTTAAATTCAGCAGGTGTGTTACAAATAGCAATGCCAGGACCAGGATTTGGCTGGATACCAGAAATCAAGAGTAAAAGTGGCAACAGAAATCTTTTCCTACTAATTTCAGGGTTGCTAGGTGTTTGTTTTGGAGTGTAATCTAGCATGCAACATGACAAGAGACTTATCAGACTGTAAAAAGTTTGATTCCAGGACAGAGGTGCAAACAAGACATAACCATTGTGCAAAGACAAAAGGATCCAAATAAGAATGGGTCAGCACTTGTTCACTTCGTTCACTGAGCAAGTTATTGGTTTCAGGGTTTGGAATGATTGGAGGAGAGAGCACAATACCTGATGTGCACTCCCCATGCACAAAGTCAATCACACCTCACAGTTCCAAGACGCTGAGAACAGGCCACGGCTACGGCTAGCAACTCAGTCCACAATCAGAAGGAACAGGCTGAAGCATAAGAGGCAGAGCAGCCTTCCAAAGCAGACAAAAACATGAATAATCCACAGACCTTTGAGAGTTGACCATTCATCAGCACAAAAATCCTAAAAAATCCTAAAAAATCCCAAATAAAACCAATAAAACAAGACAGACACCTGACAGAGACAAAAGACATGCGGCCATCTTGGATTCACTTGTGGAGGTGTAGGACATGTGTTTGAATGTGTTCTCACTACAGAATGCATTCAACATCTATAGGGCAGATTATGAGCCTTTATGTCTAAGAGGAATAGAGTAAGTTTTTTTTTTTATGCATGAGATATCAGTCATTTCTGCAATACAAATATGACTGAGGAATAAAAGACATAAATTACTCTTCCCTCTATATTACTTTGCTTACAGCTCATCTTACACTTGTCAATTGTTGACATGTTACATATCAAACACTAAAAGCACACAACTGTTTCTATAAACTTTTATTGTCAGAAAGATTGCTAGAAAGAATGCCACAGAGCTTTTAAAACAGTTATTAAATGTACTGGCTGGGACAGAGGTAATAAATACAAAAAATACCAAGTATAACAAAAACATTGATTACAAAAATCAGTTTGTGCCATCAGTAGCCATAATGTAAACAAAGGAACACTTTATATTTGTGTGTCACCTTTTTATTCCCTAAATACAATGTGAACTGTGCTCAGCCGTTACAGGGATTGGGCGTACAGAAGCTTTTTTAGCTGGTGTTGAGGCCATCTGGGCCGGAGAATCAGGGTGGTCCTGCCCTCCTGCATGGTGCTCCAGATATGCATGAGTGTTCACTGATGCTCACATAGCTGGCTATAGCTTCCTGCTTGTCAGGTTTCTCATACTTGGCAGAGAGATCCTCAGGTTTTGAGATCTTCAGCACCTCATTCACATATGGGGCCGGGTCCTGAAAAACCTTGTGAAAGATGAGGTCCAACAGGTTATCCACGTAATCTGTAATACAAATTGGGGAAAAAAGTTGGACATTTTGCACTTTTTTGTATTTATTATTTTCTTTTTATAATTATTTTGTAATTATTCTATTTATCGTGAAGACGATAAATAAATGGTCTTTAAATCGTGAAGACCATTTAAAGACAGCTGTTAATTGATTTGTTATTTATGTTTCACATACTGTTTGTACATTGTTTGGCTTTTAAATAAAGCCTGTGAGACTCACGGAAGGTTGCATCTGCTTTCACCGGCTTTGCTGTGCACTCGCCCTTCTTATATATTACATCTGTCCCCCGCCGACACACAGGACACACCTCAAACAGCTCCAGGAGGCAGTTGTCATAGACAATATTTTGTGGGTTTCTTATGAACAGGGTTGGAAGATTCCATTCTATTAGAACGACAAAGATTTCACCAAAAGGCTGCAACAGCTAAAAAAGTGGAGGATGGTAATCCATCTGATTATTGAAATGTTTAGATTAAATATTGAGTCACTCACTTCACATCTGCTGACTCAGTCAAGACTGTGATCGAGTCATCAGGATCATAGGTAGCATCCTGTGGCTCTCCGAAGTCCATACTTGAACAACTTGGGTTGTCCTCTCCCTCCTCCAAGGGAGGTCTCTTACAGCTGAGGTCCCAACACCGACATCAGTGCAGCACAGTTTTCTGTGTGCCTATGATAAAACAAACATTCAGTATCCATGGAGTCACAACAAATAAGATGCTGTTACAACTTTAACATGGAGTCAGAATCAATGACATGACAAAGTAACTGAGGGTAAACAAACCTGTACTTTTGTAGTGAGGTCGCAGTGTTTTCATAGAAAGCTGCGTGCCATGTGTGCGCATCTTTGGTGGGTCCGTCTAGCATGCTACGTGATGTACTCTAGCACCGTGAACAGATGTGCTTGCCTAAACACCAAAAGCAACAATGTTATTCATACTTGTACTACTGTCATGCATACAAAGATACAAGGACACATTTCCCCCAACTAGGGCTGGTAATGAATAGTCGTTCTAGTCCCGCACATTATGACAACAACATCCTCCGGTATCTTGCGCGAGCGTGACTTCCTACAGCAGATGAGTGTAGCGTGTGCTAAATCCCCGTAGAAGCAGCTGTAGCTACCGGAGCGCTAACAGAGCGCTACTGAAGCTAACGGAGCGCTACAGGACCTAACGGAGCGCTGCCGGAGCTACCGGAGCGCTACCGAAGTTAACAGAGCGCTAACAGGGCGCTAACGGAGCGCTTACGAAGCTAATGGAACGCTAACGGAGCGACCGGAGCGCTACCGAAGCTAGCGGAGCGCTAACGGAGCGCTACCGGACCTAACAGAGCGCTACCGGAGTGCTACCGGAGCGCTACGGGAGCTGCTGTAGCTACCGGAGCAACCGGAACTGTACCCATTCCCTCACACACACGCCACAACATGCTAACGTCACTAGCCTCCACACAAAATGTCTAAAAGAAGCAAATACCAGAATTATTTAAAAAAATACTTACATTTCCCTCGTATTCAGTATTGCGATGGAAAGATGGCACCGACCCCTCTTTCAATAACAACCTTTTCAAGAATCCGGCGTTATATTGGCCCAGGTTGATAAAACAGTCCGATACTTTCTAAAAAGTGGGTGGGTCTATCTATGGGTTGGTCGAGTAGTGGGGGAGTGCATAGAGCTATGGGGGCATGGGCATATTGCGACTATGACGTCTATTTCGGTCGTAATTTCATTGGACTCACTCTAGCACATAGTTTCTGAAATAGAGGAAACACAACAAATCACGGGAGTTGTTTTTTTCCAGAGTTTTTGGGAAAGTAGACATGCCAGACACCCAATGAATGTGTAGAAGCACTACAAAAGTGGAATTTTCATAATATGTCCCCTTTAAGATAAAATGTTATCTAGCTGCTACTTCCCTGTTATTTTCAACCACACACATAAGTTAAAGACACCAGCTGTTCTGGGATTTCAGCCACTGATTTACTGATCGGTTAGAGAGACAGGAAGGACTGCATTTTTATGCATAAAGCTGAAAAATGGTGTAGCCTCACCAGTTAGTCAGTCACATACATCCAGTCAGAGATCCAGTGTAGTGATAGGAGAGCTAGACTGATAAATCAGTTGACAGCTAAGGACAGCTAACTGTTTCATGCACAAGCTTCCTCATTGACATTACTTACTGGATTGGACCATGTATGTTCGAGATACAGATGTTCGTGTTTTGATGGCGTTTAATCAAACTTTGAAGCCACGCCACGGTCACACGGTGTGATGGAAAAAAAATCCCTTAGTCACTTTTTTTTCTTAATCTTGTTTTGATGACACTAATCTGAATTTGAAGTCGATCAGATGAAAGCTCTACGACAAGTACATCAAAGAAAAAATGTGGAATATGGCTAAAATGGCCACAAAATTCAAAATGGCGGGCTTCCTGTTTGGTCTAGCATATCTATCCAGCTGACTTATTTGTTTGTTAAAAAAAGACACATGCCCAAAAAGATTTTTGTACATGTCGGCCAATCGTAATGTCGGGGCTGCCCATTAGGGGGCGCTAGTCAGTTATTTTGCCACGCCCATTCCTTAAAACCATTTGAATATCTTCAGGGGGGGGATTTTGCTAAACACATGTAGTTTGAGTGAGATAGAACCATTAACACTGAAGTTACAGCAATTTCGTGTTTCACGGCGAGTTGATGAACTTTGATGCCCCTCCATTAATATGGCGTTTGACAAAAAGTTACAGTTATCTTATGCCTTCATTATCAATGTCTTGAGACCCATTTGATAAAGTTTGACATGGTTGAGGTCAATGGATGAGGAGAAATACATCCAAGTGTAAGACATGCAAAAAAAAAGACATTTCCTGTTGCCACCAGGGGACGCTGTGATTTCAAGTCATGATTTCTGTGTAGATGTCATAAAGCCGGGACTCTTGTCTTACATATCTAGTTTGGACTTGATTGGACCATGTATGTTCGAGATACAGATGTTCGTGTTTTGATGGCGTTTAATCAAACTTTGACGCCACGCCACGATCACACGGTGTGACGAAAAAAATTCCCTTGATCATTTTTTTTTCTTAATCTTGTTTTGATGACACTCATCTGAATTTGAAGTTGATCAGATGAAAGGTCTACGACAAGTACATCAAAGAAAAATGTGGAATATGGCTAAAATGGCCACTAAATTCAAAATGGCAGACTTCCTGTTGCTTTTTTCATAATGCTCCTTGAGACTTTTTTTCATGACTGGTCACGATACACCTATGTCCCGATTTAGGTGAAGATCGATGAAGGGGAAACCTAGGGGCTGTTTCCAGGGGGCGCTGTTGAGCCATTTTGCCAAGCCCAATTCAAATTTCTCCAGAATACTAAAATATCCGCACACCTTGAATTTCCTGCAAAGTTTCACAACTTTTTGAGCATGTCTAGACCCTGAAAAAGCCCCCCAAAGGGAAATAATTATAACTAGGGCTACGTTGTAGCACTAACGGGCCCGAGCACAGGCAATTTCAAGTCTGTTGCGGACGGGGAAGAGAGAGCGATCGATGACCAAGCGCAACGTCTCTGCCTTGCGTGCGTTTTAAGCTCTGCAGCAACAATAAACGCTTCACTTCCTGTAGCCAGCAGGTGGCGCTAGGATTTTAAGTCATGGTGTCTTTGTAGATGTCATCAGGTCGCGACTCTTGTCTTACATGTCTAGTTCGGAGTTGATTGGACCAAATATGTCCAAGATACAGACGCTCGTGTTTTGATGGCGTGTGATCAGACTTTGACTCCACGCCATGGTCAGAGTTTGGTGTTTTCCTATTTTGTAACAGGTAAAAATAGCAGTTAAATGTCAACAGTTGTCTTTATTGTCGTTCTATTATTTAATAAATAAAACAAACTATAGTTTTTATATATATTGTATGACTATATATATATATAACTTTATAACCTGTCTTATCAAATATGTTGTGCGGCACCAGACAGCTTTAAATTGGGGGAAGAGTGGAGGAAATAGTAAAGGTTGCCTACCCCTGCCTTAGGTGACACAATTTGTGCCTTGGTCAAACCATGATCCTACACTGCCCTCTAGTGACTTAATATTCCGGTACAAGTAGGTGTGCCGGCAATATAAAGCCACTAGAGGTCAGTATAAGACCATGAAAAACAGACAAGGTTGAAATGAAAACAAGTCTTTTCATTTTGCACATCAAGCTTTTAAGCCTCACCACGGTCACACGGATTGATGAAAAGTTTAAATTTTGATAACTTAAGATCTTAAGTTGATCTGATGAAAGCTCTCCGAGTAGTACATAAAAACATAACACGTACAAAAAAAACACATTTCCAGTTGCCACCAGGGGGCGCTGTGCTTGTAAGTCACAATTTCTGCAGCGATGTCTTCTGGTGGCGACTCTTGTCGTATGTGTCTAGTTTGAACTCGATTGGACAAAATATGTCTGAGATACAGAAGCTTGTGTTTTCATGGCGTTTCATCAAACTTTAACGCCACACCACGGTCAGACGGTTTTGCTAAAACGTAATCCTTCAATAACTTTAGATCTCCAATTTGTTGTGATGACGATCGTCTAAATTTGAAGTTGATTTGATGAAAGCTGTACGAGAAGTACTTAAAAGAAAAAATATGGAATATGACCAAAATGGCCACTAAAGTCAAACTGGCGGGCTTCCTGTTGCGTTATTCAATGCACTGATGGACTTTTTTGTGCATCTAGTCATGATACACAAAAGTCTTTGTTTTTTTTGAGGATCGGTGAATGCTAAATGAGGGGCTTTTCCGTAGGTGGCGCTCTTGAGCCATTTTGCCACGCCCTTTTCAAAATACTCCAGAATACGTAATTTTACGCCGCCTTCGAATTTGCTGCAAACTCCTACAACTTTTTGAGCACATTAAAGCCCTCAAAAAGCCAATGAGTTTAAACAGAGAAAAATAATAATAATAATCATTTCAATTTCAATAGGGCATCCCACCGATTTCGGTCCTCGGGCCCTAATAATAACTAGGGCTACGTTGTAGCACTAACGGGCCCGAGCACAGGCAATTTCAAGTCTGTTGCGGTCGGGGAAGAGAGAACGTTCGATGACCAAGCGCTCGTCTCCACATTGCCTGCGTTTGCCCTGTGCGGCAAGGAAGATCGCTCCACTTCTTCTGGCCAGCCGCTGGTGCTGACCTAGAGGTAAGTAACCTTGAAACTATCCAACATAACCTATTGCTTTATCTATCATCATATGCTTACATGCCTCAAGTTTTTTGTAATATGTAATTGTTATAAAAGTTACCGTTTATTTATCACGTCTAATGAACAGATTGAAGCAAGATAACTCGACAGTCTTGTTTTGGTTGTGACATTATTTTTTTTAATGAGTTACTATCAATACGCTACACGTGTACATTTCATGTGATAGTAACTGTTTCACCAATATTCTGATACAGGATGGTATATCCGCCATTACTATTTTCACATCGTTTATTTAGTCTGTCATGGAGTTGTAGAGTGAATTAGACAGTAGTGATAACATTATAATGTCCACACATCAGTGTTGTAAACACTTCTCCAATTAATTATATAATTATGTTTTCACACTGAGGGAAGTGGAGAGACTTGATGTGGACTGTTATCAACAGCTCTGTGGGAGATCATCACCTTGAATATTACAGATGAGGTAGAAAGACATTTTATCTATGTGTACAATGTTGTATTTCTTTGTCACGTTTTATCAAAAGCGATTTAAAGTATGTGCATTTAACCATTAGGATACAAACCCAGACCCTAGTACATCGGTTCTAGCTGAAATAAGTAGTGCTTCATAAACAACACAAAACATTCATAACAGTACGCTTCTGCTCCTCATTAATGCAGCTCCTGATGTCCCCAGCAGCAACATGGTGGAGATCTGCAGCTTCATGCTGGTCAACTGGAAGACAACTGATTAAGATTAAAAGATTAAGATTAAAATCCATGTATTCATCCAAAACACATGCACAGACATGCAAAGGCACACTCATGCAGGTAGGGACATTTAATCGCTGCTTTTTACCCATCTGGTGCAGGACACACAGAGCAGTGAGCGACCATGTACGGCACTCGGGGGAGCAGATGTTGGGGGAGTGAGGTGCCTTGCTCATGGGCACTAGAGAGGGTAGGGAGACTCTTGGATTTTTGGACAGATCAATCCAGGTGCGACTTTTGTTGTCTCTCCATGGAGTCGAACCAAAGACGAACCAGAGACCTTCTCTGCCCATAGTCCAAGTTTCTGCCACTCGACCACCGCCTCTCCTCATGCATCATCAAACTAGTAATCTACACATCACTCCATGCGTTGCTCCCTTAACTACAGATGGCCTGCGAATGTCATGGAGTTTTACAGTGAATTAGACAGTTTAGGTATGATTTTAATCTCCACACATCAGTGTTGTAAACAGTTCTCAAATTAATTATAGAATTATGTTTTCACACTGAGAGAAGTGGAAAGACTTGATTTGGACTGTTATCAATAGGTCTGTGGGAGATTATCACCTTGAATAGTACTGATGAGGTAGAAAGACATTTTATGTATTTGTACAATGTTGTATTTCTTTCAGCACTTTTATCAGAAGGGACTTAAAATATGTACATTTCACCATGAGGATATAAACCAAGACCACAGTACAACAGTTCTATCTGAAATCTGTTGTGCTTTTTACACAACACAAAACATTCTTTAACAGTGCGTTTTTTCTCTTCATAGATGAAGAACTGCAGCACCTGATGTCCTCAGCAGCAACATGGTGGAGATCTGATTTGATACACTTTAGATAAGAACCCAGTGTTTTATATTTCTGCTTTGCCATAAGAGACAGAACATGGTCATCACAGCTGTGTCCTTCAGGCTCGTCTGTCCCTAATAAAATGATAGGAAACATGAAAGTGATCGTCATTATTGTAGAGGAAGAGTTACATATGAACAAAGTGTGTAATCTTATTTTCTGTGGATATTCAACTGTGTATTTGAATATGCTTTTGGATTAAAACGTGCACTACCATGACAATGAATGTTTTTAATGGAGCTATTTCACATTAAAAGTATTGCATTATAATTTAATACATTATGTATTATGTGCAATACTTTGATTGTTTTTAAGTAATGAAATCAGGTCTGTACCTGGAGTCAGTGTTCAGTCTGGTTGGATTCAAGTTGTGTGTCAAGTTGGACCTTCTAGAGGAACATGAAACCAATACACAGATATGTAAAGTCATACATGGGCCAGGTTAAGTAATTAACAGACTTTTAAATGGTAAAAATAAAATATTAGTTCAAAGTTAATCAGAGCATAATCATTTCAGATTAGGAAATAGGTAGTGCATATAAACCCACAACTCTGTATGACACTGTCTGTTCTAGTAAAGTTACAAGGCTATGACTTACTCATATTTAACAAAAGAATTCAGTGAAGTCTGTCTGAGATTAACGATTTAAATACTGAAGGTGGGAGACACGGTTATTTTTCACTGTAACACGTGACAGGACATCAACACCGTGACTCTGAATAAAGAGCCTTAAAAGACGTAGTGCTCCTTTGAACAGCTGCTCTTACAATGTGTAGCAAGTGCTAAATCTCCATTAGTATAATAGTAACAAAAATCACCCTTTACATAATTGAACATATATTTTCCATGTGAACCCCTTTAACACAGTTCAATTCAGGAGCAAAATATAATTTATACAGTATTTATTAGAGCTAGTATTAGTAAACAGATCAAACAAATGCAGTACAACACATCACACATCCACAGTGTCTCTTTTGCTTATCATCACAGTCAGTCAGAAGTGTCCGTTTAACTTACGTAGCAGTTGAGAGATGCTTCGTTGGAGGTAGCAGGAGCTAGCTCATAGCCAGTGCTGCTGTTGAGAGCGGCAGAGTTCACACAGGAAAAGACACGACGGACGGGGGAAAAAAGCTTTGAGTCCCACACTCTAACCTGCTGAGCGAACAACGTCCACAGTGACTCCGCCGCCGTCCTCTCATCCAGACTCGCCAACCGTTCTCCGGTTCTTCGTGATACACAGCTCCGCAGCTTGTGACGACGTAACTCATGAGGCGTTCACTTGCAGCTGTGTTAAATGCAGCTTCGTTTGTCATGGCGAGTTGAAGAAGTCTGCTGCAAAGCTATGAATAATCCGCATGATGAAAACTCACAGCAATGTTATGCCTACATTATCAATATATTGAGACCCATGTGACACAGTTTGACATGGTTTAGCAAAGTGAATGAGGAGAAATACATCCAAGTGTGAGACGTAACAAACCGAAAGCGGTCTCATGCTGCGTTCAGGGTAACTCTGTTAAAATGGGTTTCATAGGTCATGATGAGCTGATGAACTTTGATGCCACGCCATTAACAATCTGCATGATGAAAAGTCACAATAATGTTATGCCTACATTATCAATATCTTGAGACCAATTTGACACAGTTTGACATGGTTTAGTAAAGTGGCTGGAGGGAAATACATCAAAGAGTAAGATGACCAAAACAAGACATTTCCTGATGCCACCAGGTGGCGCTTTCCTTTTAAGTCATGATTTCTAGGTAGATGTCTTCCGGTCGCGACTCTTGTCTTATATGTGTAGTTTGGAGTCGATTGGACAAAATATGTCTAAGTTACAGAAGCTCGCTTATATTGGCGTTTAGTCGAACTTTGAGACCTCACCACGGTCACACGGTATGATGAAAAGTTTAAATTCTGATAACTTTAGATCTTCATCTTGTTTTGTAGAGTCTCATCTAATTTTTAAGTTGATCTGATGAAAGCTGTCTGAGTAGTACATAAAAACATAACACGTACCAAAATAAGACATTTCGCGTTACCACCAGGGGGCGCTGTGATTGTAAGTCACAATTTCTGCACCCATGTCTTCTGGTGGCGACTCTTGTCGAATGTGTCTAGTTTGGACTCAATTGGACAAAATATGTCTGAAATATAGAAGCTTGTGTTTTGATGGCGTTTCATCAAACTTTAACGCCACACCACGGTCAGACGGTTTTGCTAAAACGTAATCCTTCAATAACTTTAGATCTCCAATTTGTTGTGATGACGATCGTCTAAATTTGAAGTTGATCTGATGAAAGCTGTACGACAAGTACATCAAAGAAAAAATATGGAATATGACCAAAATGGCCACTAAAGTCAAACTGGCGGGCTTCCTGTTGCGTTATTCATAATGCACTGATGGACTTTTTTGTGCATCTAGTCATGATACACAATAATCTTTGTTTTTTTTGAGGATCGGTGAATGCTAAATGAGGGGCTTTTCCGTAGGTGGCGCTCTTGAGCCATTTTGCCACGCCCTTTTCAAAATACTCCAGAATACGTAATTTTACGCCGCCTTCGAATTTACTGCAAACTCCTACAACTTTTTGAGCACATTAAAGCCCTCAAAAAGCCAATTCATTTAAGCTAAGAAAAATAATAATAATAATAATAATAATAATCATTTCAATTTCAATAGGGCCTCCCACCGATTTCGGTGCTCGGGCCCTAATAATAACTAGGGCTACGTTGTAGCACTAACGGGCCCGAGCACAGGCAATTTCAAGTCTGTTGCGGTCGGGGAAGAGAGAACGTTCGATGACCAAGCGCTCGTCTCAGCGTTGCATGCATTTGCGCACTGCTGCAAGATAAACGCTTCACTTCCTGTAGCCAGCAGGTGGCGCTATGATTTTAAGTCATGGTGTCTTTGTTGATGTCATCAGGTCGCGCTTCTTGTCTTACATGTGTAGTTTGAACTCGATTGGACCAAATATGTCCAAGATACAGAAGCTTGTGTTTTGATGGCGTTTAGTCACATTTTGACGCCTCGCCACGGTCACATGGTGTGGCGAAAAATTGATCTTTCAATAACTTTAGATCTCCATCTTGTTGTGATGATGACACTCGTCTAAAATTTCAATTGATGTGATGAAAGCTCTCTAAGAAGTACTTGAAAATAAAAAACATGGAATATGGTCCAAATCGAAAATGGCGGGGTTCCTGTTGAGTTTTTCAAATTGCTCCGGTGCGTTTTTTGTGCATCTGGTGATGATACACAACTGTCTTCAATTTCGTGAGGATCAGTGAATTCTAAATGAGGTGTTTCTCCATAAATGAGGGGAAGCTCTGTTGGTGGCGCTGTTGAGCCATTTTGCCACGCCCATTCTTTAAAACCATCTGAATATCTTCAAGGGAGGGGGGCTGATGATACACACATGAAGTTTGAGGGAGATGGACCCATGAACACGGAAGTTAAAGCGTTTTCGTGTGTCATGGCGAGCTGATGTGACGCCCCGCCACAGTCAGACAGTGTGACGAAAAGTTGTTTCTTTGATAACTTTGGATCTCCATCTTGTTGTGATGACACTCGTCTAAATTGATGTGATGAAAGCTCTCCGACAAATAAATCAAAGCGCACGATGTACAAAAACAAGACATTTCCTGATGCCACCAGGGGGCGCTTTCCTTTTAAGTCATGATTTCTAGGTAGATGTCTTCCGGTCGCGACTCTTGTCTTATATGTGTAGTTTGGAGTCGATTGGACAAAATATGTCTAAGTTACAGAAGCTCGCTTATATTGGCGTTTAGTCGAACTTTGAGACCTCACCACGTTCACACGGTATGATGAAAAGTTTAAATATTGATAACTTTAGATCTTCATCTTGTTTTGTAGAGTCTCATCTTATTTTTAAGTTGATCTGATGAAAGCTCTCTGAGTAGTACATAAAAACATAACACGTACCAAAAACAAGACATTTCCTGTTGCCACCAGGGGGCGCTGTGATTGTAAGTCACAATTTCTGCACCGATGTCTTCTGGTGGCGACTCTTGTCGTATGTGTCTAGTTTGGACTCAATTGGACAAAATATGTCTGAAATATGGAAGCTTGTGTTTTGATGGCGTTTCATCAAACTTTAACGCCACACCACGGTCAGACGGTTTTGCTAAAACGTAATCCTTCAATAACTTTAGATCTCCAATTTGTTGTGATGACGATCGTCTAAATTTGAAGTTGATCTGATGAAAGCTGTACGACAAGTACATCAAAGAAAAAATATGGAATATGACCAAAATGGCCACTAAAGTCAAACTGGCAGGCTTCCTGTTGCGTTATTCTTAATGCAATGATGGACTTTTTTGTGCATCTACTCATGATACACAATAGTCTTTGTTTTTTTTGAGGATCGGTGAATGCTAAATGACGGGCTTTTCCATAGGTGGCGCTCTTGAGGCATTTTGCCACGGGGTGAGAAGGGGGAGGGATGAGAGGGGTGAAAGGGGGTGGGGTAAGATGGGGGCGGGGTGAGAGGGGGGCGGGGCCTTCAAAACAGGTTGATCTGAGGAGGTCTGTTTTAGACAGAGTAAAAAGGTGCTGTTTTAAATTATCCTTGGGGTATTTTTACCAAAATATTTTACAGACATTTCATTAAGACCCCAAGGAACCATATCAACTGTGGTGAAATGGAAATAATATGTCCCCTTTACGCATTTTCGTGTGTCATGGTGAGCTGATTTGACGCCCCGCCACAGTCAGACGGTGTGTCGAAAAGTTGTTTCTTTGATAACTTTAGATCTCCATCTTGTTGTGATGCCACCCGTCTAAATTTTAAATTGATGTGATGAAAGCTCTCCGACAAATAAATCAAAGCGCACGATGTACAAAAACAAGACATTTCTTGATGCCACCAGGGGGCGCTTTCCTTTTAAGTCATGATTTCTAGGTAGATGTCTTCCGGTCGCGACTCTTGTCTTATATGTGTAGTTTGGAGTCGATTGGACAAAATATGTCTAAGTTACAGAAGCTTGCATATATAGGCGTTTAGTCGAACTTTGAGACCTCACCACGGTCACACGGTATGATGAAAAGTTTAAATATTGATAACTTTAGATCTTCATCTTGTTTTGTAGAGTCTCATCTAATTTTTAAGTTGATCTGATGAAAGCTCTCTGAGTAGTACATAAAAACATAACACGTACCAAAAGCAAGACATTTCCTGTTGCCACCAGGGGGAACTGTGATTTTATGTCACGACTGCTGTGTTGATGTCTTCAGGTCGGGACTCTTGTCTTACGTGACTCTTGTCTTACGTTTAGTTTGGAGTCGATTAGACCAAATATGTCTGAGATACAGACGCTCGTGTTTTCATGGCGTTTCGTCACACTTTGATGCCACGCCACGGTCAGATGGTGTGTCTAAGAAGTTAATTCTTTGATAACTTTAGATCTTCATCTTGTTGTGATGACACTCGTCTAAATTTTTAGTTGATCTGATGAAAGCTGTACGACAAGTATATCAAAGTAAAAAAAATGTAATATGCCCAAAATGGCCACTAAATCATAAATGGCGGGCTTCCTGTTGCGTTATTCATAATGCACTGATGGACTTTTTTGTGCATCTAGTCATGATACACAAAAGTCTTTGTTTTTTTTGAGGATCGGTTAATGCTAAATGAGGGGCTTTTCCGTAGGTGGCGCTCTTGAGCCATTTTGCCACGCCCTTTTCAAAATACTCCAGAATACGTACATTTTCGCCACCTTCGTATTTACTGCAAACTCCTACAACGTTTTGAGCACATAAAAGCCCTCAAAAAGCCAATTCATTTAAACATGTGAAAAATAATAATAATAATAATAATAATGATCATCATTTCAATTTCAATAGGGCCTCCCACCGATTTCAGTGCTCGGGCCCTAATAATAATCATTTCAATTTCAATAGGGCCTCCCACCGATTTCGGTGCTCGGGCCCTAATAATAATAGGAAAAACGCCTACAATTTCAATAGGGCCTCACACTGATTTCGGTGCTCGGGCCCTAGTAAAAATCCTTAAGAATTCAATAGGGCCTCCCACCGATTTCGGTGCTCGGGCCCTAAATATAAAATATTGTGGTAGAAAGAATAAAAACAGAAACACAAGGTGAATAGGTAGATAAGGTGCAGTGGCAGATGATGGTAATAGTACTGATGATATGATGGTAATGTTATTGTTAGACAGTATATAAAAAATAGTACAGTATATATAGTATATAATATATATTTATATATGATAGTAATTATACCAATATAATAGCAGTTTATAGTAATAATAGCAGCAACAGTATATATAATAATAATAATAGTAAAATATAATAATAATAACATGTACATATGCATAAATAAAATATGTGTATATAGACTTATACATACAAAAAATATACAAAGAGTATGATATAATATATGATATATAGTACGGGTATACATATAAGTATTTGGCGATACAATAGATAATATAATATACTGTGAGTGTAAGAATATGTAGACAGAGTATGCAAAAGACAATGTTATTCTATAAAATGATGAATTGAGACAGGTATATTTAGTGCAGTTCAGTTCTGTGATGGTGGCTCTGACAGAGGTAGATGAGTTGTACAGCGGTTGGGAGAAACGACTTCCTGTATCGTTCCTTAGAGCAGCAGGGTTGAATGAGGCTGTGGCTGAAGCTGCTCCTTAGCTTGTCAAGATAATCATACATTTCTATATTATTTATATATCTTTTCAAATTAAAATCAAGTGTAAGACATTAAGTACTCACCATCATTTTGATAAGTGAGTGATATTATGAGGCATGGGAACTCCTAATTATGACATGATCACTCAAGTATTTTCAAATTTAAAGTCGCAAATTTAAACTTTGCGACTTTATTTTCATCGTTTAATCTTCTGCTTTCCAAGAGCCTTCCATACAGACGGTCGTGAGGCTGAGAACTCGAAGTCCCAAGGATATGATGAAATTAATTTTGGTATGAAATTTCAAAGCAAGAATTAAAAGACTGGAATGGAACTTTTTTGTTTGACTTTATCTATATACAAAACTCTTGTGGCATGCACAGTGTGGAAGCTTGCCTGGTTGTAATGTAAAATCAGGAATGTAGCCCCATACACTGATCCCTGTACTCTCATACTCTATTCATACAGCATTTCAACTCAATGGGTGAGTTATAGAAGTCTCAGGAAGGTCCTGGCTCCCACAGGAGGGTCGAGAGTGATGGTAAGAGCTGCTTGAATTCTCAAAAGAGGAGCTTGTGTACTTCCAACATGTTGAAAGGATCACTATTTAAGAAGAGAAAGCAGACACTGCAATGGCAACTCTCATTTTCCACAATCCTGTCTGAATGGTTTGATTTCATACACAGGTAAGAATTAAAATCTTACCTCAATTGTAATTGGTAATGGTTATGGTTTGTATATAGCGCTTTTCTGGTCCTGATGACCACTCAAAGCGCTTAACAGTACAGTTTGCCATTCAAACATTCACATACATTCATACAGCAGAACTTTTTTTTCTATGAGGGGCAATTCGGGGTTCAGCATCTTGCCCAAGGACACTTCGGCATGCAGATGGGAAAGACTGAGGATGGAACTGCCGACATTCTGGTAGATGACCGCTCTACCCCTCAGCTACAGCCGCCAACATTCTTTCTTTCTTCCTCGAAATTACTCATTGTTTCTTATTGTAAGAAGCAAAGTAAGGTGTAAGGTAACAGGAATGTGAATCGTGCACATTACAGAAATGCTTAATTTTTATGACAATTCACATTCCTTACACAGTGCACAGTAGATGTGAGAGGAGTGCAAGACGTAAATTCTACAATAACAGCACAGCACGAAAAAATAAAAAATAAAACTTGAAGAATTAATCCAAGACTAATTTAGGATTACTTTGAGAGGATTACCTTCATTGTTATAAAGGGCTAATTTCTCTTTTTTGTTACGATTATAAGCTTTCTTGTTCATGGTAGAGCCTTGACCTTGGTCTGCTGTGTTTCTAACACCCCAAGTAATATTTATTGTTATAGTCGTAATATTATATTGGATTTGGCAGCAACACGGTTCACCCCTGAGACTCCAAACATGTATCTGGTCTCAAAGACATCTAGATAATGAGTGAATTTTCATTTTTTGGTGAAATAAGCCTGTATGTTATGATATAATTGACAGTGATTGTTTATGTAGCCTCTATATGACGATATATTGGATGGCAGATTGTGATCAATGGCAGCCATTACCTTAAAACCTATGTTCTTCATGTGGGAAGTGGAGTTCACAATATGCTTTGGTGTTCAGATGGTTAAACTTGCGTTCTTACAAGTTGTTGCTTGGCACCTGATAACAAGAACTGTTAATGATTTATCCCCCACTTCATCTTAAATGTGTTCAAGTAGTTGTTGAACACTGCAGGCAGCTGGTATTGTAGGGGAGAGCGGGGTAATGTGGGACATTTTTTACATTTGCTCCCCTCTAGGCGAGCTAAAATGATATATTAGTCAAGTTTACACATTTCCCATTAATTCAGGATGTTTTCTAGAAATGGAAATGATCAGAATGTCTTAAGGACGAAGGGCAGCGAAAATATGATTGTTTTAAAGTGGTCTTGTGTCCCACTTTACCCCCGGGGTAAAGTGGCACCATGTAGCATCAATCACATGGTTTTATATGTTGAAAGTTCACCAACATGTATGATATAAGTTTTTCTACCTGATTCAATTTGTTTTGACACAACAGTTGATTAAGTTCAAAGCAAGAAAATGTACTTTTACATGCAAAAAACATATGCGTATTCAAATGCCAGTCTATTTCTTGCGCTTGACGCGAGTGTATCGCACCAGGAAACACACTGAAAAACGATTTTAAACTATATTGATGACATATCTTATATGATATAAATGATCAAATATGCATCCCATACTTTGAAGTCCCCTTCTGTTGTCCTGGAGTTTTAATTTGACCATTGACATTATTAAATGTCCCCCTCTGCCCATCCACTACAGCCACACAAGCAGAGATACAGATTAAAAGAGAGAGAGAGGGGGCTACGTATTCTCCACATAGGCTTGAGTGGAGAATACATAATTTACCCCCGACACCCGACATTTAACGGAGCAAACAGCGAAGTTCTTCAACATGGATGACATTAAATTAATAATTGAAGTGGAGAAGTACAGTGAGTTGTATGATCCTTGTATAAAGACAACACCAAGAAAGACCAATTTTGGGACTCTGTTCAGGCCCGGTTCCAGAACAGAATGCCTTGGGGTGCATCTGAGATTACAGGGGGTGCACCAGTACTATACAAACCAGCTACCCAGCTTCAGTTCAGACTTCGCTTTTTTACACACAGGCCTTTCTACCATGGCGCCAGTTGTTGTAGCCAGTCATGGTGAAAGCATCGGTGCTGTTTTTATTTGACCAAAAGTTTCTGCAGGCATAGCAGAAAATTGAATCTTTCTCACACGAATACTCTAGCCATTCTCTAGCAGCAAACCACGAGCTGCAAAAGGACCGCTTTACCCCACTGTACAGGCGAGTCGGATATGTTTTAAGAAATACCTGGGTAGGCTGTGTTGATCCGAGATCCCCTGGCACTTGCGGGCCGCCAACGGGTGGCAGTGTCGAAGCCGAAGGCTGCTTGTCCGGGAGTGAGGGCGGCGCAGGCAAAGGCAGCGAGTCGGGCAGGATTGAGCTGGCGTTGCTAGTGCTAGCCTCCACAACGGTTATAGAGCTGACGTTGACAGAAGCCAAAGTAACGTCAACTGTTCCGGCTGCCGCGTGACCCACATTGTCTCCATCCTCCTCCCTGCTCCGGTTAATGTCTTCTGCTGTGTTCTTTTTTAACCATTTTCGGATATCCATTCCTAAATGGATATCCAACGGATATATAACTGTTGCTGCCGAAGAAGTTCAACGTCACTACCGTGCGCGCTATAGATATACTATGGGTGCGTGCATTTTGCAAACGACGCCGGCATGACACACGATGCCGGCCGGCGGCCAATCATATAGAGCGACGACATTGCGCCCTCGAGTGTGATATTGCTTTATACAACAGTATAAAGCAAAATATATACTAGTAAAATGTACTGTTAATAATAATAATTGACAATAGATTGTGATTTGTTTGTTTATTTAATCATATAAACGAATGAAATTGCTTCCGGCAACAAAAATAAATTCCCACTGAGCGGACTGTTGCCAAGCAACATATAAACAAAACACCATACATAAATGCGGAGTGATTTTGTCAGTTTGTTGAACAGTCAGAGTGATGTCGGATGCTCATATCTCAACGGTATTTAATGGAAATAGTCACAAGTTTCATTACAATTTGTTTTGTGAGCAAGTATTTTATTATTTTTATCATATTTATAAAAAAAAAAAATCTTTATTTTTTTTCAATTGAGGGTGCAAACAATTTTTTTGGGGGTGCAATGCATGCTTATGCACCCCCGTAGAACCGGACCTGACTCTGTTGCTTAATGTTGGAGCAACAAGTAAGTATATGCTTTTAATCTACTGGATCAACGGGTGATATTATTAGCGCTGCCCAGCGGTTCAGCGTCGCTTCAGTGTCCGGTGTGAACAGCCAAGCGCCGGCGCGATAGGGATTAGCGCGGTGCTTTGGCGTCGCCTCAACGTTCTCTGTTCCGACTTTCAAAATGAATGCGCTGTCGATGTCTTCTAAAACAGACTCAATGGCAGCATCTACACATCTCAGCTCTCCAGCGGCAGGCATGTTTGTTGAAAACGAATTCAACCCAAGGGCACTTTGATGACGTGGTTGATTACGTTACCGGTGATCATCTGTCCATCATCGTATAAAGCCCGCCCTGACAATCTGATTGGTCCGGATGATTTCGAACCGGGCATAATTTCTCCCCAACGGAGCGACTCCAGACCAAACTTCCCGACCTCAAATGTTGTGGGCGGGGCTAAATTCGTCTGGCATCCAGGCTAACATTACCCCGCTCTCCCCTACAGTTCAAACTGTTGTTTTACACTCAATGATTTCAATCCTTTTTCTTTATCATGCTATCTAAATCTAACGATCAGACGGCGACATCGAGCTTTTCAAAGTAAAACCTCAGGTTGTTGCTGCATGGCAATAACAATATGTACAGAGGATAGTGAAATGAGCTGTCCCTGTCAGTTTGCAACAGACTGATGTTACTAGGCTACAGCCGTTTACCCTGCATGTGCACCTGACCTACAGCATCAGCCTGTGACACTGTCCAGGAGTAAAAAAAACTTACTGGTCTCCTCACCTCGTCTGCCTCTCCCCGGTGTAAACCACGAGCTGCCAGTCCGGTCCTCAGTTCGCTGATGTCTACTCTGCCATCTTTATTCAAGTCCAGCTGCTCGAACAGCTCCGCATATCTCCTCTCTCTGTCCGGGTCCAGGGACGCTGCACACTCTCCGCTCTCCTCGTTCCCTCCGCGGTTTCTCCGGGCGCTGAACCCCTCCTCGTCTCCGCCCATGTGAAAGAAAGAGAGCCGGTGTTCGGTGCTGATCGGCCGGTAGTGTCACAGCCGAGCAGAGTCAGCGCTGAGAAGAGCGGGCCGGTGCCTACCACCACACGGGGAAGGGGGAGCAGAGCGGGGCAGGTCCCGGGTGGATGGATGGATGTGGTTCAGAACAGCTCGCGTGGGATTTATCTCCGGCACGCGCAAATCCACTCACTCACTCAGATGTATTAGTTTCCGAAAGTCGTGACCGACCTAGCGGTTTTACCGCAGTCTGTCAAACCAGCACTGACACATCTGCGTGCGCGCTTCCACGGTCTATCCACTCCAGCCGCCCGGTTGTGTCTGTGCTGGTGCAGTCGATCAGAAACGAAGATCCACTGACACGCATTTAGATCCACATGTGAATCCGCCTCCTTTCTGTGACGTACGCCCTTCTGCCGCAGCTGACACGCGTGACATTTTAAGCGCACGCGCTCACAATAGTTCGCGTGGTAGGATCGTGATATAGAAGGACTACAAACAAGTCAGGCTGTGAGATGAACTCTTTACACGTATTTATTTATAGTCCCAACATGATAAATCCACTCAGAATCAGAGCAGGGTTATTAAGTCAGGGTCTATTATTATTTAATAGGATTACTTAGTTATTTTTCAAATACTCTATCTCTGTTTATTAGGCCATAATTACATTCCTAATGATGTAGGATTTACTGGCATCTAGTGGTGAGGGTGCAGATAGCAATTAATTGTGTGACTTCAAACCTTATGCTAACTAACACAACAACCATGGGCTCTTTTAAGTTATTAAGGAAGGTACACAGCTGAAGATATGCCCCTAAAATCCGCTGGTGGTCACTAACATCCTCTAACAACATCTGGCAGTAGTCATTAATTAGTGTGGTAGAACGCACAAAGGATATTCACTGTCTATCTATTCTAAAATTGGACAGCGTTTAGTTTAAAAAGTCATAGAGGTAATTATGTCAGATCTATTGAGAAGGCCGCAGGTTTTTCATAGGGCTGCCATACAAGCCAGTAGCCAGTCAAATTGAATTACATTATCATCCTATATTCAAAGATGCAAATGTCCTGCAAAATGTGGAATTGAAAAGATGTTGGTTTCTACAACAGGACTGAATTAGTTTTATCTTGATGTGTTTTATAAACTGTCAAGTGAGTGAACACAGCTTAGCATATACTATATGTAAGTGCAGCAATGACAATGATTAATTTGTAAAATCAACGATCTGAATACTTGTACATAGCTGAAGATGAAGTGTAAATAACCATTGAAAGGTTATTGCTATTAATAGCATTATTAATTGGGATTGTGAGCTGTGACGCGCAGCAAAGGATAATGAGATGCCTGGTCAGCATCCACAGGATAGGAGACAGAGAGAGAGAGAGAGAGAGAGAGAGAGAGAGAGAGAGAGAGAGAGAGAGAGAGAGAGAGAGAGAGAGAGAGAGAGAGAGAGAGAGAGAGAGAGAGAGAGAGAGAAATTAAAATTGAAATTATCAGTTCAGACTTTCAAGGACTTCCCCCATATTTGTATTTACTTATCAGCTAGGGTTCTAATAACGAGCAGGAATCAGGGCAATTTTTCCCTCATAATAGTTTAGGTGTAAGGAACTTCTTGGTGCAGTCCTACAATTTGTATCCAAAGTGAAACACATCTGTTTCACTTTTTTCAACCCATCTTTAAGAATGGCAGTAAAAATATCTGATAATGTGATTGATTACTCACAGAATAAAATCTTTTTCATGTAACTCACAAATGTTATTTCATACCATGCCACCAAGTACATTCAATAATTCGTAACTTATTCTGAGAATGCATTTATTCTGAGGACTGACTGTCTGTTGGACTGATGACTGAAGAAGATATGGCATTTCTGAAATGTAGTGAATTGGAAGTATAGAGATTAATAATACAAAAATATGTCATGAATAATATTAAAGAAAATAATAGAAATACTCAATGAAAGTAAAAATGATAAATGATTAAAGGCAAGCGTTAAAGATTCAATCGCACATGTTCTATAGTGCAATAGAGAACATGTGCAATTTTATTTGTAACTCTTGACTTTTAACTTATTTATATAGTATTTATATAGTATTTATATGTGTGAATGTTATCCACTGTTTTTGATGTGTGTGTATATATGTGTGATCAACTGGACTGTTGTGCACTGTACAATGACAATAAAGGCATTGAATTGAATTGAATTGAGATAATACAACATTCACACCAAGTCCTAGAAGTTAAAGTCCACATGCAGGTTCCTTGTTGTACTATCACTGTCAGGATGGAGCAGCACTAAAATGTCGGGTTACACATCATATTCATTTAATCATGTGGGAAGTTATTATTGACATTACTGTATTATAGAAAGACACTGCAACATGGGGCAACGTCCCACGTCCCAGTGCATAGTCAGCCCGTTGTGGTGTGGAGGCCGAACTGCGTCCTCCTTATTCATTATTCGTGTGCAAGTCACTCCAAGCCACCCACACATACAAACACACTCACAAGACCATGACGTTGCAATTACAACTTTATTAACAACACACACACTGTATCAGCAAACAAACACAACCATGGACAAGTTTCTGATTTGTGAAAGTCAGACAACCGAGGCGCCAGTTGCGAAGAAGCCAGGGCTTTGCAAATATGACGAGAGTTATTTACAGTTTGGTTTCACGTCACTGGCACGACTGAGCAACGTCCTCAGTGTGTTTTGTGTGCCGAGGTGCTTGCAAATGACAGCACCTCATGAGTCATTGAGTTCAGTCTCTTCATCTATGCATAGTCCACATCGTGATGCATCTAAGAATCGAGACATTTCCACAACTCTAGTGTGGAACGTGGTGAAACTGAACCCCGACCCTGGAAAAAAAAAAGAAGAACTTATGAAAAACAAAACTTGCTCTGCCAGAGTGTCTCTTTTGGCTCATTTCGCTGGTTCCAAGCCCGGATAAAGGAGGAGGGTTGGACGTAGAGCTAGCAATGCCGCCCCACTTAACAGTGCGCCGCACATCATCCTGCAGCGCACATCATCCTGCAGCGCATATCATCATCTCCGCACATCATCCTGCGGGGCATATCATCATGCCAGACACATCATGCTGCGGGGCACATCATCCTGCGGCGCATATCATCAACGCACATCATCGTGGCGCACATCATTTTGCAGCGCACATCATTATGCTGCTCACATCATCCTGCAGCGCACTTCATCCTGCAGTGCACCTCATCGTGCTGCGCACATAATCCTGCGGCACACATCATCCTGCAGCGCATATCATCCTGCTGCGCACATCATCACCGCACATCATCATGTGGCTCACATCATCCTGCCTCGAACATCATTGTGCGGTGCACATCATCCTGCGCTGCACATCATCATTGCACATCATCGTGCGGGCACATCATCCTGAGGCATACATCATCCTGCAGCGCACATCATCCAGGGGCGCACATCGGCGCACATCGTCCTGCGGCGCTCATTGTCCCACAGCACACATCATCGTGCGGCACATATCGTCTTGTGGCGCACTTCATCCTGTGGCGCACATCATCATGCAGAGCACATCATCCTTCGGCGCACATCATCTGTGGCACACATCATCCTGTGGCACACATAATCGTGCTGTGAACATCATTGTGCGGTGACAGAAAGTGATGGCCTATTTCAATTGCAAGATAAAAAAAAAAAGAATCAACAGAAAAATACAGAAGCGTATTGCATTCACTTTTATTTTTAATTTTTTGGGACATTTGTCTCGGAATTTCCGAAATAATTATCCCAGAAAAACAGAAAAAAAATTTTGTGAAGTAAATGTAATATGCTTCTGTAGAAGAAAGCTTATTTTGAGTTCTAAACATATTCAGGGTGTTTTTTTCTCATTTTCTGTACGTCCTATAGCGACCATTACATTATGCAAATTAGACGATGAGCCAATTGCTACTTTCCTTACTGAGGAGTTGGCAACACTGCTCCCAGCAGCAGTGTGATTTCAGACCAACCCACCAGCTGCTACTGCTGCAGGAGGAGTGCGTGCTGCCCACTGACATCCTCATGCTACATCCGCCACAGAACGACACCCACACTGATCTCACCACGAAACAAGATGCCTCTGCCCGTTCAGGTGTTTAACTTCCAGGTACGTTTCTGCCACCGCTGCATATCAGTGAAGGTTGCTGGGAATTGAACGTGTTTATTTAGCACCAATGGAGTTAGCTAAGTTAGCTTGTAGTAAGCTAGCTAGTTTAAGCTATCGATAACTACGGCGGTCGCGGTTCGAGATCACACAGCATCTGTAGTTTCTCGTTTTATATCAGTCGTGTGAGTGAATTTCAACAAGTCACCTTGTAGTTGGCCTCGTTCTAAAGCCGCTCCCGATCCCAGTCACGGTGCATCTTGATGAAATGAATGTAAGGAATAGCAAATGAATGTGATACTTAATTTCACTACTCCTGTTTGGAGCATTAGATTATAACAAACGGAAGAATGGCCTTCACGTTTTCGTGAAAACGTTTTAAATGACCGTGTGTCTGCCAAGAAACCAAGCATATTAAATCATAACCGATTATCTGAATGGATTTGGCAGCTGAAGGCTGCCATCGAGGTGAAGGCCTCTGGTGGACAATAACATCAACAGTGAGGCTTACTGAGATGTTGTAATGGTGACGTACACAGGCTAAACAACAAATAACTCTTGTAGTTAGCTGTCGGATGTGAAGCAAGAAAATGTTTTCAGCCAATGCCATACACCAAGACTAACATTTACTACTGACGTCAACTGCAGCTAGCGTTACCAAGCTAGATAGCCGTTAATAGCAGACAGTAATATTAGCCTTGAATAGTTGCTAGTGCTGCCGTATATGTAGCCGTTAGCACTACTTCCGCAAGACGTATCTCCTACTCAAGCTAACGCTATTTCTCTGTCAGTAACCAAAGTATGAATGTGCCCCCCTACACTTTATCAGCAGGTTAGCGCGCTAAGAAGCTAACTGCTGCTATCGTCCCTTCAGGACAACAGCAGGGACATGGTAGCTTTACTGTTGCCAACAGTATGTCCAGTGTAGGACAAGACTGAAGAGCTGATGTGATAAACTGTTCACTGATGAAATCGTGCATGTACTTTATATCCATGAGCAGCATAAGCATCCCAATACCACATTTCCAACAAAGCTGTTCACCAAAACATAGATGACCACTAACAGCGATATAAACCAGCACATGGTGCAGTTATTCAGTCGCGACAGATTGTGTTGGATAGCATTGGAATGAATTCAGTGTTACTCTAAGCCCCTGCTATCGTGATAAATGTACAATTGCTGATCTGAATCCCTGTATTCAGCAACCTGACACTGATACTTGATATACAGTATAGCTGATAGGGCCTACACCAGAGCGAGATTAGTGAGAAATGCAGCCCTCATTGAGCACATCAAGTTTTCTGGCATCATGAAGCTGGCTCACTTTTAACTGGGGTAGATCATGATAACCCATGCTGCCTAGTTATATGGAAATCAGAATTCCTTCAGGGTGTGGACTTATACAAAATAAAATACAAAGAGATTGAGAAATAATAAAGAGCAATAGATATGATGAGTATAACTGTTTGGCTGTTCCAGGTCGTACATTTGCTTGTAACACACACTGCGAGTGTTTGCCAGTACAATTGTCCCGTCAGTATCTGTACTTCTACGCTCATAATCTGTCACTGCAGCTCAGAGTAACACAAAGACTCGGTTAAACACTGTCTTTTATCAGAAAAATTATCCACACACAAAATGCAACTTTCAGACATAAACTCAGCTCTCCTCTTAAATGGACATTTTATCAGCATTGTAAATTCTGTACTTCCAAAGACTGACCTCTGGAAGTAACTGTCTCATCACTTTTTTTATGTGCATCACATACTCAGAATAATTTCTTTGTCAACATACAAATAAGTTCCTGTGTGTATATTAAAAGCCTCAGCCTTCTTTTAATTCATTTTAATATTTCCAGAGGAAAATAAAAGTATTTTATTGTACTACAGAACACTTATTTTATCCTTTTGAGGTGTGATTATATTTTTCACAGTTCATCTTGTTGAATGTCACTTTCTCCTATCGCTGTAATTGATCTTACCCCAGGTGTTGCAGTTCCCCTCATGTCATGTTAGTTCCTTTATTCATGATTCTTACAACGTTGCTTGGAGGTAACGACCCTGCTTCTTTTACATGATATTGTTTGTAGCCCAGTTAAAAAATCCCTGCAGATAACATGGACCGTTTAGTTGATAACCAGTTTCACGATTCAGGTAATTCAGTATGACCGAGATTAGGTTCAGTAGAGCTTGCTAGCCCAAGTTGAACTTGCCCGTTCCTAAAGCCCCAGATCTAGTTTCAGATTACTTATTTAAGAAGCCAGCATCACCTCGAACAACAGAATGATTTTCTTACTCAAAAAGATGCATATTCTCAGTTCTCACTAAATTTACTACAGTATTATATTTGGTAATTTTATTTGAATGGGGATCAGATCTTGCCCTGTGACGTCTGTAAACACTGTTTCTTTGTTTCTGTCAGGGGTCTGTGGAGCCGATGCAGATTGATGCAGACCCCCAGGAGGACCAGCAGAATGCTCCAGACACCAACTACATAGTGGAGAACCCAACACTGGTATGAAGTTGACAGACTTTCACATACACAACTTACACTGACCCATAATGTTACTACACCACTGTCATGATTCACATGAAACCTTAGTGGCAATGATGTGAAGCTACGTTGTTAAACGATTCATCGTCATTAAGGTATAAAGCTGTGTGTTCAGTTGTCAACTCACTGCCTGTTATTAGGATAACAAATCGGCAGCCTGCAAACTTTTAATCCTGTTTCAAAGAGACACAACTACAGACAACTGTTATGTAAACGGAGGCGAGTGTTACAAAAAACTGCTCATTGATGTGATGTTCTCCGCTTCTGACAAATTATAGTGTCACCTAGTCTTTTTAGTGAAGTGGTTATGACATATTTTATTGTGATCTCTCCCCTGCATCTCATTTTGTTGTAGGATCTAGAGCAGTATGCAACCAGCTACAGTGGATTAATGCGCATTGAGAGACTTCAGTTCATCGCTGAGCATTGCCCTCAGCTGCGGGTTGAAGCCTTGAAGATGGCCCTCACCTTCGTCCAGAGGACCTTCAACGTTGACACATATGAAGAGATTCACCGCAAACTCACGGAGGCCACAAGGTATTGTAGTTGATGAGAGTTGGACTTTTTTTTTTAGTGCAGGAGTAAACAGAGCATGCTAGCAAAGTTAATGAAGTCTTACCAAAGGCTGATGGAGAGTTGGATGAAGTGTGAGTCCATAAAACACTTTTGGAGTATCAGGGGTAAACTGGAGACTTCTAAAGTATAAATACAACAGGAAAAAAAACTGACTCCGTACTCCTTAAGCCTAAATGTCTGCTGTTATCCTCCTGCCTGGAGCTGTGTTCCCTTTCGCAAGCAACACCACACACAAGCTCTCGCCCAAGGGGTGCGGGAGACAAGTTCAGTGAGAACTTCGTTAAGAACCAGTACCATCGCTAGTTCCAGAAGCCTTGCTGCATAGCTAGTGTAGTTGACAATATCTGATGAGGGTTTTTCTGTGTATTTCTGCTTTTGTCTATGTAAACTAAACTGTGCACAGTGATAAGAGTACATTACTGAGCCTTTCATAGACTCAGCTAATATATTTGCAGATATGAAAACTTTTATTTTACAGAATCAACCATGCTGATCAAATTTGCATTTATAAATACATTTCACGAAAAGAAACAAATTGTAGTTACCTGTTTTTTTTCTTCTTTTAATTTAATTATTTAAAATAAAGTTTATGGTTGTACTGGGAAATATCAGGTCTTAATAACCACCTGTTGCTTTGTAATAGTAGAAGACAAGGTAGATGTGAAAGTTTCGATTATATAGTCCAATAAACATTATTAACAGACTGTAATATTTCCCTACTGTTCCATTTATAATGACAAAACTGTTTATTTTACACAAATGATTGAAATCAAAAATATTTTACATTACATATATCATGCTTTTATCTTCTAAATCTGTTTTACTTTTGACTTATTGTAATAATAATAATAATATTACTTTTTACTTTTTTTAAACGTTTATCTAAGATAAGCTGCTTTCATGATACACTGTATATCATTATCATCTGGTATAAAAAAAAGATAATCTTTGTTGCCATGTCCATAAGCTTCAGCTCAGTGCTATGGAAATGTGAAAAAGTGAATGTGCAATCTAGGGGGAGTTCCAATATAGAGTATTGCCCCAAAGTCTGATGGCCGAAACTTTGTATTGTTTGGTCAATTGTAAATAAATATGAATTGTTTTGTTTGTGATTTTTTTTTTTTACATACAGGGAGGTCCAAGGTGTGCCGGACACAGTGCCTGAAGGTGGGGCTGTTCCTCCTCCCTTAGATTCAGCGTGGGCCGAGTCTACACGGAAAAAGGCTCTGCTTAAACTTGAGAAGCTGGATACAGATCTTAAGAACTACAAGGGAAATTCCATTAAAGAGAGCATCAGGTATGATGGCAGAAGCCCTGATGTTCACAGTTCCTTAGCATCAGTGAAAATCAGTTTTTCAAAGTCTATTCAACGAGAATGAAGTGCAATCAAGTTAATAATTGTATATGGACCACAGCCATTCATGGATGATTGAGGTCAAAGTGGGGTTAGATGAGCAACTGTAAATTACCATTTCACCGCCAATTAGTCACTGTGTTTGTGTTCACAATCGAAGCAGCTGTTCTGAGACTACAATGATATATGTTGTAACTAGCAAAAACTATCTGGGCCCTGAGTATAGGCCCTGATTACAAATTATTGAACATTTTAGTATTGAATAGATTCAATGCTATTGATTCTGCTCTGGGTAGATAAAAGAGAAAATGTATTTCCTTTTTTGTCATCTCAACATAAAAGTTGTTTTGCAAATGCAAATTGTATCCATCCAAATCTGTTTCTGATTGAGACATTCTTCTACAATGTATTTTCACATTTCACTATCCAGAAGAGGTCTCTAATGTGCACTGAGGCACACACACACACACACACACACACACACACACACACACACACACACACACACAGAAATAATTCAGTCGGAGCAGGGCTGAATATAGGGATTTTAAGGTTGCAGGCAAACTACCGAATAGTGAAATGAAATCCTCCTTTCAAGCCTTTATTCATAAGCTCAGTTTATAGGATTTGGGTCGAGTCTTTAAACAGAAGTGGAAGATTGCATTCATAAGTAAGTTTCGAGCAGTTTATAAACACCTGTATCTACTCGCACTTTAAGTACCTCAGAGTGAGCTGATAATAAACAATATGATTACCGTTGAAGTACCAGATTACTAAGTGTGTTAGTAGTATCTTAACGATACCCTTCTCTCGTTGGTCATTAGAAACTGCTTGGAGAGCCTGAATTATAACACTTCAGTGTTGTCCTGAAGTGACTCTCTCTCTCTCTCTCTCTCTCTCTCTGACTCTCTATATCTCCTCCCCAGGAGGGGCCATGATGATTTGGGGGACCACTACCTGGACTGTGGTGACCTCAGTAACGCCCTCAAGTGCTACTCCCGAGCCAGAGATTACTGCACCAGTGCTAAACATGTCATTAACATGTGTTTGAATGTCATCAAGGTATAGCAGGATGTAACCACAATATTCATCTGCTACATTCATGTCATATGGCAATAACTGTAACCATAAGTGGTGGAGGTTTCTTATACTTTACTGGATCAATGCCTATCCAAGCATGTCAGGCCTTACCATTATCTGTTATTTATAAGCTCTTGATGGATATCATGAGTTAAACCCGTTGTGTGAGTGTGTATATGAGTAGAACAGTGGATTTATGTACAGGTAAGCAAAGAGGGGTAGAATCCATTGGTAGACTTTTCATCATCTCAGCTTCAGCAGACTGAATATCTGAACAAGTACAACTCCCCTCTGTGCCCACAGGTTAGTGTTTACCTCCAGAACTGGTCCCATGTACTGAGCTACGTCAACAAGGCAGAATCCACACCAGAGATAGCAGAGGTGAGCACTACCCTCCCACTGGCAAGACCATATTTCATGTGCACAGTGCTGCATTCAATGTTACCACAGCATAGAAAAACTTGATTGATATGTTTTAAGCGGTAAGAGAGAAACTGATGTTTTCATTCCAGCCTTAAAGAGCTTATTAGTGTGATGCATGAGTTAGAGTGCATACCTTGAGCTGATGCCACTTCTGTTTCTTCTTCTTTAGCAAAGAGGAGAGCGAGATAGCCAAAATCAAGCAGTCCTCACCAAATTAAAGTGCGCTGCAGGTAAGACAGTGTTGTGCTCACCCAGTACAACCTGAAGTCTATAATGTCATAAAACACTAATGAAAGTGCAACAGCTGCTCAGTCTATTTAGCAGTTATTCTTAATTTTGGTAAGATATAGTTGTATATATTAAATTATTTTGAAGTCTCATCCTGTTTTTCATGTTTGTCAGGCCTTGCAGAATTGGCCTCAAGAAAATACAAACCAGCTGCCAAGTGCTTTCTGCAGGCGTCCTTTGACCACTGTGACTGTCCAGAGGTGAGTTGCGGTCAGCCAGTGGGTCCAATGGTACGACAAAAAAATGTTTGAAAGAAATGTCATTGTTGCCAAAGTCTCTGTTCCTTTAGTCTAAAACTCACTCTCATGAGTTTCCAAATGAAAACCAGTAGCATTTCCAAAAGTTTCTGTTTTAGACACTCAAACTCTGTTGTAGTCTGGACACCGGGTGTAATTTTAGCAAAAGGGATGCATGTGAATCAGCCAAAAGTAACTGTTTAGTGCAAAATACTCAAGAGTTTAACTGAAGTTTGAGGTTTTATCAAATTTTTTATTTTTATATGTGGTAAGTCAGACTGCTGTAGTTAGCCTAGAGCGAGGACTGTGGATAGTCAGGTCAGTTGCACCATCCAAGTTTAAGGCTACTTCTTCTTAAGTGCAAGCATACATGTTATAGCTAGTCAGGACCAGGTGAAAGTCAAAATCTAGGCCAGTAGTTAAAGTAGTAAAGTTGGTGGCTACTCAATGTGCCTGAGCCAGATTTATCAGCTGGTCGAATGGAAATGAGCCAATATGAACCTTATTTTACAGAATAAACAGTGTAGAAAAGAAGTGCATTTAGGTTTACATTTTATGTAAAAATCAGTTTTTGTGTCTGTTTTGTGTTTATCTATAGCCATCTATTTTTAAATATATTGTCAAACTGTAAAATATCAAGCTTTAAATATATTTCTTTGTCCTAAGGGTTTGATAATGACATCCTAGGAATAGTTAACACATTCTTACTTAGATATCAGAATATGAAAAGGTTCAATCCCCAAAAACTCACATTTGCCTAGTTGAGATTTAGCTTTAGTTCAGTTGGGGTAGTTAATGTTAAGACTGTTCTAAAGCCCTGATGACTACACTGGTGTTGCAGTATAGGCGGGTGACTTAATCATTTTCACAGTATGTGAGTGCATAGTGTACTGTAAATAGTTTTAAGATACTTAGTGTAATGTGGATGTTCCACTGTGTTTAGATTTTTTTTTTCTGTGGATAATATAATGTTTAAAGCAAGAGGATAGTTGGTCATGCACTGGAGATGTATTTGTGACTACTCACTGGAAAAGGCTTATTTAACTGAGGAAACCTTTCCTGTTCCTTTACATCTCACACTGTTTACACATAGTTGTTTCTATGTTTTTTATTTTATTTAACTCCGTTCATTTTGTATTATTGTGCACAACATGTTGTGTAGCTTCATATGACCAATTTTCATCCTGAAATGTTACTGCTGTCAAACCAAGATAATATTAACTTACTAAAGTTCTTCAACACACTGTTAAAAACACTGTTGTGTCTGTCTGTGTGTGTCTGTGTGCGTGCGCCTGCCTTGCAGCTCCTCTCACCCAGTAATGTTGCCGTGTATGGGGGTTTGTCTGCTTTGGCCACATTTGACAGACAGGAGCTCCAGCGCAACGTCATCTCCAGCAGGTAGGATCCGGCAGTTTAGTAGATGGCAGCTTAAACATATCTCTGTGTATGTAATAAAAACAATGTTTTTGTTTCTGTCCTCAGCTCCTTTAAGTTATTTCTAGAGTTGGAACCTCAGATCCGTGACATCATCTTCAAGTTCTATGAGTCGAAGTACGCGTCTTGCCTGAAGCTGCTGGATGAAATGAAGGTTGGAGCAGAAAACTCTGTGTTGAGACTACACACAGTGTAGTTATCACACAACAAAGTGTCAATCTGTTTAGTCTGTACAGAGGTTTTGGGAGCACATCACATGGCAGTATATTTTGTGATAAAGCATATTTTGAGATGAGTGACTGATGTTTCCTCCAGGATAACCTCCTGCTGGACATGTACCTGGCCCCGCATGTCAAGACACTGTACAGCCAGATCAGGAACAGAGCCCTCATTCAGGTGAGACAGACTCTGCCTTCCTACCTATAAAGCAGAGAGGAGATAACTTTAGTACATGAGAGGGGTAATCACATCCACATGGCTATATATCAGTATTATTATCATCTTTAAAAATGATGATGCTTCTTCATTCTTCTTTAATTTATGGTTTGTCTGATATCAAATATTCTACTACTGTTTACTAACATGTCAGGTGTGTGTGTAAATTGTTTTTCTCACATTTTGCGTGGTCTTCACAACGTAAAAGGGCTTTATGAGGGTTAAGACTTGGCTTAGGGTTTAGAGTTAGACATTTATGTCTGATGGTTATATTAGGGTAAAGGGCTAAGAAGAAATGCAATGTGTCAGTGAATGTCATAACCACACAAAGACAAACATGCATGTGTATATTTTCAGTATTTCAGCCCCTATGTGTCAGCTGACATGACTAAGATGGCTCAGGCCTTCAACACCACAGTAGCAGCTCTGGAGGACGAGCTCACCCAGCTCATACTGGAGGGGCTAATCAATGCACGGATTGACTCCCACAGCAAGGTAAAGAACCCACACATGAACAATTTTGAACTTAGTCACTTCTCATATAAGTCCCTATAAACCGGTGCTCTTTCATTTGGATAGATTCTGTATGCAAGGGACGTGGACCAGAGGAGCACCACATTTGAGAAGTCACTGCACATGGGCAAAGAGTTCCAGAGACGAGCCAAAGCCATGATCCTCCGAGCTGCTGTGCTGCGCAACCAGATCCACGTCAAGGTATAAAAAAAAAACAGGGCCACCAGTTTCTAAACTTCTCGGTTTTAGCGGCTCTAAAACTCTGGAGTAGTGTGGATGCCATGTGTATCTGTAGCAGAGTTTATGTATTTTCCTCAGAAGACATAGTATTGTGAATGTAATGTTAATGTAATGGTAATGTAGTCTTATTTTAACCTCCAGTGATAAGATATAGATAGCTGATACAGATTTAAATATCTTTATTATTATGAACTAATATTACAGTTGACTTTTTAATGAAACCAAAAGACTATAAAGTGTGCAAGGTCTGACAATGGATGCCCTCTGGGATCTATCAGGACGACAAATCTGACCAAAAAACGGACCTACATATAGAATGATAGAGGAGTCACAGCAGAACCTTGTAACACAATCAGCATACGTCATTTAACCTACCCAGGCAATTATTAGGAAAATATTTTATCGGTAATTTAATATTTCACAATTCAAAAAAGTATCTGTGCTTTGATAGGCTCTGAACCCAGACTGAAAGTCTTCATATATATTATTTTCCTGGAGAAACTCACAAAGCTGATTGGCTACAACTGATTGGCTACAAGATTTTTAAACATGAACGGGAGATTAGATATTGGTCTGTAATTGGCTAAAACCTCTGGGTCTAGGTTGGGTTTTTTGAGAAGGGGTTTGATTACAGCTATTTTAAAAGACTGTGGTACATAACCTGATGATAATGACAGATTCTTTAAGGAATTTTGTCGGAATGGGATCTAAGGTAATGGGATCTTGGTTTAGAACCTGAGATTATTTTCACGGGTGATCAGAGAGAAACTGTCTAAATAATGGGTAGGATTCTCAGGCTTTTCTGAGATTTCTGTTGTTGGTAGGGTATTAGTGCCAATTGAGAGCAAGAGATGGTTGCTTTTATTTCTAATTCTAATTAGAATTTTGTCATTGAAAAAGGTCAAAGATATTGCTATTTAGGGATGGAGGAATACTGGGTTCGGTGGAGGTGCTGAAGAGAAACTGGGGTTATTTTAGTTTTCTTCTATTAGTTACTCATTTGTCTGGAAATAATACCACGGAGCTATTTTACTATGTTTGACATTTTTCTTTTTTAGAGTCTATTGTTAATCGTAATGAGTCTGCAGAGCTATCAACGAGATGATCGATCTCAGTGGAGCTCGGGTTTTTAAAGAATTTGTTGTTTATATCGACGGATAATGCGGGTTTAAATGTAATTGGAATTGTTTCCTTAAATTAAGCTACAGCACTATCAGGTAGATGTCTATAAAATGAGTTTTATTAGTTGCATATATACAGTTATTGAAAAATCTAAGGTTATTAAATTATGGTCTAATAGAACTGGATTGCGCAGAAGTACTGTTAAATGTTCAATTCTGACACCGTACGATAATACAAGGTCAAGTATGTGGTTAAAACAATGAGTAGGTGTGTGTACACACTGACTGAACCGATTGAGTCTAGTATCGAAATAAATATAACGCTAAGGCTATCTTTATTATTGTCATAAGGAATATTAAAGTCACCAACAATAATTATTGTATTGGTCTTTAGGACTAGGCTTGATAAAAACTCAGCACTTAGAATTACGTAAAAAATTTGGTATAAGCCCCTGGAGCACTGTAAACTACAGCTAATATGATGGCTGTTGGTGTTTCCTCGATTGGCGTGGAAGACTAAGAACAAGACAATCAAATGAGTTATGAATTAGTTTAGGTTTAGGATCAATTAATAGACTGGAGTTAAAAATAGGAGCAACTCCACCTCCTCCACCAAATTCTCTGGGAACGTGGGAATTTATATGACTGGGGGGAGTAGATTCATTTAGACTGACATATTCCTCAGGATGCAGCCACGTCTCAGTGAGGGACAGTAAATCTATGTTGTAATCGGAGACTAGTTCATTACCTAGAATCAGAATCAGGTTTATTGGCCAAGTAAGTTTGCACAGACAGGGAATTTGACCCGGTAAAGTGGCTCTCAGTCACTTGCAAAGCAAAGCAAAGCAGAGCAGAGCGCGACGGTCTAAGAAAAGAAGTGCAGGTGTGCATATTACAATTTTCCAGTGAGGGTGAAATAAGTAAACATGATTAAATATAATTATAATATATATTATATATAATACAATTTCGGGAGTAACTGTACAGTGGTTATTAAAAGGATCCAGAGTTATTGCACAGTAACACAGTGGGTTGTCTGTTCAGAAGTGAGACGGCGAGTGAGAAGAAACAGTTTTTGTGTCTGGTGGTTTTGGTGAACAGAGATCTGTAGCGCCAACCAGAGGGGAGGAGTTTGAAAATGTTGTGACCAGGGTGAGAGGGGTCTGCAGTGATTTTTCCTGCCCTTTTCCTGACTCTGGATGTGTACAGGTCCTGGATGGTGGGCAGGTTGGCACCGATGATCTTTCCTGCAGACCTGACTGTCCGTTGGAGTGTGTTCTTATCCAATTCAGTGGCCAATCCAAACCACACAGTTATGGATGTGCAGAGAACAGACTCGATGACTGCAGTGTAGAACAGAATCAGCAGCTCCTGAGGCAGGTTGTGCTTCCTAAGATGGCGCAGGAAGTACAACCTCTGCTGGGCGATCTTGAGTATTGTGTTGATGTTGGGTTCCCACTTCAGGTTCCTGGAGATTGTGGATCCCAGAAACTTGAATGATTCCACAGCCAACACAGTACTGTTGAGTATGGTGAGGGGGTGCAGTGCTGGGGGACTGCTCCTGAAGTCCACTGTCATCTCCACGGTTTTAAGTGTGTTCAGCTCTAGGTTGTTGCGACCGCACCTGTCAGGCATGTTGGTTTATCCTAAATATGAGAAGATGAGCCGAACTCGGTTTGTTCAATCAAGTATTTATTTAGAAACCAATGAAAGGTAACAATCAGCAAAGCAATGGGCATCCAACAAGTCGCATCAGAACACGAGACCCATCAGAACGCATCAAACAGCCGGCACCTGTCTATTTTATAACAGTAGATCTTGGTTCTTCCTCCTCGAAAGTGCGCAGGCGTAGGCCATCCTCTTGGTATTGGAATAAGGAAGTGACAAGGAGCCACTCCCAAGGCCTTGACACAGCTGATGGCATGTGGGCCAATGGTGTTGACAATTGGAGAAAAGATTATTGTGTTCTTGCTATATCAAAACAATATTCTGTTTGTATAGACATTCAAAACAATTTAACCAAATCAACGAAACACATTCTGGCGCTCACACATTCTAATTTCAAGATTACACACTAGAAAGGAAAAGGTTATTTATTAATCATTTGTATAGAAGGCATTATATGGCTCAAACTGCTTCTATCTTTATTCATTTAGAGTTGAGTCAGACACAGAATATAGCTAAAATATTGAAATCCTAACACACCACAGGACCAGCTGTTCAACCTCCCGCCTATATGCAGACTCATCATTATCCTGGATGAGGCCGATGACTGATGTGTCGTCTGCTAATTTTAGGATTTTAACAGATGGGTCTCCTGAGGTGCAGTCGTTTGTGTAGAGGAAGAAGAGCAGTGGGGAGAGCAGGCATCCCTGGGGTGCACCAGTGCTGACTGACCGGGTGCTGGAGGTTATTTCACCCAGCCTCACCTGCTGCTTCCGGTCTATCAGAACGTTTGTGATCCACTGACGGATGGAGGCTGGCACAGTGAGCTGGATGAGTTTGGTGAGGAGGACTTCTGGGATGATGGTGTTGAACGCCGATCTGAAGTCCACGAACAGCATCCTTGCATAGGTCCCTGGGGAGTCTAGGTGTTGCAGGATGAAGTGCAGCCCGATGTTGACAGCATCATCCACTGACCTGTTAGCCCGGTAGGCCAACTGCATGGGGTCCAGCAGGGGGCCTGTGAGGTCCTTCAGATGGGTCAACACCAGTCTTTCAAAGCATTTCATGACCACAGACGTCAGGGCGACAGGCCTGTAGTCATTCAGTCCAGTGATGCAGTGTTTCTTAGGGACTGGGATGATGGTGGAAGTTTTGAAGCAGGAGGGGACTTCACACAGCTCCAGAGATCTGTTGAAGATGGGGGCCAGCTGATCTGCGCAGGCTTTCAGACAGGAGGGTGACACACCGTCTGGGCCTGGTGCCTTCCTTGTCTTCTGTCTCTGAAAGAGCTGGCACACATCCTCTTCAAGGACCGTCAATGCTGGTGGGGAGTCAGGGAGGAGGGGGGAGGTGATAACAGGGGGTGCTGATGGTTGTGTGAAGACCGGGTTGGAGCGGGTGAGAGGTGTTAATGTGGGGTGATCAAACCTGCAGTAGAACACATTCAGATCCTCAGCCAGTTTAGGGTTCTCCATGGGGCGGGGGGAGGTTTTCCTGTAGTCAGTGATGGCCTGCAGGCCTCTCCACACTGATGCAGGGTCGTAAGCTGAAAACCTGTTTTTAAGCTTTTCAGAGTAGTTTCTCTTTGCCACTCTGATCTCCTTAGTCAGTTTGTTCCTGGCCTGGTTGAAGAGGATCCTGTCCCCACTCCTGAAGGCCTCCTCTTAGTTCCCTGTGTTGTTTCAGAGGTTCTTTTAATTTGTATTAGATTTTTGTGGGGAGTTCTCGCTCTGTTATTGTTTAATTTCAATAATTTAATCGGACGTTGGACAGACACAATCTCTATAGGGTTGTGTGACTGATCCGGAGGGAGCGCAGAGAAGTGTTTAGCACTGCAGATCTGCTTCCTGGTCCTAACTCTGGGTTGTCATGTTATAGAATGAGTAATATTCCTAGATAAGAGAGCTGCTCCATCCCAAGTGGGATGAACGCCGTCTCTCCTAACAAGACCAGGTTTTCTCCTATGTAAGCACATCCCCCGAAAGATGGTCGAAACTGATTATTTTCAGGTTAGTGGGTACTCGGCTGAGCATTTATCCTGTGCAACTGTTTTGGCTCTACGGTAGTAAATCCTGGCAGCACACGGTGGATTAACTTCTCTCACTGAGCAAGAGGAAGTGTGAGCAAAGAGAAAAGAAGTGTTAAAGCTGTTAAGTTATTAATATTGTTGAGATTTTGAAATATGAAATGTAGTAGAAAAGGGAAAAATCAAACTACATATTTTCATTTATTTATTAAAGTTTAGCTCTTTATTTTGTTTTTAAAAGCAAACCTTATTTTACTTGGAATGAGAAATCCTAAATTTATTATTATTCATATTATTTCATTATTAGAGTAGCCTCCAGATGGGAAAATTAATAATAAACATTGTTGAAATACTATTGAATTGTATTTTCTTTATTTTATTTGACAGTCCGTTTTTACTTCATATAGACATTTATCCAATTACCAGGCTACTCCAAATTATATGGCACTGAATCATAACGCATGTTAGACATTATGCTTTTTCAGACCTTTGCTTGAGGAAATTCTCTCTAACTGGACCTCTTTGAATTTTAATTGAGTGCCTATGATCTAAAGTAGTCAGAGACGTGTATTTATTTATTTTAGGTGTTGGACAGCTTAATGTAGATTGATATATATCTTTTCCTTGAATCGAACAAGCACATGCAAACATTTTGAGAGATTTTGTAAAGGACTGTAAATGGCTGATTAGCAGTTCAGTTTTTTTTGTGTAATAATGCCTTGCAGCGCATACTAAGTTTAATGTAATTTGTTTGTACTTAAGTCAAGATGATTAAATGAATAATAATTACACAAGTTTCTAAAATACTTTATATTAATAATATATAAATTGAGTAATGAATGAAAAATATTGTTAGATTAATCAATAAAAAACAATAGGTGCAGTCTTATTTGTGTATATATTTGCTTGAAATAGTCAGATGTCATTATGTTTGGACCAGCAACTTTTAGTTATGTGGTGGGATCCTGATTGTTTCAACAAAACTGCTTGATACACAAAATGCCTACTCACATATTCTACATTTCTGATAAAGTTCCTCAATTCATTTGTCATTGCTGCTCCATTCGTCTATCAGACATTTTCTTGTGTATAAACATTGTAAACATTGACACACTTCTCAATTATGTTACAAATTCTTTCTTCTAATCTATGTTGTAAATAGGGTAATTTTGTTGATGTGTTCAGTTACACGTGGCATTTATTGCATTCCTGTCCGTCCTTGGAGAGGGATCCCTCACATGTGGCTCCCTAAAGTTTCTACGTTCTTTTCCCCTCTTAAGGTTTTTTTTAGTGGTAGTTTTACATTACACCTGTTGGGGTTAAGAACAGGAGATGTCACACCTTCTTGAAACAAATTTTGATTTGTGAATATGGCCTATATAAATCAAATTTGATTAAACTTACACCAGGCATAAACATCGCAGCAGTGTTGTGATTTACTACTAAAACGCATTAGTGTGGATGAAGTCTCAGTCTGCTCCACATGAATCCATATTATACCAAAAATACTAAAAACCCTGTCACTGTAACAACCATATTGATGATAACTAATGATAAATGCAGCAACTTTGAATAGAGTCTGTGACATAGAAAAAACTAAATAACAAACAAATGTTTCAGTGCCTCACTCCTATTGTCTCTCTTCCTCAGTCTCCACCCAGAGAAGGCAGCCAGGGTGAGCTGACACCAGCCAATAGCCAGACCAGGATGAGCACCAACATGTGAAGAGGATGTCCTCTTCATCGTCTGCACGCTGACTCTGCTGAATGAGAGGAATCACCCAAACACCAACCACCCAATCCTCAGTTTCTCAGCTGAAGACAGAAGCGACACAATATAAAGACTCTATAGTTCTCTGTTGATCTTGTGTCCCTGTATGAAGATACAGGGAATAAAACCTTTTGATAGTCTGATTTTGTGGAGGTTTTGGACGAGATGAAAATGTTCTTTGATGAAGTGCAGCACTTATGCTGCAGGTTTACTGGTAGGCTAAGCACTTTGTTCTGCTCACACACAATGGAGGCCTGATTTAACACAAACAAGGTTTTAAAATAAAAACGCCTGCCGAAACGTACAACTCTGTCGTTTTTTACATGTCTCCATTGTCAGTTTTGCCAATTGCTGGAACTTAGTGATTTGGGACAAAAAGGAGATGGGATGATGCCCCATTGTATCCACTGTATGTACAGTGGCTCTGTCAGACCTGTTAGGTACAGTGTAAGCTTGAAACAGCATTTTATTCTATGGTTTAAACACGGTGCGTTAAGTGCTGCTGCAAGTTTACCACTATAGCCCAAATCATTATGGACAGGGACGTGTTAGGCTCTCGTCACAAATGTTTGATATTAATAGACTCTCAGCCTGTTCTTCCTTGATGATATTAGGAATGTGGATGAAGTGTGTTTGGTGGGGCCAGCTTGGCTGACTTCAGTAGGCGTGGTCTGCCACAAAAAGAGAATCGTGAGCTGCTGTTCCTTTCTTTCCAGAGGACAAATAATTTCCCAGAGCTGCCTGGCTGTTACTCTGTGTTGAAACATAAAGCAAAGCATAGTTAATTTCTCTGCCAGGATTTTACACAAATAGCTCGGAACTCTTGCATGACTGGTTACCAGGATGCATGAAACCACTGGGAGGAGAGTCTACATTAGCCAAGTTTTTTATTTAAGTACAATTTTGACATACTCTTACTTTCCTATATGGAGTAGAATATGTCTGTGTTTCCTATGTGGCTGTAAACTAAGCAGCTGCAACGGAGGCTGTTGCTAAACTGTTGTTATTTCCTTAAATTGGAAGGCATATTTATTCGGAGATATTAATTTATAATGCCTCCACCAGCCAATCAAGTTCTGTTGTTAAGGCCAAATTGCCTGTATGGTCATAGCATCAACGCTGCTCCACGATTCTACTGTGTGTCACGGTTCTCTGTTGTTCACACATGCGTGTCTGCTGGGGAGCTGCAAAGTGTATGATCCCTGTATTTTCTTTTAATAAAAATTGTGCGGACATTCTCTGCAAGAGTTCATGTCTGAAAACAGCTGAAAATGACACTTCAACCCTAAATCTATGAACATTTAATCATAATCTTTGAGGGAAAACTTGTGCTAAATTTAAAGACACACTACTGCGGTCCTCTTTCCACAGCGTCCATCAGCACAGAGCCACGACCTGTGACATTTGTGTGGTCTGGAAACCCTCTAAAGCAGTCACCTAGTGACATAAGAGACAATCGCAGAAAGAGAGAACGAGTGATCAAGACCCCAATTCACCAGATAAAGTGTAAATTCACTGATTTCCTCCTGTATCTGTCATCTCTGCCTGACTGCCATCTTTAAATCATATCCCTCCTCCCCCCTCCTTATCAGGGCTCTCTCGATGTACTCCCTCTGGCAGGCTTTGCTGTTTACCCTTTGCCTCCCCAGACCTTTAATGCTGAGGCCTGCAAGGCCCGGCCGAAGGAGAAGGTGAGGGCCCAGAGCCAGGGAAGGGGACACGGGTTGATTGCATTTAGGTTAATGGTGGCCTCCTCCTCACTCCAGACAGAAAGGTCATACCTGGGGGAGAAAGACATGCAGAAGGAGGGTCAGGAGAAAATAAGACATATTTCTGATAACCATGTGTACATACTGTGTATCCATCTCACCTGGCACGGCCGGAGGTACAGACCGACGCAGGGCGGTGACAGTTGCAAGGGCAATATCTTGTGTCCAGCAGTTACCATGTTGGGCTTGAGCAGCGTCCCTTCCAGGTAGACATTGTGGTCAGAGAGTACCTTATACATAGCTGCCAGCACCTAATACAGAGTGGAAAACATTCCATAAACACAGTCACAGATTCATATTGTGCCGAAGGACGACCGCTGTAACAGACATGTACTTGACTACCAGTCCCTCATCTCCATGAAATATGGCTGAGATTAATGGTTTCAATGTGTAGAGTATAGTGACATCTAGAGGACAACCTGTGGAAACCTTCAGTTGTCATTAAAAGTCAAAAGATGTTTAGTTTGTCCAATATCTCTTCATGTGGAGAATCCTCTTAAATACCTTAGAAGACATCCACATTGATAAAAGAGCAGATATAACTTACACAATCGTCAAAACAACAAGGAAATACCAGTGAAGACCTGCTCAACACAAGTTATTACATGACATCAACAATTAGCTGCAGTCAGGGTATTGGTAGGCTCTGATGATCAGAATCTGCAGGTATGCTTGACTCATCCACCCATCACCCACTGAATGATTATTTTCTCCCATTTAGAGAACCGTGCACACATAAACATTCCACTCCGCCTCTACTGCTGATAATATGGTAACATATTTCACTTCAGAAGGCTGTTTTTTTGGGGAAATTGAAATGGTAACATGTATTTGCATAATCACAGGGACCTTTTGGGAAATAAAGATTGTGTCGCCACGACTCCGAACTGGTTAAATAAGTCGGGGCCACGAGATAGAAATCTGTAATTTACCAACAAGACCTGTCAAACTAAACTGAAGAAGCCTCTAGGATGAGAGATCAAACGTTTAACTTATCACATGATGTAGCCTCTAAAAAATGCTTTAGTTTCTTTGCACTGGATCTGAGGCCACACTGTTCTGGATATGTTTGAAATTACTAGTCAATTAAAATATTTGGAGCTATTTTCCTTTGCCATGAGGGAAGGGGCAGGGATCAACTTAACCAATCAGATATTATTAGGGCCCGAACACCGAAATCGGTGGGAGGCCCTATTGAAATTAAAATGATTATTATTAGGGCCCGAGCACCGAAATCGGTGGGAGGCCCTATTGAAATTGAAATGATTATTAGGGCCCGAACACCGAAATCGGTGGGAGGCCCTATTGAAATTGAAATGATTATTATTATTAGGGCCCGAACACCGAAATCGGTGGGAGGCCCTATTGAAATTGAAACGATTATTATTAGGGCCTGAGCACCGAATGGTGAGAGGCCCTATTGAAATTGAAATGATTATTATTATTAGGGCCCGAACACCGAAATCGGTGGGAGGCCCTATTGAAATTGAAATGATTATTATTAGGGCCCGAGCACCTCTGGTGAGAGGCCCTATTGAAATTGAAAGGATTATTCTGAGAATTTTTAAACATGCTCAAAACGTTGTAAAAGTTTGCAGTAAATTAGAAAGTGGTGTAAATTTACTTATTCTGGAGTATTTGGAAATGGGCGTGGCAAAATGGCTCAACAGCGCCACCTACGGAAAAGCCCCTCTGAACCTTAACTGATCCTCACGAAAATGAGGATAGTTGTGTATCATGACAGGATGCACAAAAAAGCCTCAATGACCATTATGAAAAAATTAACAGTAAGCCCGCCATATTTGATTAAGTGGCCATTTTGGTCATATTCCATATTTTTACTTTGATGTACTTCTCGTAGAGTTTTCACCATATCAACTTAAAATTTAGACGAGTGTCATCACAACGGAATGGAGATCAAAAGTTATTGAAAGATAAACTTTTCGTCACACCGTCTGACCGTGGCGTGGCGTCAAAGTTTGATGAAACGCCATCAAAACACGAGCTTCTCTATCTCAGACATATTTGGTCCAATCGACTCCAAACTACACATGTACAACAATAGTCACGACCTGAAGACATCTACAAGATATTGTGACTTCAAATCACAGCGCCTCCTGGTGGCAGCAGGAAATGTCTTGTTTTTGGTACATTTTACACTTGGATGTATTTCTCCTCATCCACTTTGTGAAACCATGTCAAACTGTGTCTAATGGGTCTCAAGACATTGATAATGTAGGCTTACGATTACTGTGACTTTTCATCATGCGGGTTATTAATGGCGTGTCATCAAAGTTCAACTCGCCATGACACATGAAATTGCTGTAACTTCTGTGTTCATGGATCCAGCTCCCTCAAACTACATGTGTGTATCAACAGCCCACCCCTGAAGATATACAGATAGTTTTAAGGAATGGGCGTGTCAAAATAACTGACTAGGGCCCCCTAAAGGGCAGCCCCGGCACTCCGATTGGTCTACATCTACAAAAATCGATAGTGACATATTTCTTTTCATGACAAAGAAATAAGTCTCTTGGACAGATATGCTAAACAACACAGGAAGCCCGCCATTTTGGATTTGGTAGCCATTTTGGCCATATTCCACACTTTTACTTTGATGTACTTGTTGTAGAGCGTTCATCAGATCAACGTGAAATTTAGTTGAGTGTCATCACAACGAGATGGAGATGACAAGCTATAAAAAGATCGATTTCTTGTCTCACGGTGTGACCTTGGCGTGACGTCAAAGTTTGATTACACGCCATTAAAACATGAGCTTCTGTATCTTGGACATATTTGGTCCAATCCAGTCCAAACCAGACATGTAAGACAAGAGTCGCGACCTGATGACATCTACAAAGACACCATGATTTAAAACGATAGCACCACCTGCTGGCTACAGAAAGTGAGGCGTTTATCCTTACTTCAGTGCTCAAACGCATGTAACACGGAGACGAGCGCTTGGTCATCGAACGCTCTCTCTTCACCGACGGCAACAGACTTGAAATCGCCTGTGCTCGGGCCCGTTAGTGCTACAACGTAGCCGTAGTTGTTATTCTTTTTTTTCTCCCGCTTTAATGAATTGGCTTTTTGAGGGCTTTAACATGCTCAAAAAGTTTTAAAAGTTTGCAGTAAGTTAGAAAGTCGTGAAAATTTAAGTATTCTGGGGTAGTTGGAAGTGGGCGTGCCAAAATGGCTCAACAGCGCCACCAACGGAGCTTCCCCTCATTTACGGAGAGCCCCTCATTTAGCATTCACTGATCCTCACGAAAATGAAGACAGTTGTGTATCATGACCAGATGCACAAAAAAGCCTCAAGGAGCATTATGAAAAACTCAACAGGAAGCCCGCCATTTTTGATTTAGTGGCCATTTTGGGCATATTACATGTTTTTTACTTTGATATACTTCTCGTACAGCTTTCATCAGATCAACTAAAAATTTAGACGAGTGTCATCACAACAAGATGAAGATCTAAATTTATCAAAGAATTAACTTTTAGACACACCGTCTGACCGTGGCGTGGCATCAAAGTGTGACGAAACGCCATGAAAACACGAGCGTCTGTATGTCAGACATATTTGGTCCAATCGACTCCAAACTAAACGTAAAAGACAAGAGTCCCGTAAGACAAGAGTCCCGACCTGAAGACATCAACACAGCAGTCGTGACATAAAATCACAGCGCCCCCTGGTGGCAACAGGAAATGTCTTGTTTTTGGTACGTGTTATATTTTTATGTACTACTCGGAGAGCTTTCATCAGATCAACTTAAAAATTAGATGAGACTCTACAAAACAAGATGAAGATCTAAAGTTATCAAAATTTTAACTTTTCATCATACCATGTGACCGTGGTGTGGTCTCAAAGTTCGACTAAACGCCAACATAAGCAAGCTTCTGTAACTTGGACATATTTTGCCCAATAGACTCCAAACTACACATATAAGACAAAAGTCGCGACCGGAAGACATATACTTAGAAATCATGACTTAAAAGGACAGCGCCCCCTGGGGGCATTAGGAAATGTCTTGTTTTGGTCATCCTACTCTTTGATGTATTTCTCCCAAGCCACTTTGCTAAACCATGTCAAACTGTGTGAAATGGGTCTCAAGATATTGATAATGTAGGCATAACATTACTGTGAATTTTCTTCATGCGGATTATTATTGGCGTGGCATCAAAGTTCATCAGCTCACCATGACAAACGAAATCAATTTTACCGGAGCTACCATGAACGCATCATGAGACCGCTTTCGTTTTGTTACGTCTCACACTTGGATGTTTTTCTCCTCATTCACTTTCCTAACCATGTCAAACTGTGTCACATGGGTCTCAAGATATTAATAATGTAGGCATAACATTGCTGTGAGTTTTCATCATGCGGATTATTCATAGCTTTGCAGCAGACTTCTTCAACTCGCCATGACAAACAAAACTCCATTTAACACAGCTGCACGTGAACGCATCATGAGAATCGCCTTCCGAGTTAAGTCTGTGCTGAAGATACACACACACATCGAATCAGTAGCACAGTTTGATGTTCTGCTTGTTCATCTGACGGACACGTTAACGCCGACTGCGCTCCCGTTTCTGTGGTAAGTCACGTAGAGTATTTTATTTACATGTGTTCGCAGTGATTCGCAGGGTGCCTTTGAATCAGGCGTGCTAGCTTAGCAACGCTAATCCGGAAGCTACATACCAGCTGCGAACGGGTTCGATGCGTAGTGAGTAGTGTTGTAACGTGTTACAGTAAAAAGTAACCGTGTCTGCCACCGTCACTCTTTAAATCGTTAATCTCAGACAGACTTCACTGAATTCTTTTGTTAAATATGAGTAAATCATAGCCTTGTAACTTTAATAGAACAGACAGTGTCATACAGAATTGTAGGCTAATATGCACTACCTATTTCCTAAGCTGAAATGATTTAACTTTGAAGTAATATTTTATTTTTACCATGTGAAAGTCTGTTAAGCAGTTGACCTGGCACACGTATGACTTTACATATCTGTGTATTTGTGTTCAATGTGCCTCTAGCATGTCCAGCATGACACACAACTTGAATCCAACCAGACCGAACACTGACCTGTTTTCATTACTTACAAACAATCAAAGTACATAATACATAATGTATTAAATTATAATAAAATACTTTTAACGTGAAATAACTCAATACTGTACATTTATTGTCATGCTAGTGCACGTTTTAATCCAAAAGCATATTCAAATACATAGTTGAATATCCACAGAAAATGAGAATACACACTTGTTCAAAAGTAACACTTCCTGTACAATAATGATATATTTTATGTTTCCTATCATTTTATTAGGGACAGGCGAGCCTGAAGGTCATAGCTGTGATGACCATGTTCTGTCTCTTATGGCAAAGCAGAAATATTAAACACTGGGTTGACCAGCATGAAGCTGCAGATCTCCAACATGTTGCTGCTGAGGACATCAAGTGCTGCAGTTCATCTATGAAGAGAAAAAACGCACTGTTAAAGAATGTTTTGTGTTGTCTATGAAGCACAACAGATTTCAGATAGAATTGTTGTACTGTGGTCTTGGTTTGTATCCTCATGGTTAAATGTACATATTTTACGTCCCTTTTGATAAAAGTACTGAAAGAAATACAACATTGTACAAATAGATAAAATGTCTTTCTACCTCATCTGTAATATTCGAGGTGATAATCTCCCACAGAGCTATTGATAACAGTCCACATCAAGTCTCTCCACTTCCCTCAGTGTGAAAACATAATTATATAATTAATTTGAGAACTGTTTACAACACTGATGTGTGGAGATTATAATCATATCTAAACTGTCTAATTCACTGTAAAACTCCATGACAGGCTTAAATAAACGAGGTGGGAATAGTAATGGTGGATATACCAGCCTGTAACAGAATAATTGTGAAACATAGTTACTATCACATGCAACTTACACGTGTAGCATCTTGATATTAATGTATTAAAATAAAAAATAATGTCACAACCAAACACACAAGTCTGTAGCTAACTTGCTTCAATCTGTTCATTAGACGTGTTAAATAAACTGTAATTTTTATAACAATTTTATATTGAAAAAGCCTTGAGCCATGTAAGCATATGATGATAGATAAAGCAATAGGTTTTGTTGTTGTATAGTTTTAAGCAGTGGTTGGAGGTAATGAAGTACAACTACTTCTTTCCTGTACTTAAGTAGATTTTACACATTTCTGTTCTTTACTTGAGTATTTATTTTCCTGACGACTTTTTACTTTTACTTGATACATTAGAACACAGATATCTGTACTTTTTACTTCTTACATTCTCAAAACTGTCTCGTTACTTGAGCAGCGGAGGTTGTATGCACGGCGCACCTCTCTCTCTCGCTCACTCGCGTGCCCGCTGCCTCGGGAGATGTGCAGGTCCGGCAACGTGGGGGGGGGGCGCGAGACCCCCCTCACGCGAGACCCCAGCGTCCACAGGTTGGTCGGACTGCCTTAGTGGACCGGAGTCAAGCAGGCTGACCCCGGCAGGCTGACAGGCAGGCTGACCCCGGTCGAGCAGGCTGATTGACTTCCTCTAGATTCCAGTTTGATCGTCTTCTTGAAATATGTCCAAGTTACAGAAGCTCGCTTATATTGGCGTTTAGTCGAACTTTGAGTCCACACCACGGTCACACGGTATGATGAAAAGTTAAAATTGTGATAACTTTAGATCATCATCTTGTTTTGCAGACATATATCTAATTTTTACGTTGATGTGATGAAGGCTCTACGACCAGTGAATCAAACTGTAACACGTACCAAAAAAACATATTTCCTGTTGCCACGAGGGGGCGCTGTGATTGTAAGTCACAATTTCTGCACCGATGTCTTCTGGTCGTGACTCTTGTCGTATGTGTCTAGTTTGGACTCGATTGGACAAAATATGTCTGAGATACAGAAGCTTGTGTTTTGATGGCGTTTCATTAAACTTTAACGCCACACCACGGTCAGACGGTTTTGCTAAAACGTAATCCTTCAATAACTTTAGATCTCCATTTTGTTGTGATGACGATCGTCTAAATTGTAAGTTGATTTGATGAAAGCTGTAGGAGGAGTACTTAAAAGAAAAAATATGGAATATGACCAAAATGGCCACTAAAGTCAAACTGGCGGGCTTCCTGTTGCGTTATTCATAATGCACTGATGGACTTTTTTGTGCATCTACTCATGATACACAATAGTCTATGTTTTTTTTGAGGATCGGTGAATGCTAAATGAGGGGCTTTTCCGTAGGTGGCGCTCTTGAGCCTTTTTGCCACGCCCTTTTCGTGGCAAAATGAGAGCGATTGATGAACAAGCGCATGTCTTTGCCTTGCGTGCGTTTTAAGCTGTGCAGCAAGAATAAACGCGTCACTTCCTGTAGCCAGCAGGTGGCGCTATGATTTTAAGTCATGGTGTCTTTGTAGATGTCATCAGGTCGCAATTATTGTCTTACATGTCTAGTTTGGAGTTGGTTGGACCAAATATGTCCAAGATACAGTTGTTGTGATTGATGGCGTGTGATCAGACTTTGAAGCCACGCCAGGGTGAGACGGTATGACGAAAAGTTGATTTTTATGATAACTTGATGTCATGTATTAAATCATGCTTGTGTTGGCAAGTGGTTGGGGGCAATCAGTTTCATTTGCAGGCAGCACATTTTCGTCTATAATAGACAAATGACAATAACTTCTAAAGCTGAATTTGTGTGACAAGCTGTATTATGTGATTTTTTTGGTCGTTCAATAAGTGCAGTGTTTTAAGCAGTGATGTATTACAGCAGTGTTGTTGCGCTCATATTCATTGTATCGCAGTGTTTGTGATGGTGAGTCCTAATGTTGTCAATAGATGTAACAACAAACAATGATTTCAGATGTTGGATTGTGAACATGTGACGCGTGATGCTGGTTGCATTTGCTTCAGTGGCGATTTTTCCCTGAAATTTCGGGTGTGGGAATTTTGTATGATATCATGTGTCTATCAGAAAAATAGAGGTAGCTGATTATTATAAGCAGTAGGCCTATATAGACCAGTAAGATATACTATGGGCTGCATTTTGAGTGCCAGCAGGGAGCAAAAATCCAATGTCATTGACAATGCACATGTTTTAGAGTCGGAGCGACACAAAGATGTTGTCTATATACAGCATTAAAGTAAAATGATTGCAACAAAGTGAAAAGATTAGACAGACACAAAGCCTCACATCAATGTCAACATCAATACTGTGAATAAAGAGGTTTAGGAGACGTAGTGCTACTGGAAACAGCTGTTTGCAAAATGCAAATGTGACTTTCAAGTGGTGTGTCCATGTGAACAGTATAAGCTTGGGCAGTTGAGCCCAGAGTAGAGAGGGACAGAGCAGAGACGGATGGCAAGAGAGAGGCTTGTTTCATAGAGCAAGAACAAAGATAGAAATGCATGCAAATCAAGTGACTTCAAATCAAGAGTATAATGCTTGTGAGGCAAGGTTATGCGAACAAACATTCATGGTACTTAATATAATATAAAAGCAAATCAAATATATTAGTACACAAAGGACAGATGTAATGAACGTTCTGCACAACAGCGCAATCTACATGTGGAGTCCCTAATAAAGGCATGTTGTTGAACTGTTTCACACCTATTGTTGACCTTACATGTAGTGTTGAATTACCTGTCAGTTAAATGCATTTATTGAGTCCAGCGAGATGGTTAGTTTGATGTAAGGAAATGTATTGGGATAATATATGAATAATCCACAAATAAGTAAGTAATTGTATGTTATGTTGGCAGTAGGTCTTGGAATTATGATTATTACACAGATGTGATGTGTTAATGTAGGCGCTCTTATGTAGCGTGAGTAATTTTGCGGATAATTGTAAATGTTACCACAATGTAATGTTTACACTGAGTAATTGGCGGTGCTTAGTGCTACGTTTTTGAGCATGTTAAAGCCCTCAAAAAGCCAATTCATTAGGCCAAGAGAAAAATAATAATAATAAGAATAATAATCATTTCAATTTCAATAGGGCCTCCCACCGATTTCGGTGCTCGGGCCCTAACTAGGGCTATGTTGTAGCACTAACGGGCCCGAGCACAGGCAATTTCAAGTCTGTTGCGGTCGGGGAAGTGAGAACGATCGATGACCAAGCGCACGTCTCTACCTTTCGTGCGTTTTAAGCTCTGCAGCAAGGATGATCGCTCCACTTCCTGTAGCCAATGTTTTCACACTGATGGAAGTGGAGAGACTTGATGTGGACTATTATCAACAGCTCTGTGGGAGATCATCACCTTGAATATTACAGATGAGGTAGACATTTTATATATTTGTACAATGTTGTATTTCTTTCTCTACTTTTATCAAAATCGACTTACAATATGCGCATTTAACCATGATGATACAAACCCAGACCCTAGTACATCGGTTCTATCTATAATCTGTGGTGCTTCATACACAACACAAAACATTCTTTAACAGTGCGTTTCTTCTCTTCATAGATGAATTGTAGAATCTGATGTCCTCAGCAGCAACATGGTGGAGATCTGCAGCTTCATGCTGTTCAACACGAGGATGACTGCATCATCTTCTATATTCATTGTGGTTGGTTAAAAAAATGAACACTTATTAGAACAATGTGTAGCTTCTGCTTTCTGATTTGATACACTTTAGATAAGAACCTAGTGTTTTATATGTCTGCTTTGCCCTAAGAGACAGAATATGGTTATCACAGCTGTGTCCTTCAGGCTCGTCCGTCCCTAATAAAATGATAGGAAACATAAAAATAAGCAGATCATAATCATTTCATCTTAGGAAATAGGTAGTATACATCATTTTCAAATTCTCTATGAACACTGTCTGTTCTAGTAAAGTTACAAGGCTATAATTTATTTATATTTAACAAAATAATTCAGGGAAGTCTGCCTGAGATTAAAGATGTAAACAATGAAGGTAGTACACACGATTATTTACACACGGTTATTTTTCACTGTAACACGTGACAGGACATCAACACCGTGACTCTGAATAAAGAGCCTTAGGAGACGTTGTGCTCCTTTGAACAGCTGCTGTTACAATCTGTAGTGTCAATATTTCCTCAGTGTCATAGCGCCACCTATTGATTATCCATGAAACAGGAAGTACTTTGTTATTCCACTCTGCATTATCCAACAGGCTCCAAACTACTGACCTCTGATCACAATCGTGACCTGAACAGCTCCATATCTGAATATTAGGGGTAGAGTCATAGCGCCACCTACTGATCAGTGTGAAAATTACGTTGTGGTAAAATTGTCCAATTTACACAAAATTGCTCACGCTACATCAGAGCGCCTCCTTGAACAGATCAGGTCTGTGTGTAATAATAGTGATGGCGCCACCTACTGGCAACAAGAAGTAAACTTTGTTTTTCAACTATCATTTGATGTACATTTCACAGTGTGACGTGCAATTGCTAGCATGGACCTTAATGAGCAATTAGCAGGCAAGGATCGACATCACGTGACGGACGAAGAGAGTGAAGTGTTTATCTTTCCGCAGTGCGCAAAACGCATGCAACACGGAGACGTGCGCTTGGTCATCAATCACTCTCTCCACCTCCTCCTCCTCTTCATCTGCTGGATCTATTGGATCTGTCAAACCTTCTCTTCACTCACCTTCTCGGTCACATACTGGCAGCGCTGCAGGTCATGTTCGCTGTCTGGGAGAATCTCAGGCTCCGCAATGGGCACAATGCCATGCTGGGGGAGGGGGATTAAGCATTGGATTGAGAAAGAGAGAACAAAGCAAACCAGCTTCATGACAACTGCACTTCCTCTCTTGGGATACTTGGGTCACTTGCATACCAACTGTTACACGGTTTGTTGGAGATGGTAAAGCCGCTTGTTCTCCTCTGTGTTCTCTATACTGATGCTTTGCCTGGATGAGCCAGGAAACAGGGTGAAGGTTTCAGATAGAGAAGCCACTTCACACAGAATAGTTAACTACAACTAGGGTTGTTGCGGTGAGGAGACATTCATGCGGGTTCCTGTGATAATTTTTAGAAATCTAATAAAATTTAAAAACAAATAAAAAATGTATAATATCTCCAAATAAATATGCCTTCCAATTTGAGGAAATAACAACAGTTTAGCAACAGCCTCCATTGCAGTTGCTTAGTTTACAGCAACACAGGAAAGACTGTGACATCTTCACGTTTGTAGCTCAAATCCATGTCCTCTCTATATAACTACAGACCATACATACACTCCTGATCAAAAATCTTAAGTCCAGTTAAAAAATTGCATGAATTTGCATTTTGCACTGTTGAATCTTAGGAAGGTTCTAAGTAGAGTTTCAAAATGCAAAAAGAAGAAATGGGAACAAGAGCCCAAAAGTTGTGAGCAGGCAATTTATTGAAAATAACAATTTGACTGCAACAATTTTGGCATGCTTGATATAAGTGTTTCCAAAAGGCTAGTGCTAACGTTGTGGCAAGTGGTGAAGATGGCTTCACGAAGGGCATCCACTGTCTGGAACTGAAGTCCATTTTTGTAAACTTCCCGTTGCCATCCATCCCCAAATGTTCTCAATTGGATTAAGATCAGGGGATCACGCAGGATGGTCCAATAGAGTGATGTTATTCTCCTGGAAAAAAGTCTTGGTCAGACGGGCATTGTGAATTGGAGCGTTGTCCTGCTGAAAAACCCAGTCGTTACCACACAGACGAGGGCCCTCAGTCATTAGGGATGCCTGCTGCAACATACTCCACATAGCCATCTGCTGTTTGACGCCCCTGCACAACCTGGAGCTCCATTGTTCCATTGAAGGAAAAAGCACCCCAGATCATGATGGCACCCCCTCCACTGTGCCGCGTAGAAAACATCTCAGGTGGCATCTCCTTGTCATGCCAGTTACGTTGGAAGCCATCAGGACCATCAAGGTTACATTTTTTCTCGTCAGAGAATAAAACTTTCTTCCACCTTTGAATGTCCCATGTTTGGTGCTCCCTTGCAAAGTCTAAATGGGCAATTTTGTGGCGTTGAAGGAGACGTGGGCTTTGAAGATGTTTCTTGTTTTTGAAGCCCTTCCTTCGCAGATGCCGTCTGATGGTTATTGGGCTGCAGTCAGCACCAGTAATGGCCTTAATTTGGGACGAGGATCGTCCAGTGTCTTGACGGACAGCCATTCGGATCCTCCGGCTCGGTGCCGGTGAGATTTTTTTGGGTCTACCACTTGATTTTTTGTTCCATAACCCTGAGGATCTTTTAAGAAATGCAAAATGACTGTCTTACTGCGTCCAACTTCAGCAGCGGTGGCACGTTGTGAGAGGCCTTGTTTATGCAGTTCAACAATCCTACCACGTTCAAAGACGGTGAGCTTTTTTGCCTTTGCCATCAAGAGTGTGATTACTTGACAGGAAATGACATGGAAAATGAAAATGACATGTACATTTTTGCACAGATTTTGGCTTTTAAAGGCTGTGGTCTTAAACTTTTGATCAGCTGATGAACAGCCTATTTGAGTTAAATTGTTGTTTTCAATAAATTTGCCTGCTCACAACTTTTGGTCTCTTGTTCCCATTTCTTCTTTTTGCATTTTGAAGCTCTACTTAGAACCTTCTTAAGATCCAACAATGCAAAATGAAAAATTCATGCAATTTTTTAACTGGTCTTAAGATTTTGATCAGGAGTGTACCATATTATAATCAGTGGGGTTCACAGGTCACTGTTATTTTGGGGACCAGGGGCTAAACATTGTTCTCACTGTTCGCTCCCAATGTGTAAAAAGGCGGGCAAAAATAACATCATTTTTTTTAGATATTGACAAGGGGGTACCCGAAGACTCTGTCCTTGGACCTTTACTTTTTATACACTCACTCCACTTTCTCAGGTTCAACTTTATGCGGAGCTCTTCATTGTATCCTTGGCACCATTGTAAATGAGGGTCTTATTCCTCAACGTGTTTTCCGAGGCTTAAATAAATAATCAATCAATCTCCTACTGTCAGCTGCCAGAGTTTTCAGACCTAAAATATACACTGGTCTCTCCTCATGTCCTTCTTCATTCACTGTGAACGCAAGAGCAAGACAGGCTTCATCTTACTTTCTTTTCAACTTGGTTTTTTAACACTGTGTCTTGTTTGTCACAGACCGGCTGCTTCACGGGACCGAGCTCTGATCTCATGTGTGTGTCTCTGAGCGAGTTAGTGGGGGAGGAGCCCCGGGGCCTGTGTTTGTGTGCTGTCTGGAGAACCACACACACATTTTCCGCTCCTGGTATTTCATGCTGGCCTGATACGTTTTTTTTTTTAAGGGGGTTGATGCACAGCGTTATCCAGTAGGAGCACGTCGTCGTTGCTGGCCTTAAACCATGGATGTTTTATCCAGAGCACATTACAAAAAGTGCATTCCACCATGAGGGTACAAACCCAGAACAACAAGAATCAAGAAAGTACAATTTTCTTCAAGAAGGCCTAACTACAAAGTGCTATAAGTAAGTGACACAAATTTTTTGTTTAAACTAACGTTTTTTAAATTTTTTTTGTTTATTTATTTATCTTTAATCAAGGTGTAGTCGGAAGAGATGTGTTTTTAGTTTGCGGAGGAAGATGTATAGACCTTCTGCTGTCCTGATGTCATCGGGGAGCTCATTCCACCATTAAAAGCCAGGGCAGCAAACATTCGTGATTTTGTTGAGAGGCCAGTGCTCTTAGTAAGGGAGCAAAAGCCGATTGGCAGAGCGGAGTGAACGGGCTGGGGTGTAAATAATATATATTTTAATGAGAGCTTCTCCAGACCTCTCTGGGGTAAACTAGTTTTTCCATGCAAGATTTCTGAGAGCTCTCAGCTAATTGCCGAATACTGTAGGTCCCTCTGAAAATCTGTGTTACGGTAATTTTTTATATTATTTTTATTCATAAATTTAAAAGATTACTATACATTTTATATTTTATTTTTTGACTGGTAGCTCGTGGCAGCATTAGACATTTTCAAGCATGTCCATTTATTTCACCAACTAATGTGAGAGGCCTCACACTGAACAGACTGACATTGTACATCAACAGCTCATCATCTCTGTCACCAGTTTAAAATGATGTGCTTGTAGCATGTAAGGCAGAGTTGAGGGCTTTAATAACACTGATTAATCCTGCTCTGAGCCTACGTGAGGGTCTTCACGTGCGTTTTGCATGGGTGATAGGTGATAAGACCATCATCATCCTTTTCTTCATCACACAGAGGAATCGCCACTCATGCTGAGTAAAACTACTTCAATGTCCAGCCATGTGTTTTGATCAAATATAGTTAGTAAACACATAATCATCATCATCTCATCAGAGAATGCTTCCACCCCTGAAACACAAATAATGACATCATCCAATGGCTCATCTTTGCTACATTGATGGCACAAGTGTCCAGTTCTATTTGACAAAAATGGTAAATGGACATGGAGTTAAATGAGCCAAGGGAAATATATGGTCAGAGGTGATTAGATAATTAACAGCAGCTACAGATTTGTCTAGGATGGGAACAGCAGCTGGACATGGAGAGAATGGTGCTGGAATAACAGCAGAATCAGTGGAAAGCAGACAGATATAAGAGCTTAGATATGAATATTTGAATTTTCCAAGTGTTTAAAGACGAATGGCGATGGAAGGCTGGACAGAGTCATATTAATAGATTTAGATGACCAATACAAGCATTAAATACAGAGCCTGGGACATTTGTTAAAAATGAAAACTATGTGGCCATTCATGCGAGTGGGAACAAGTTAATAAGTAATTTGAACTTGACAAATAACTCACAGATATGAATCTGTTCTTTATTAACAATTAACACCCTGTAGATCACAATCTCTCCCTGTTTTTAGATGCACCAGCGGCATCTTGGCACCAAAATATCAAATGATTGCAGTCAGGCTCCCTGTGCAGTGGACATTTAACTACACTTTGCTCGGTGCGCCTTGTCGCATGAAAACAGGGCTCTATGTTATTATTGATAGTAATTGTCAGGGCGTTTGGACTATGATACCCTTCATGACCATGTGGGGCCCTCAGTGTTCCTGTTTTCCCTTCACATGTGTGTTTGCTGATTGTTTCATTGAGTTCACCTGTGCCTTGTTTGCTAGCCTTTATAAGCCACCTGATCGTCTGTGTGTTAGCTGAGTCTGGAAATTGACACCCTATGGTTAAGTTGCTCTGAGTCTTTTTGTTCTTGATATCTTTTTGTTACCCATTTTTGGGACATCCTTAGTTGACCCTCTTAAATTGCCCAGACTGTGTATTTAGTTATCTGGAGGTTTTTTGAGTTGCTGTTCGAAACCTTGTGGAACTTTCAGCCTGACTCAAGTAAAGACACCTTTTTGGAATTCCATCCAAGCATCCGTCTGTCTTTGTCTCTGCATCTGAGTCATCACCCCCTCGTTATCCAGGAGGCTTCTTCAGTTCAGTAGTAGAGAAGAACATATTCAAATCATGTGGCCACAAGTTATTAATCTTGTTTCCACAACTTAATAAATTGTGGCGACATAATGTATTTTCTCCCACGAATGTCATCAGAGGGGGAAAAATAGCTTCAAAAAGCAGCTTCAAAATTCATGTGACGATCATGTGAGTTAAAGACTGCTTGTCAACTTGTCATAGTCATTTTATATTTTGGAAATTTGTTTTTAGGAAGGAATGAAGGAAGCGATAATCCGGATTTATGAAAGAAAAACAGAAAATAGTGACATACCCCCTGACATGAGGAAGGTAAGGTTAGCAAATAAATCAATAGGGAATACAGCGAGGGATTATAACATGAACTACTGGCTCAATGCCATTTTGGTCTGTCACCAACTGAGGTGGAAAAGCCAGCAGAAGAAATACACACAGGGTATTCTCCCTGCATCCCACTGACCAATCATATATGCCTCGCTCTTTTCCCAGTTCACCTTGGCTGTCGTAGCCTTTGCATACAATGCCAGACCGCCCTCTAATTCCTGTATGTCCCCGACAAGGATGTTTACATCGTCAGCATTAGCTGATATTATTATCGGAGGACTTTGAGGCAGCTCAGGCAGACGCAGGCCTTTCAGCCGAGTCCTGAGCCAACACAGGAGAGGTTTGATGGCCACGCTGTAGAGCTGGCCTGAGATTGGACATCCCTGCCTGATCCTTCTTTGGACTGGAGCCGATCGGCTCAGACCTCCCCCAACCTTCACCACACAACAAGTATCATTATATAATAATTTTACCCAGGACAGAAAGTGCTCCCCGACACCAAAAGCCTGCAGTGTGGCAAACAGGAATGAACGATCGACACGATCACAGGCTATTTCTTGGTCGATGGAAATAATGCCAATATTAATATTATATGTCGCACACAAATCAAAAATGTCTCATTAAAAACAAATTGTCCTGCATTGACCTGCCTGGTACACAATATGATTAGTCAGAACCAATAAACACTTCCATAAAAACCTTGAATCTATTTGCTAAAACCTTAGATAAAACCTTATAGACACTACATAAAAGAGATACGGGTCTCCAGTTCTTCAGCAGGGTTAGATCTCCTTTCTTTCTGCAGGAGGCTGGAAGAAGCCCTTTCCCAAACGACTCCTTTAAGACGTCCAGCAGATCCTGTCCTATAATGTTCCAGAAATGTTTTAAATAAATCTGCTGGTAATCCATCCAAACCTGGTGCCTTGCCTGCAGCCATCTGTGATACAGCAGTGGTCAGCTCCTCCAGAGTGATGTCTGCGCTCAGGGTGTCCTAAACTCAGCTGTGGGAGGTCCTGCAGCAAATCGGCCACAGCTTCCCACGTCACACTCCCCTGCCCCTCGGTCGGTATAAAACTCCACCGCGTGTCTCCTCATCTCGGCTGGTTCTGATGTTATCATCTGGCAGCCGGAGACACACCATCTGCTTCCCCTGGGCCATGGATCTTTCCATGGTTAAAAAAGAAAGTGGTAGGTGCGTCTAAGTCTTTTAATTTCTGGAAACGAGCTCGAACCAGAGCTCCTTTGGCCTTCTCTTGGAGAAAGGAGTTCAGTTGTTGTCTTTTAGCCTTTAATTTCTCCGTATTGGTAGGTACGCTCTCCAGCTCCTTGGTGTCTGCCTCTAGTTGATCCATCGCTTTTTTAATGTTTCCTGCAGAATTTGACCCTTGCCAACCTCCCACCATTGACTCAGGGTGGGAAAGTCTTTCTTGGAACACCAGTTGGCCCCGAACAGTTTAAAATTCCCGCAGAAAATTAAATCATTTAAAAGCTTAACATTAAAATGCCAGAAGGATCCAGGCTTTCTAGCAGGCGATAAAAGTAGCTCTACTAAAACCAAATGATGGTCTGTGAAACCAACCGCGTGGATTTGACAGTTTGCCACACGGGTGATAAAAAGGGGCGGATATGTACAATCTGTCCAGCCGGGCCCCACTGACACTGCCATCTGTTATTTTGAACAAGGTATACTGCCTGGCGGAAGGATTTTTCCTCCTCCACACGTCCACTAGATCCGCCTCTTTGACTGTCTGGCCCAGAAAAGAGGAGGACTGAGGATGGAGCTCCTGTCCTGTTCGGTCTAAATTGACATCTGTGCAGCAGTTCCAATCCCCCACCATTATTATACACTCCCCTTGACCAACACTATCCAACTTGTTTTTTAATAATTTAAAAAGAGTAACCCATTCAGGACCTTGGTTTTGTGCATACATGTTGATTAAATTAAAAAGAATACAGTGTATTTCCACTCTTATATTCAGAACCCTGCTTGCCATGATCTCTGTGCTGGACAGAAATGTCATGTTTAATGAGGGAGAAAATAAAACAGCGACTCCAGCGCTCAGGTTAGAGCCATGGCTTAGTACGTGCTGCCCCCCCCCCCCCCCCCTCCACAGTCTGTTTCATTCAGGGAATCACTGTGAGTCTCCTGTAAAAAAAGGACATCCAGCTTTTTTACTTTAAAAAGTTCTTATACTAAAAACCTTATTTTGGTAAACTAATCACGGGTGATCAGAGAGAAGCTGTTTAAATAATGGGTAGGTTCTTGAGCCGTTTCTGAGATTTATTTTCTGGGTAGGGTATTATTGCCAATTGAAGGCAGGAGATGGTTGATTTTGTTTCTAATAGTTTGAATTTTATCATTGAAAAAGGTCATAAAGATATTGCTATTTAGGGATCGAGGAACACTGGGTTCGGTGGAGGTGTGACTCTCTGTCAGCCTGGCTACAGTGCTGAAGAGAAACCTGGGGTTGTTTTTATTCACTTCTATTAGTTTTGAATAGTAGGCAGCTCTTGCTTTTTGGAGAGCCTTTTTATATCCTTTAACACTATTCTTCCAGTCTGAGATTTTCAACACGTTTGCTGGAGCGCCACTTCATTCCTAGTTTTCTTGATAATTGTTTTAACTCATGTGTCTTGGAATTATACCACGGAGCTAATTTACTATGTTTTACATGTTTCTTTTTTACTGAGTCTGCAGAGCTATAGTAGAGATGGTCAATCTCAAACATAAACAAACACACACACCTAAACTTTCAATTGGACATTGAGTTTTACGGATTTTGTTTACAGCTAATTAAAAAAAGTGACAGGTTAAGAAAATACTTTTTCAGGGTTTCTGCAAGTTTCATTATGTTACATTTCTTAAACTTTGTTATGTACGACAGATATGAAGGAATATCAGAGTCAGAATTATTTGCACTTCCCCGAAAGAAGTTTTCTGTTTTCTTACAAAGGGCCCGTTTGATGTCAGCGAAATCTTCAAGCCACATTGTTTTTCTGTCATTTCTCTTTATTAAGCCTGCAAATGTTTCAGTTTTAACTGTGATATTGATAAATTCGAGTGGTCTATCATACCGTCTGTGGACTCTCACCTCTGGTATTCAGGTCCGTAGTCAGTTCTCCCTGAAGACGCACAGCAAACTGGAGTCTATGGTGAAAAACAACAATGTGATCGTTGCCCTCATTCAAGACCTCATGACGGGGCTCGTAGGTACATTTTCTGAAACTTTCCATGGGAAGTTATGTTCGGGAATTTTGGGGAGAATGAAAAGAAAAAAAAACTACGCAAATTAAATGCTGAGCAATAAAAACATCATTCAAAACTCCATTTTAAAGATGTATGGAATGCAGCACACTCTGCACGTTGAATTTTAACCCTCCACTGTGCATCACATGCACAGATAATTCCCAGCATCCAATAGCCCTGCTGTAGTATGCAGGACTAGTCAGGTACGTTTCGATGATGTTACTGGGGAAAATATATTAACATGCTGTTTGTGGATTGTTCATCTTTTCATCTAGCCTATTTCTAATCATTTATCCATCAATTGTAAAATATTTTCACAGACGATTCCAATTGTTTGGTTTACTATTTATATCTCTGGCATTGCATTTCTGTTTTTTTGCAAACTTTTTCTAATCTGATTCTACAGAACAATGCCACGTGCACTCTCATGTGTGGAGACATTTCACCTCAGCCAATGTAGAAGGAAAGGCCGTGTACATTTGCAAATACTGTGCAAAGACCTATGTTAAGAATGACACAAAGATGCAGAAGTCAAGTGCCAAAATTTTCCTCAGGTCTCAAAATCAGCCAATGACAAAACAAAATGTTTATATTTATGTCTTTTATATGACAAGGTAAATACAGTTTCAAATTACCCACAAGTTTCCAACTTTGAATATTCCCGGAATTTTGCAACCCTAGGGGCTCGCCATCAGATACGTGATGAACGTAGCCTTCATCGCGGAGGAGGGAGACAGGCCGAAGGTACCGATCGTCTCCAGGAAACTCTTGCAGCATGCTTATCTGACGTCCAGGCAAAACATGGTCACATAAAGTATCAGAAACTTAAAGATCCTTGTGTGAACAGTTCAAATTTATTCATTTCAGCCAACGATTATTTTATTTCACGTCTTTATTTAACTGTGATTGTGAGAGATGGACGTCCTCTTGACCGCGTGGTAGAGGTGGTGGCGGAGGCCAGAGAGAAAGGCATCAAGATCTTCGAGGTGGGGTAGGGCAGGGCCGACAAGACATCACTGAGGGCCATGACGTCCCCGCCGTTTGAGGACCACGTCTTCCTGGTGGAGTCCTTCGACCTGATTCTGTCATGCCCTCTGCCTCATCTACCCCCTAGTCTCTCTCTCTCTCTCTCTCTGCATATGGAATCTAATTGCAGATGAGGACCTGGTGTGCTGGAGTTGGGGCCTTGACTACACAGCTGCTGTTGATCACCCAGCTCCTCTATAAGCTCCAGCCCTGCTCTCAGTCTCTGCATGACTATAGACTAAATTGACGTTAGTACTGCCAGCACCGATCATAAGTAAGATATTGGAAGATTCTGGATTTCCTGTTTTTGCTGTGTCCTAAATGTATCTGTCTCCCTGCCCAGGCTCAGTGGCTTTTTAAGTTTACTGTGAGTGTGATTAAGATACGTTTTATTTATACCAAACAAATGCACAACACACTCATGCAATGGTAGGTAAATTTAACCTCTGCATTTAACCCATCTGTGTGCAGGACACACAGAGCAGTGAGCGACCATGTACGGCGCTCGGGGAGCAGATGTTGGGGGAGTAAGGTGCCTTGCTCAGGAGCACTAGACAGGGTAGGGAGACTCTTGGATTTTTGGACAGATCAATCCAGGTTCGTCTTTTGTTGTCTCTCCGTGGAGTCGAACCAGAGACCTTCTCTGCCCATAGTCCAAGTTTCTGCCACTAGACCACCGCCTCTCCTTTGATGTTCACATTAATGGAGTAAAACCCTCAACCTTCAGTTTTCAAATACCCCATTAAACTCTAATGAGGGTAAAGCTCATATAACACTTTGAACATATGAGATGCGAAATTCCTGATAAATCCCTATTTTCACCTTAAACATGAAGTTGGGGTTAGGTTTATATTCCAGGGTCGACTTATTTAACTCTGATCCTGGATCTGAGCTCATGGTCTCTGCTGCAAGTGTTGATCTTTGTCTGGAGTCAGATCACGGCTGTGAACATGTCTGAGAATTCACCAGGCTCCTACCACTGTATGTGTCTGCGTGGATACCCACTGAAGGCCGACCGGTTGACGTGCAGGTGACACACACACACACACATACACACGCAGACACAGAATATAATTCAGTTTGATTGGTTTCACAGTATATAAACCAAACTAAATTGCCATCAAGACTCAAAACTTCCTTAGAAATGGACCAAAATGTTGAAATGTCTCACTGATTTCTCTGCTGCTTCATGAAGCTGAGTGGGAGTTTGTGCTATTTTCCTTCTCAGAATAAAAGAATCAGCCAGACGCGTTCACATCCGTCAAACGTTACCTGCTACCTAGGAAATCCTGGAATATCTTGCGTGCTGTTACATCCTCATAGAACCATACTGACCCGCTCGGACTCCTACAACAAAAGGAGTTTTATTCAGTTACTTGTTGGGGGTGAGATCAGATGTGAGAAAAACAGGAGCATAGAGACAAACACACACACTTGCCTCTGCTGCTTATGCCTTCGCTGCTTTCCTCCCCTCAGTGATCGACTTTTTGTAATCACAAAACCAAACTGATCAGAAACACTTGAACAAACTTCGGTGTGATAGGAACGACCTGAAATGACAGAAACCATCTTTACAAACATTTGTTGCTACTCTGATGTTTTTAGTTCGGTCCATATCCCATCTGCGCATATGGAGGAGGTGGCATTTATGAACAATACTGCAGCCAGACACCAAGAGGCGATACAGATGTTTTGGCTTAATTTCTGGGAGCTGTCTTTTTACAAAGTCATTGGCTGTTAACTGGCACATGATTGTGGCGACACCATTTCTCAAACAACAGTCACTGTGTGTACAGGAAACCTGCAGCAGTGCACATGGTTCAACACAGCAGTGTTGTTCCAAATCAACCATGGTATTTCTGCATTCACAGGAAATGACCCTCATGACAACCATAATGATTCACCGCCTGCTTTTCTCACTTCTCTTGAAAAATGAACATTTTACTTTGTGTGTTTTCTTCTCTACCAGTTTACGACTCATCTGCCATTTTCACAAATTCACTAATAAGAAGTTGACAGGCTCTGACCAAAGTGTAAAATGGACAATTTGTTCAGACTAACACTCACTCACTTTAACTCATTGTGTGTGTTTGTCATTTAGCCATTGACCTGTTCGCTGAGGGGAAACACAACTAAACAAATCTGTGTCAGGCACACTCGCTGACATGATAGAATGTTTTCCAAACCCTCAAACAGCTGAAAAATAAACAAGACCATGAAGGAACACTGCAGGAGACAGTGATCACTGGGAAAGACCCACCACACACAGTAACATTACAAACTACACATGCCACCAAAAGAAGGTAAGTAAAGCTTGATAGAATGAAAGTTGACATCAGGCCTGAACATCTATACCAAACAGAATTAAGTTTGAAGACAGTTAACTCCTCACACCATTTAGTATTTTCTACAAACTCGATCAGGACAAAACTCATTTTACGACTCACAAAGTGAGACAAAAGTAGTGGAATATAAACGTTACCATAACTAAGACCTAACTAAATGTTGTTTGAAAGGGCTCGTGATATTTTAACATGCTTAAGACTTTTGTTTTTAATAAAAAAAATCGGAATTCTAGACCATTTCAGAAATTAAGACCCTGGAAAAATGGAACTGGATTTAAAAGGTATGAACCAGAGTATCTGATGAGAGGCGAGCGATCACTGTTTTCACTCTGCTGCTGAGCTCAGACTGAAGATGAGCTTCACTGAACGGAAAAACCATCAAGAGCTCAGGTTATCTTCAGAGTAAGATGGAGAGGAGGGTTCATTTCCCAGGAGCTGAAGTGAAGAGGGATGAGGATAATAACCTGAATCTCATACTGATGTTAAAGCAGTTTGTTCTGCGAGGAACAAAGAAGAACAATCTTTTGTAGACTTCTCTTTTCCTCTGGGGAGGCCCAGTGAAGCCTGCATGTGACCCAGTGACTTCCTGTGGCGATTCGTGGAAGCGCCTGCTGGAGTCACCTGGAAGATGACAGCCGTTAGCAGGACAACTGCGATAGCAACTAGAAACAGAAACAACCATCCAAAAGTTTCCAAATGCTGCAGTTTTTATTATATAAAATACTTGGTCAATATCTATTTTAATATAATGGCAGCAGCATTTATGAAAAGAGGCATTTCTATGATGGAGTATTATGGTCGCTCATTTTCTTTTTAGACATTCAACGTCTTAATTCGGCAAAAGACTGATGGATCAGATCAAACACTCTATATTTTACTTAAACATGTAAAAAACTCGGCCTCTTTTAAATAATGTAAAAATTAAGGAGAGAATGCCAGCAGGGTAATTTAATATCTTGTTGTTTGGCTCTATCTACTGGTAAATGTGCGACATGACAGTTGTGAGAATAACTATATTTTCATCGATGAACCTTATTCCGCATAAACGAGAGAAGAGCAATTCAGACGTTTTAAGCTTTGTTTCCAATTATTTAACTTTTCAGTTGGTCCCAAGAACATTCAGGCTTAATATTGATTTACCCCAGAAATACATGTTTAAACTGAAGCAGTGTTTCCTCATAAGTGACAAATAACTGAGGCATCAAGACAGATGTGGTGAAGTGAAGGTAAAATTGTCAGTGTTAGTGATTAATGATCGTATCATAAAGTGAAACTAGACCAGGTAAACATACGGTGACATGTGCGTCCATGTGGATGATGGTACTGACGTGTGTGTGCAGATGAGAGACAGGGGGAGAAAGAGTGATGGACCTGTGTGCCTGTGAGACTCTGGTGGAGTTCCAGCTGGTGGCCATGAGCAGCCTGTAGCAGCTCAAACAGAAACATATCCTTTAGAAAACATCTTGAAACAAATACCTGTGATATTAGAGAGTAAAAAGAAGTTTGTGATCATGTGAAAATAATCTTCTCATTAGATTTTTTTAATGATGTGTGAAGGAAAAGCAAATGACAGAGGCATTTGAGTGGTGGTCACTAAGAAAAAGAAAAGAAAAGCCAGATATCAACTCAATGTCAGCGTTGAGTTTGAATTATTCTGCTACTGAAAATCAGTAAGTCTGAATTTGAAAAGTGACATATCTGCCAGATGTACAGAAAATACTCATGTATGTGTTTATTATTCATTAATCAACTGCCCACTGGCTGCGATGACTGCTCGTCTGGAGCAGCTGGAAAATCAGCTTCTCACCAGGAAGTGACCAGGACGTCACAGAGGAAGAAGGACAGAGTGAGGAAGAGGAGGGCACATCCTGGCGAGTCATTTAGAGCAGGAATCTGAAATCCCTTCTAATCAATAGATCATCCAGTCTTTTCACGAAGCATTGGGGGCCATAAGTAGATCTGCTGATCTTCACGTTGATCTGGATGACATTTATCTCACAGCTTGTCATAAGGATTCACTTTTCTGGTATAAATGCCAAAAAAAAAAAAAAAAATTGTTAACTTGTTGCCTTTAAAAGACCACAACAACCATTTACAATTCAAAATAAATGTTTGTATAAAATAGATGAATATTATCAACACTATGCAACTTTTGTTGACCAACAGCGCCCCCTGCAGACCCATGCGGTGATTGACTGTTTGGCTCTGTGTTCGAGCGAAGACACATGATGTGTCACACTCACTGAAATACACTCCTGATCAAAATCTTAAGACCAGTTAAAAAATTGCATGAATTTGCATTTTGCACTGTTGGATCTTAGGAAGGTTCTAAGTAGAGCTTCAAAATGCAAAAAGAAGAAATGGGAACAAGAGACAAAAAGTTGTGAGCAGACAACTTATTGAAAACAACAATTTACCTCAATCCAGGAACCACCAACAGCCAATCATATTTGCCGTAGTTTACCGTGCTCCCAGGGCTTATACTGAATTTTTAAAGGAATTCCCTGAGTTTTTATCAAACTTAGTCCTAAAGACCGATAAAATTATTATTGTTGGTGACTTTAATATTCATGTTAATAATAAAGATTGCCTTAGCGTAGCATTTATTTCAATACTAGACTCTATTGGTTTCAGTCAGTGTGTGCACAAACCTACTCATTGTGGTAACCACACACTTGACCTTGTATTATCGTACGGTGTCGCAATTGAAAATTTAACAGTACTTCCGCGCAATCCAGTTCTATCAGACCATAATTTAATAACCTTTGATTTTTCAATAACTGAATATATGCCACTAATAAAAAATTCATTTTCTAGATGTCTACCTGATAGTGCTGTAGCTAAATTTAAGGAAATAATCCCAATTACATTTAAACCCGTATTAGCAGTAGATATAAACAACAAATTCTTTAAAACCCTGAGCTCCATTGAGATCGACCACCTCGTCGATAGCTCTGCAGACTCATTACGATTAACATTAGACTCAATAGCGCCTCTAAAAAAGAAAAATGTCAAACATAGTAAATTAGCTCCGTGGTATAATTCCCAGACAAATGAGTTAAAACAATTATCAAGAAAACTAGAAAGGAAGTGGCGCTCCAGCAACAATGTTGAAAACCTCATAGACTGGAAGAATAGTGTTAAAGAATATAAAAAGGCTCTCCACAAAGTAAGAGCCGCCTACTATTCAAAACTAATAGAAGAGAATAAAAATAACCCCAGGTTTCTCTTCTGCACTGTAGCCAGGCTGACAGAGAGTCACACCTCCACCGAACCCAGTATTCCTCCATCCCTAAATAGCAATATCTTTATGACCTTTTTTAATGATAAAATTCAAACTATTAGAAATAAAATCAACCATCTCCTGCCCTCAATTGGCACTAATACCCTCCCAACAACAGAGATCTCAGAAACGGCTGAGAATCCTACCCATTACTTAGACAGCTTCTCTCTGATCACCCGTGATCAGTTTACCAAATTAATCTCAGGTTCTAAACCAACAACCTGTATCTTAGATCCCATTCCTACCAAATTACTTAAAGACATTCTGCCCCTAATTGATAGTTCGTTACTTAACATTATCAATCTGTCATTATCATCAGGTTATGTACCACAGTCTTTTAAAATAGCTGTCATCAAACCCCTACTCAAAAAACCCACCCTAGACCCAGAGGTTTTAGCCAATTACAGACCAATATCTAACCTCTCCTTCATTTCTAAAATCTTAGAAAAAGTGGTAGCCAATCAGCTGTGTGAGTTTCTCCAGGAAAATAATATATATGAAGACTTTCAATCGGGGTTTAGAGCCAATCACAGTACAGAGACAGCCTTGGCAAAAGTCACTAATGACCTTTTAATAGCCTCAGATCAGGGACTTGTGTCTGTCCTCGTTCTGTGAGATCTCAGTGCAGCATTCGACACAATTGACCATCAAATTTTATTACAAAGACTAAAACAGTTAATTAACATTAATGGAACCGCCCTTAACTGGTTTAAATCGTATTTTTCTGATCGCTCCCAATTTGTGCAAATTAATGATGAGTCATCTGTGCGCACCAAAGTTAATCATGGTGTTCCACAGGGCTCTGTGCTCGGCCCAATTTTATTCTCATTATATATGCTTCCACTAGGAAACATTATCAGGACACACTTGGTAAATTTCCACTGCTATGCGGATGACACCCAGTTATATTTGTCAATAAAACCTGAACAAAGTAATCAATTAACTAAACTTCGAACATGTCTCAAGGACATAAAAACCTGGATGACCCGCAATTTTCTCTTATTAAACTCAGACAAAACAGAGGTTATAATACTTGGCCCCAAACACCTTAGAGATGCATTATCTAATGATATAGCTGCGCTAGACGACATTGCCCTTGCTTCCAATGAAACAGTCAGGAACTTGGGAGTGATCTTCGATCCTGATTTATCCTTTAATAGTCACTTAAAACAAATTTCTAGGACCGCTTTTTTCCACTTGCGTAATATTTCAAAAATTAGACATGTCCTTTCACAAAAAGATGCAGAAAAACTAGTCCATGCCTTTGTTACATCGAGACTGGACTATTGTAATTCATTATTATCAGGCTCCAGCAGGAAGTCGTTAAAGACTCTACAGCTTGTCCAAAATGCTGCAGCACGTGTCCTGACGAGAACAAAGAGAAGAGAGCACATTTCTCCAATATTAGCATCGCTACACTGGCTTCCAGTTAAATCTAGAATAGAATTTAAAATTCTCCTCCTCACCTTCAAGGCCCTTAATAATATAGCGCCTTTATACCTTAAAGAGCTGTTAATACCTTATAAACCCACCAGAGCACTCCGCTCCCAGAATTCAAGCCTACTTGTCGTCCCTAAATTCTCTAAAAGTAGAGTAGGAGCCAGAGCTTTTAGCCATCAAGCCCCTCGGCTGTGGAATAATCTACCACTTTCAGTTCGGGAGGCAGTCACCATCTGTTCGTTTAAAAGTAGGCTCAAAACCTTCCTTTTTGATAAAGCTTATAGTTAGAGCTAATTAGTGCGCCAGAACGTTACTTGTTCTATTTTATGACACATGACACACGGAGCTTCTCTTTCCAGCTTCTCCTTCCTCTTCTCCATCCCTATCCCCCTTCCCCGGAATCCCTTTGCTTTATCACCCGCAGATCCAGGGCCTCTGTGGCTGCACCATGGATTACGGTTTGTGGATCGCGCACCGGGGGTCGCGATGTTGGATCCAGTGTGGCGGATTCTGAGTCATGTGGGCTGATCGTGGTGCTGGTGGCGGACCCTGTGTCGCGTTGGCATTGGGCACGGGCGGTGGACCAGGACCGCAGTGGTGGCTTGTGATGGGTCCTCCTGGTGGGCGGCGGTGGACGGTGACTGAGGACTGAAGTGGCGTCTGGTCTGGATGGTGGATCGTGGTCTAGATGGTTGCTGAGCATGGACTGTGCTTCATCAATGCTGCTAGAGACTTTGATTATTGATGATGTTCTCCTGCACGTGGCATCTATTGCACTTCTGTCCGTCCTGGGAGAGGGATCCCTCACATGTGGCTCTCTCTGAGGTTTCTACATATTTTTACCCTGTTAAAAGGGTTTTTTGTAGTTTTTCCTTACTCTTGCTGAGGGTTAAGGACAGAGGATGTCACACCCTGTTAAAGCCCTATGAGATGAATTGTAATTTGTGAATATGGGCTATACAAATAAAATTTGATTGATTGATTGACCTCAAATAGGCTGTTAATCAGCTGATCAAAAGTTTAAGACTGCAGCCTTTAAAAGCCAAAATCTGTGCAAAAGTTTGGATTCCATGTCATTTCCTGTCAAGTAATCACACTGTGAAGATCTCTTGATGGCAAAGACAAAAAAGCTCACCGTCTTTGAACGTGTTAGGATTGTTGAACTGCATAAACAAGGCCTCTCACAACGTGCCATAGCTGCTGAGGTTGGTTGCAGGAAGACAGTCATTTTGCATTTCTTAAAAGATCCTCAGGGTTATGGAACAAAAAAATCAAGTGGTAGACCCAAAAAAATCTCACCGGCGCTGAGCCGGAGGATCCGACTGGCTGTCCGTCAAGACACGGGACAATCCTCGCCCCAAATTAAGGCCATTAATGGTGCTGACTGCAGCCCAATAACCATCAGACGGCATCTGCGAAGGAAGGGCTTCAAAAACAAGAAACGTCTTCAAAGGCCACGTCTCCTTCAACGCCACGAAATTGCCCGTTTAGACTTTGCAAGGGAGCACCAAACATGGGACATTCAAAGGTGGAAGAAAGTTTTATTCTCTGACGAGAAAAAATGTAACCTAGGAGGAGATGCCACCTGAGATGTTTTCTACGCGGCACAGTGGAGGGGGCGCCATCATGATCTGGGGTGCTTTTTCCTTCAATGGAACAATGGAGCTCCAGGTTGTGCAGGGGCGTCAAACAGCAGCTGGCTATGTGGAGTATGTTGCAGCGGGCATCCCTCATGACTGAGGGCCCTCGTCTGTGTGGTAACGGCTGGGTTTTTCAGCAGGACAACGCTCCAATTCACAATGCCCGTCTGACCAAGACTTTTTTCCAGGAGAATAACATCACTCTTTTGGACCATCCTGCGTGTTCCCCTGATCTTAATCCAATTGAGAACATTTGGGGATGGATGGCAAGGGAAGTTTACAAAAATGGAATTCAGTTCCAGACAGTGGATGCCCTTCGTGAAGCCATCTTCACCACTTGGCGCAACATTCGCACTAGCCTTTTGGAAACACTTGCATCAAGCATTCAAAAACTGATTGGTTGGATTGCAATGAATTTTTTTTTTTGAAGTGATCAACAATAATGGGGGAGCTACTCATTACTGAGTCAGTTTTTGACACTTTAATTTCTGTTTTAGGAGTTTTTCTTTTTTTTTTTTTTTAGCTGTGGTCTTAAACTTTTGATCAGCTGATGAACAGCCTACTTCAGTTAAATTGTCGTTTTTCAATAAATTGCATGCTCACAACTTTTGGGCTCTTGTTCCCATTTCTTCTTTTTGCATTTTGAAATTCTACTTAGAACCTTCCTAAGATTCAACAGTGCAAAATGCAAATTCATGCAATTTTTTTTAACTGGTCTTAAGATTTTGATTAGGAGGGTATAACCCATCTTCCTCTGGGAGTGAAGGAGAAAACCTTCCCCTTGTTCACACTCACTCATCAGACTCACTTTAACCAAGCTGCTGGTTTCAGGTAGATAAAGTTGCATAGTGTTGATTTAAATGAACATTTGTGCCAACCCACAGTTTCCATGTTTCATCCAATAATCGGAGATATCCTCCAGACATCTAATCGTACAACATCAGATACAAACAGGACCATAGACGTGTTGGTATCTTTGTGAACTTGATGTAAACGATGTAGATATTAGATATAAACATAAAAAGAAAACCATCAGCAGCGGTTTTCAACAGTCAAGAACCCTCCATCTGTTTCTGTTAGTTCCCTATTTATATTTGATCTGTTTGTTAAATATGATGTATTTATATAATTAATTTTTTTTACCTACAGTACACTAGCGATTAAAGATGTCGGGGTTGTTTTGTTTTTTTTCAGGTAGAAAAGTCATTTTTAAATCCTATATTTGATCACCTGTTAGGTTTTTGTATATTTTCTGGTAACTTTACTTTTTTATATTTTGTGTGAATCATTGAAATAAAGCACAGAATACATTTAAATAGTGAAATATTTTGCGGCTTAGTTTGTTTTCCCTTCTAGGATTTATAAATTCCACCTTTTTAATGCCTTATGATATTTCCTTGTTGCCTGCTCTCAGTATGAAATACTGTCTGTATCAAACTACACATAGAAGACAACAGTTGAAAACTCCTTCCCGGGAGACTGAGGCCTGTCATACATGAACCTGGAGGTTGGTGGTTCAACTCCTGCTCCTTGGGAAAGACACTCGACAAGTTTACATAGAACCAATATTCTGATATTAAACAGACAACAATTACAAACCGATGAAGACATATGACCTGAGTTTGAGAGTAAACAATTACAAGAAGTAATGTTATAACATGTAAACAGGAATATGAATTATCTATTCTGGTAGCAACTCATATAAACATAAAAAAAAAGAATAATATCTTATTCCAAAAAAGATAAACAGTCAGATTATTGTAGTTTAAACATAGTCAACAGACTTTTCACTGAACTTTTTCTTGGTTGCACCTCTGATGATGAACTGCTGTAAGTACCCAGATGTCAAAACCTTGTTTTTCTCACAGGGTCCCCATTGCCTTTAAGTTTATTTCATATTATAAAAGGTCGGACGAGTCATGTTAGTGAGTGAAACTCTTCCAGGAACAAAAGCAGTTCCTCTGGGATCCTGGTGTTTGGAAGCAGGAAGTGATCCCCACGGAGCTGCTCTTCAGACACCGAGCGTCGTTACTGACGATGACCTTAAACACATGTTCTCCACAGACCGTGACGCGAAACATGTTGGTTCCGACACAAAGTAACATAAGGATTTTACCGGAGGTGATGATCAATTTCTGTTTACATTTCTGATGAATCTGAAGATTAAAATCATGACTATAAATCGTCTATAATTTTGTACTAACCACTTCAAAACGGCAGGTAATATTGGACCCAGGGGTTGGGATCATTATTTCCTATAACCTTTGTTTTAAAAAATTACTTACATGGTTTACACTAACTTATCATTTTATTTTAAATGTTTGTTGTGGAGTCAGAAATAATGTAAACTTTTTTACTCATCACACATAAACTCTGACCTGCTCGAAAGTGTATGTGATATGTTTTTGCAGCCCGTCAGACGAGTGAAAAACCGTCTGGATTTCCAGCTGATGCGACCAAAGAGCACGTCCACTGAGAGCGGCTTGTTGTTTCAGAAAACCTCGTTAATCAATCAATCAATCAATCAATCAAATTTTATTTGTATAGCCCATATTCACAAATTACAATTCATCTCATAGGGCTTTAACAGGGTGTGACATCCTCTGTCCTTAACCCTCAGCAAGAGTAAGGAAAAACTACAAAAAACCCTTTTAACAGGGTAAAAATATGTAGAAACCTCAGAGAGAGCCACATGTGAGGGATCCCTCTCCCAGGACGGACAGAAGTGCAATAGATGCCACGTGCAGGAGAACATCATCAATAATCAAAGTCTCTAGCAGCATTGATGAAGCACAGTCCATGCTCAGCAACCATCTAGACCACGATCCACCATCCAGACCAGACGCCACTTCAGTCCTCAGTCACCGTCCACCGCCGCCCACCAGGAGGACCCATCACAAGCCACCACTGCGGTCCTGGTCCACCGCCCGTGCCCAATGCCAACGCGACACAGGGTCCGCCACCAGCACCACGATCAGCCCACATGACTCAGAATCCGCCACACTGGATCCAACACCGCGACCCCCGGTGCGCGATCCACAAACCGTAATCCATGGTGCGGCCACAGAGGCCCTGGATCTGCGGGTGATAAAGCAAAGGGATTCCGGGGAAGGGGGATAGGGATGGAGAAGAGGAAGGAGAAGCTGGAAAGAGAAGCTCCGTGTGTCATGTGTCATAAAATAGAACAAGTAACGTTCTGGCGCACTAATTAGCTCTAACTATAAGCTTTATCAAAAAGAAAGGTTTTGAGCCTACTTTTAAACGAACAGATGGTGACTGCCTCCCGAACTAAAAGTGGTAGATTATTCCACAGCCGAGGGGCTTGATGGCTAAAAGCTCTGGCTCCTACTCTACTTTTAGAGAATTTAGGGACGACAAGTAGGCTTGAATTCTGGGAGCGGAGTGCTCTAGTGGGTTTATAAGGTATTAACAGCTCTTTAAGGTATAAAGGCGCTATATTATTAAGGGCCTTGAAGGTGAGGAGGAGAATTTTAAATTCTATTCTAGATTTAACTGGAAGCCAGTGTAGCGATGCTAATATTGGAGAAATGTGCTCTCTTCTCTTTGTTCTCGTCAGGACACGTGCTGCAGCATTTTGGACAAGCTGTAGAGTCTTTAACGACTTCCTGCTGGAGCCTGATAATAATGAATTACAATAGTCCAGTCTCGATGTAACAAAGGCGTGGACTAGTTTTTCTGCATCTTTTTGTGAAAGGACATGTCTAATTTTTGAAATATTACGCAAGTGGAAAAAAGCGGTCCTAGAAATTTGTTTTAAGTGACTATTAAAGGATAAATCAGGATCGAAGATCACTCCCAAGTTCCTGACTGTTTCATTGGAAGCAAGGGCAATGTCGTCTAGCGCAGCTATATCATTAGATAATGCATCTCTAAGGTGTTTGGGGCCAAGTATTATAACCTCTGTTTTGTCTGAGTTTAATAAGAGAAAATTGCGGGTCATCCAGGTTTTTATGTCCTTGAGACATGTTCGAAGTTTAGTTAATTGATTACTTTGTTCAGGTTTTATTGACAAATATAACTGGGTGTCATCCGCATAGCAGTGGAAATTTACCGAGTGTGTCCTGATAATGTTTCCTAGTGGAAGCATATATAATGAGAATAAAATTGGGCCGAGCACAGAGCCCTGTGGAACACCATGATTAACTTTGGTGCGCACAGATGACTCATCATTAATTTGCACAAATTGGGAGCGATCAGAAAAATACGATTTAAACCAGTTAAGGGCGGTTCCATTAATGTTAATTAACTGTTTTAGTCTTTGTAATAAAATTTGATGGTCAATTGTGTCGAATGCTGCACTGAGATCTAACAGAACGAGGACAGACACAAGTCCCTGATCTGAGGCTATTAAAAGGTCATTAGTGACTTTTGCCAAGGCTGTCTCTGTACTGTGATTGGCTCTAAACCCCGATTGAAAGTCTTCATATATATTATTTTCCTGGAGAAACTCACACAGCTGATTGGCTACCACTTTTTCTAAGATTTTAGAAATGAAGGAGAGGTTAGATATTGGTCTGTAATTGGCTAAAACCTCTGGGTCTAGGGTGGGTTTTTTGAGTAGGGGTTTGATGACAGCTATTTTAAAAGACTGTGGTACATAACCTGATGATAATGACAGATTGATAATGTTAAGTAACGAACTATCAATTAGGGGCAGAATGTCTTTAAGTAAGTTGGTAGGAATGGGATCTAAGATACAGGTTGTTGGTTTAGAACCTGAGATTAATTTGGTAAACTGATCACGGGTGATCAGAGAGAAGCTGTCTAAGTAATGGGTAGGATTCTCAGCCGTTTCTGAGATCTCTGTTGTTGGGAGGGTATTAGTGCCAATTGAGGGCAGGAGATGGTTGATTTTATTTCTAATAGTTTGAATTTTATCATTAAAAAAGGTCATAAAGATATTGCTATTTAGGGATGGAGGAATACTGGGTTCGGTGGAGGTGTGACTCTCTGTCAGCCTGGCTACAGTGCAGAAGAGAAACCTGGGGTTATTTTTATTCTCTTCTATTAGTTTTGAATAGTAGGCGGCTCTTACTTTGTGGAGAGCCTTTTTATATTCTTTAACACTATTCTTCCAGTCTATGAGGTTTTCAACATTGTTGCTGGAGCGCCACTTCCTTTCTAGTTTTCTTGATAATTGTTTTAACTCATTTGTCTGGGAATTATACCACGGAGCTAATTTACTATGTTTGACATTTTTCTTTTTTAGAGGCGCTATTGAGTCTAATGTTAATCGTAATGAGTCTGCAGAGCTATCGACGAGGTGGTCGATCTCAATGGAGCTCAGGGTTTTAAAGAATTTGTTGTTTATATCTACTGCTAATACGGGTTTAAATGTAATTGGGATTATTTCCTTAAATTTAGCTACAGCACTATCAGGTAGACATCTAGAAAATGAATTTTTTATTAGTGGCATATATTCAGTTATTGAAAAATCAAAGGTTATTAAATTATGGTCTGATAGAACTGGATTGCGCGGAAGTACTGTTAAATTTTCAATTGCGACACCGTACGATAATACAAGGTCAAGTGTGTGGTTACCACAATGAGTAGGTTTGTGCACACACTGACTGAAACCAATAGAGTCTAGTATTGAAATAAATGCTACGCTAAGGCAATCTTTATTATTATCAACATGAATATTAAAGTCACCAACAATAATAATTTTATCGGTCTTTAGGACTAAGTTTGATAAAAACTCAGGGAATTCCTTTAAAAATTCAGTATAAGCCCTGGGAGCACGGTAAACTACGGCAAATATGATTGGCTGTTGGTGGTTCCTTGATTGGCGTGGAAGACTAAGAACCAGACATTCAAATGACTTGTAGCTGAGTTTAGGTTTAGGATTAATTGATAGACTGGAGTTAAAAATAGCAGCAACTCCACCTCCTCGCCCAATTTCTCTAGGAACCTGTGAATTGATATGACTGGGGGGAGTAGATTCATTTAGACTGACATATTCATCAGGATGCAGCCACGTCTCAGTGAGGGACAATAAATCTATGTTGTAATCAGAGACTATTTCATTAACTAAAAGAGCCTTTTTTTCCAGTGATCTAATGTTTAAAAGACCACATTTAAAAGTCTGGGTTTCCTGTATTGTTTCAGAGGTTGTTTTAATTTGTATTAAATTTTTTTTTTTTTTTTTTTTTTTTTTTTTTTTTTTTTTTAATGTCCCTGGATGAGCTCTTCTCCACTGAGCAACTTGTTTATCTATTATTACAAAAGCTATTTAGGTAAATGATCATCCTAATGATCACAGATAAGAAAACAGATCCACTTTAATGATGATAAGAAACTCTCGGAAGACACATCTGATAAATCGCTTTAATGGTGTGTGTGTGCATAACACGCTTCCCAGTGTGCATGACCTTACCATGAGGGCCTAACGAGCACTGATGAGAGGCTCTACGTCCTGCAGCACACAGAGGGTTAAATGTCAGATCCAAGAGGTTTCTTCTGTGGAAACAAAGTTGTGAAAACAGAAAGTTTACCAGAGAAAGTGCAATATTCTAAGGGGGGGTGGGCAGTGATATTTAGAAGAGCCTGTGATTGGGTCATTAAACGCTGTTAAGTGTTGGAGTCTGAATCTTTTCAGAACAAAATATCTCAACAGACACACCTGACTCCCTTAAACGTTACAAATTAGTGTGATCCTGTGGAATGGTCACTGTCACTGGTGCCACCACCGAGTGCTGAAGGTGAGTGTGAAGCATCACTGACCAAACTAGACGTCACAAAGACGCGGCATCAATCAAACAATCAATCTAATTTTATTTGTATAGCCCATATTCACAAATCACAATTTGTCTCATAGGGCTTTAACTTGGTGTGACATCCTCTGTCCTTTACCCTCAGCAAGGATGGGAAAAACTACTAAAAACCCTTTTAAACAGGGTAAAAAGAACGTAGAAACCTCAGAGAGCCACATGTGAGGGATCCCTATCCCAGGACGAACAGAAGTGCAATAGATGTCAAGTGTACTCTATATCAAGCAGTCCTGCTGCAATCATAGTCTATGGTCAGCAGCAATCAAGATCGGATGGAACTATAGTCCAGTCATTGTCCACTGCCGCCAATTAGGATCCAACAGCAGCTGCGGTTTTAAGCCACCTTAAAACCGCACACAACACATTTACTGTATATATTATTTTTTCGATATTGTTGTTTTTTATATTGATGTTTATATTGCTCTATATTGTTGTTTTTATATTGTTGTTTGTAAAGTGCACCAACCACACCAAGGCAATTTCCTGTATGTGAAAATATACAAGGCAATAAAAAGAATTCTGATTCTGATTCTGATTCTGCCACCTCGGTTGTCCATCACCATAATAAGATGCCAACTCGATACACGATCCACAGATCGTAATCAGTGATGTGGCCACAGCTGCAGCTCTGGATCTGCAGACGATAAGGCAAAGGGACTCCGGGGAAAGTGTCAAGTCAGAAACATGTTGTAACAAGGCCTCTTTGTTACTGTGTGTTCTTCGTCGGGAATCAAGGGGAAACAGGTAGGTGTGTCTCAACAGCTTCTTTATTTGCTCAGACACATACAACTACAGAGATCTCAGAAACGGCTGAGAATCATTCCCATTACTTAGACAGCTTCTCTCTGATCACCGGTGATCAGTTTACCAAAATAATATCAGGTTCTAAACCAACAACCTGTATCTTAGATCCCATTTCTACAAAATTACTGATAGTTCTTTACTTAACACAACCAATCTGTCATTATCATCAGGTTATGTGCCACAGTTTTTTAAAATAGCTGTAATCAAACCCCTTCTCAAAAAAAATAACTACACCCAGAGGTTTCAACCAATTACAGACCAATATGTTATCTCCCCTTGATTTCAAAATTTTTTGAAAAAGTTGTAGCCAATCAGCTGTGAGAGATTCTCCAGGAAAGTAATATATATGAAGACTTTCAGTCGGGGTTTAGAGCCAATCACAACATTAGGGTTAGGGTTAGGGTTAGACAGGATTGGCAAAAGTCACTAATGACCTTCTAATAGCCTCAGATCAGGGATTTGTGTCCATCCTCGTTCTGTTAGATCTCCGTGCAGCATTCAACACAATTGACCATCACTTTTTATTACAAAGACTTAAACAGTTAATTAACATTAGTGGAACCGCCCTTAACTCGTTTAGATCTTATTTTTCTGATCGCTCCCAATTCGTGCAAATTAATGATGAGTCATCTGTGCGCACCAAAGTTAACCATGGTGTTCCACAGGGTTCTTTGCTCGGCCCAATTTTATTCTCATTATATATGCTTCCACTAGGAAACTTTAGGTTACTTTCGTAACCCCGGTTCTCTGAGTAGCATGAGTGAGATGTCTCACTATGGGATACGCCCCTCGCGCGTATTCACAGAAGCACTTATTCCAATTCGCCAACCCTGATAGGCTGGCAGTCGTGACGTCTGCGTCAAGGTGCCGCACCTTAAATACGGTGGACACGGCGTCACACGTCATTCAAAACAAGCACACCTCTTCTCGCTTCACCCCAGTAGCAAGAAGGGCGGTCTGGTGAGACATCTCACTCATGCTACTCAGAGAACCGGGGTTACGAAAGTAACATAAAGTTCTCTTTCTTAGCATTCGTTTCGATGTCTCACTATGGGATATGGAGACTCCCGCATTGCCAGACAAGCTTATCTCGGTGACTGACCGACAGCCCCCCCCCCTCACTTAAAAGTGAGATCCACATTGGAGCCCATGCTCAAGACAGCGTGGGTCAGGCCAGGGGATGTGACATCCAACCTGTAGTACCTCGCAGATGTGAGGGGAGAAGACCAGCTAGCTGCAGCGCAGATGTCTTGGATAGAGACTCCCTTGAACAGGGCCCAAGAGGTTGCGAGACCTCTAGTAGAATGTGCCCGTAAACCAGTCGGAACCTGAAGGCCTGAGCTGGAGTAGGCCAATGCAAATGCATCCACTATCCAGTGAGAGAGTCTTTATTTGGTGACAGGTTTGCCCCAGTGGGGCTTAGCCCAGGACACAAACAACTGATCCCCTCTCCTAAAGCTCCTTGTCCTTTCCACATATGTGTGTAAGGCACGGACAGGGCACAGCATGTGTAACCACTGCTGTTCTGCAGAACCATAGGGAGGTGGCTGAAAAGATGACAGTTCCACTGGGGAGCATTGTTTAACAACCTTTGGAACAAATAAAGGATTCGGTCTCAGCGTCACCCCAAGGTTCCCCGGGGTGAACCGCATGCATGCTGGATGTACAGCTAAAGCGTGAATATCACTTACACGTTTAGCTGTAGCCAAAGCCAATAACAGAGCCACCTTCAAGGATAACGTTTTCATGTCCACATTATCCAATGGTTCAAAAGGATGACTAGAGAGGGCTCCAAGCACCACTGCTAGATCCCATGATGGTGACATAGTCTTAGAGATGGGCAGCAACCTCCGTGCACCCTTCATAACACGACAAACCAGGGGGTGTTGGCCCACTGGTTTTCCATCAAATCCAACATGGCAAGCAGAAATAGCTGCCAAGTAAACTTTTATAGTAGAAAATGCCCTCTTTTGATCAATGAAGTCCTGTAGGAAGGACAGGACTGTACCAACTGGACATTGAAAAGGGATTTCATGTGCCTTAGCACACCAATCCTCAAACAATCTCCACTTACAGTCAGAAAGAGACCTAGTGGATGATGCTCTGGCATTCTGAATTGTGTTAACAATATTCTGTGATAATCCAGTCAGGCTCAGATTAAACCACTCCCGGGCCAAGCCCACAGGGCGAGGCGCTCCGGATGAGGGTGAAATATCTGTCCGCGCGCCTGGGAGAGCAGGTCCCTGCGTAGCGGGAGAGGCCATGGGTGACTGTTGAGGAGCTGTCTCACTTCCGCCAGCCAGTGCATGGACGGCCAGTGAGGAGTGATCAAAATTAGTGACAGACGATTCTCCCGCCCCCTGAGCAGTGTCGGGGGAATCAGAGCCAGAGGTGGAAAAGCGTAAAGCGGGATGCGCGGCCACTCGTGAGCGAACGCATCCTGCCCCAGCGGTGCGCTCTGGTCGTGCAGGGAGAAGAACAGTGGGCACTGTGTGTTCCCCCTCGACACAAACAGATCCACTGTTGCGAGGCCGAAATGTGACCAAATCTAAGCTACTACAGCCGGGTGAAGTTTCCACTCCGCGTAGAGAGGATTTCCCCTGGACAAAAGGTCCGCACCTACATTCTGAATTCTGGGAACGTGGGTTTTTATTAACACAAACTCTGTGTGCATGCTTGTGAGACATTGATGTGGCGTTGAACAATCCCACATCTGAAACATGTCTCTTCGCCTCTTTACTGGGACGCACAAACTGAGCTCTGGGCCCACGCGTCGCCGAGAGGGATGGGTGGCACTGGGTAATTTCTCCCCTAACACACGGGATAGCTGGGCTGCCAGTGAACAGGGAACGGGTGGCAGCTCCGCTCGCGACGGGGTTGACCGCTAAGTCGCCTTCTTCTTCCGCCTGGCCTGCTGACTGGGTGACGGGCCCGGTTGAGCAGCCTGGGTTGATGGGAATAGAAGGGCTTTCTCGGCCAACTGGGCTTCGTTTCCGGGGGGCCGTTGGTGTTCGCACCCGGTTGAGCCCTGGGGCGCTTCGGGATGCGGAAAGCAGGAGCGGCGCTCCTAGAGGCAACCTGAGCGAGATGTTGTAACACCAACATCTACACAGCCGTGGATGAAGGTGTGCTGCCATCAGGGGCTCCATGGGAGGCATGCGGGCCATGGCATGCTTATCCATCCCCTCAATATCCAAGGAAGACGCACCTTGAATGGTGGTTTTGCTGGAGTAAGGGTTCTGCTTCCATGAGGCGGTAACCTCCTCCAGGAGTTCCGGGAACACCGGGAGAAGTTGTCTCGCAGCCCTCTTTGCTTGGGGTAATTTCTTCCCCTCGTAGCAGGACCTTGGGGCCTCCGCCAAGACCGCGGGCCATGGAATCTTCAGTCTCTCTGCGGCGCATTTACACACATCATGCACATCACCACTGGGCTGGGGCGTAATTGTCCAAACCGAGCCCTTTGCAGGGCTTGGAGAGCTGACAGCCTGTGAAGGTGGGACAAAGCAGGATTCATAATCCTCGTCGTCACCGTCCGACACCAGACAATCCCCGCCGTCTGACTCATCCTCCTCCTCATAATCCAACATGAGGGGTGGCTCCGTTAGCGGGTCAAGCAAATCCAGTGTGGAGCCCCAGCGCCGAATCTCTGGTTCGGGAGCGTCCTGCTCGTCCACACCGGGCTGGGGTTCCTCGGTAGTGGCACTGGAAAGGATCGGGTCCCTCTCAGAGACGCTAGCTTGGCGTGCTAGTCGTCGGCGGAGACTCTTCGCTCTGAAGCGGGCGCAGTCGGCGCACAAGCTTGCGTCGCTGACAGCGGCGCGGGCATGTTCCAGCCCGAGACACGCGGAGCAGACCTGGTGAGTGTCCATGCTCGATATTTTATTTCCACAGGTGCACAGGCGATGGGCATCGCCTGGTTGCGAGGTGGAAAGAAGCTTTGCAGCTTGATCCATGACACGACTACCAGCCTATTAGGGCTGGCGAATTGGAATAAGTGCTTCTGTGAATACGCGTGAGGGGCGTATCCCATAGTGAGACATCGAAACGAATGCTAAGAAAGAGAACATTATCAGGACACACTCTGTAAATTTCCACTGCTATGACACGGGGATGTCATAGCACTGCGGATGACACCCAGTTATACTTGTCAATAAAACCTGAACAAAGTAATCACTTAACTAAACATCGATTATGTCTCAAGGACATAAAAACCTGGATGACCCACAATTTTGTCTTATTAAACTCAGATAAAACAGAGGTTATAATACTCGGCCCCAAACACCTTAGAGATACATTATCTAATAATATAGCTGCGCTAGACGACATTGCCCTTGTTTCCAATGAAACAGCCAGGAACTTAGGAGTGATCATCGATCCTGATTTAAGCTTTAATAGTCACTTAAAACTAATTTCTAGGACCACCTTTTTCCACTTGCGTAATATCTCAAAAATGTCCTTTTGCAAAAAGATGCAGAAAAACTAGTCCACGCCTTTGTTACATCGAGACTGGATTATTGTAATTAACTATTATCAGGCTCCAGCAGTAAAGGCTGAATTATAGTCGGGTTGCACGCACGCACGCACGCAAGACACGCAACACGCCCCTTTCGTGCCCTCTGGTGGCTTGCGTGCGTCCGCCAATTTGTCTAACTAAACGACAAAGCAACGCGAGCCTCACGCAGCCCGCAAGGCTTGTGATTGGTCTGATTACTACATCCCGTCCGGAGTCTAGTTTCCGGTTTGATGCCCCTTAATACGCGGAAATCACGGAAGATTTAGAAGAACGAATATGGACCAAATAGATGAGCACTTGTCAGAAGAGATCCGAAAGCATGACCACTTGTATAACCCGTCACTGACTGGCCGATTTGTCCACCAGAAATAGGCTATGAGGAGCCGGAGTGGCGATCTAAGAAGAAGACTTCTCTTCTTTGTGTGTTTTGTCTTCGAAAAAAAACGTTACTCCGCCTAGTTATCTGGCGATGAATTGCGTTGCAACACGCGCATTACGTTAGAAAAGTATAAACCAAAACAAGTCTGTCGATGCAGCTGCGTGGCCTTCCGAGGTTGCAGTCGCAGGACTCTAATTCAGCCTTTAGTCGTTAAAGACTCTACTGCTTGTCCAAAATGCCGAAGCACTTGTCCTGACGAGAACCAAGAAAAGAGAGCACATTTCTCCAGTATTAGCATCGCTACACTGGCTTCCGGTTAGATATAGATTAGAATTTAAAATTCTCCTCCTCACCTTCAAGGCCCTTAATAATAAAGTGCCTTTTTAACTTAAACAGCTGTTAATACCTTATAAACCCACTAGAGCACTCCGCTACCAGAATTCAGGCCTACTTGTCGTACCTAAAGTATCTAAAAGTAGAGTAGGAGCCAGAGCTTTTAGCCATCAAGCCCCTCGGCTGTGGAATCTCCCACTTCCAGTTCGGGAGGCAGACACCATCTGTTCGTTTAAGAGTAGGCTCAAAACCTTCCTTTTTGATAAAGCTTAGAGTTTGAGCTAATTAGTGCGGCAGAACGTAACTTGTTCTATTTTCTAAAATAGGAAGCGTTTATTCTTAAAAGGCATAGAGGTATTGATGGCTGATCTACTGAGTGGGCCACATAGTTTTCATCGTACTATTATACAAACCAGTAGCCAGTCAGATTTACCTTGAGCCTCAGTGTAGCCTCAAGTTCGGCCTGTATCATTGTATCATTGATTACATGGCAAAAAACCCTGATGACACTCAGACGCAAGGGAATTTATGACACATGACACACAAAGCTTCTTTTTCCAGCTTCTCCTTCCTCTTCTCCATCCCTATCCCCCTTCCCCGGAATCCCTATGCTTAATCGCTCGTAGATCCAGGGCCTCTGTGGGCCATGGATTACGATTTGTGGATCGCGCATCAGATGTCACAATAGTGGATCCAGTATGGCGGATTCTATATCGTGTGGGCGGATCCTGTGTCGCGTTGGCCTCAGATACGGGCGGTGGACCAAGACCGTGGCAGCGACTCGGGATGGATCCTAACAGTGGACAATGACTGTGGACTAAAGTGGCATCTGATCTGGATGGTGGATTATGATCCTGCTGGTTGCTGACCATAGACTATGATTACAGCTGGACTGATTGACATATAGTATTGAAGTTATCTTTCAAGATGTTTACACTCATCAATGCTTAAAAACTTTAATGTTGATGATGTTTTCCTACACTTGACATCTATTGCACTTCTGTCCGTCCTGGGAGAGGGATCCCTCACATGAGGCTCTCACTGAGGTTTCTACGTATTTTTACCCTTACTCTTGATGAGGGTTAATGACAGAGGATGTCACATCATGTTAAAGCCCTATCAGACGAATTGTGATTTTGGAATATGGGTGTTGGGCCAGAGTCCAGAGGCTGAGCACCAGACACTGGAGCCGATGGGGAAACAAAGGGTTGTAAACTTTTGGCGGGAAAACATTCTCCAGCAGGCCTAAGAATCTCCCCCTGGTGGTTGGAAAATGTCCTGAAGAGCCTTTAGGACCCCCGCTGAGTTCCAAGCCCCGCCCACTGAGGTCCAACTCTGATGCTCAATTGGCTTAAATCAATCAAATCAATTTTATTTGTATAGCCCATATTCACAAATTACAATTCATCTCATAGGGCTTTAACAGGGTGTGACATCCTCTGTCCTTAACCCTCAGCAAGAGTAAGGAAAAACTACAAAAAACCCTGTTAAAGCCAGCATCATCCTATGACCAGCACCTCAAGGAGGCAGGACCTCTCAGGTAGAATAAAACCACTGAGACATCAATAATCGCTGCTTTTTCTCCCTGCTCAGGACTTTGACCAGGGCCCTTCGGGGCCTCTAAGATGTTCCAGCTCTCATGGGGGCAACATCCACAAAAGTTTGTTTTAGCTTCTATTTTCTTTTAGCTTAAGTCAACACTTATTTTGAAAGACTAATTTTGCGTTTAACTTGAAAGGCCGCGCAACAGGAAGCTCATTCGCCGGCCGAGACAAAAACATCTGTGCCACCGCTGTTCATCACTGCAGAAGAACGACGAATCCGCTCCTATTTGGCCCAGCCGACGCCGCTGCGACAGAGGAACCAGCCACACCGAGCTTGAGCGGCCACGATTATTCACTGGACTTCCGGAATATCCTCGCGTAACTAGTAAAAGTAAATCAATTAAATGGTAAAACAGAGTGCCTCTTTTGAGGCAGAGCATTCTGATTTATGATACAAACCCTCCTGTGAGAATGGTGGAAACATTCAGACCAACATATGACAGAAAGGGTTCCCATGTTTTACTAAAGGCATCATCATTGCTGTGAAGTTTACATGTCAAATGGTCCAACACAACATATTCAAATACAACCCTTTGCCACTGAGCCTTAGATGGAGCTTTATCTGTGATCCAACTCAAAAGAATACACTTTCTAGCACAAAAAGCAAGTGTCTGATAAAGTCTTCTTTTAAATTTGTCAGTGATGGACATGTCAGATATACCAAGTAGCAGGTATAAAGGGTTATTATTACTGTTAATAGACGGAATCTTATTAATTTCCTGCCCTATGACCCGCCAAAACTGCTGTATTTTTCTACAATCACACAAACAATGTGTCAGACCCCCAGATTCTATCTTACACTTGGGGCACAGTGGAGATGTATTAGGGTTGTATTTATGACGCTGAGAGGGAGAGATATGAACCCTGTGCAGGAGCTTCAGTTGCATAGCTCTCACTCGGTTACAGATATTCAGTATTTTAGAACTTTTCCAAGCATCATTCCAGTCATTATCTGTTATCCTAACATTTTGGAAAACATTCTAACATCCTAACATTATGGGAAAGTTCCCTTTCCCATAATCCCTTCAGAGAGGATGTGTTTGTGATGTTATTATCCTTAAGGATATTATAGAATAGGCTAATAGAACTGCCAGATTTTTGCAAAAAGAGCTGTCTCTCTAGGCGTGAGATATCCTGACACTGAAGGATTGAGGTATCCTTTGTGACAAAATCTCTCACTTGCAAATATCGAAAGAAATCCTGTTTTGGAATATCATATTTCGTTCTCAACTGACTAAAAGACATCATGGTAGAGCCTTCCAATAGTTTGTGTAAAGTAGATACTTTTATTTTCCCAATTCCGAAAGGTATTGTCCCTAAAAACAAAGATGGCAGCATGTTAGGTTGTATGTGAGTTTGTCTCTCTGTCTTTGTTCATTTTTTGTTCATTTTTTGCGCTATTTTGTTTCGGCTACTAATTGAGCACACTGGATTTAAGGATATTATCATTCATCACATGAAATGAATGCGGACTACCTGGACTCTGAAGGGCTAGAACAAAGGCAGCAGTAGCGGCCTTGCTAACTCCCAAGGCCTCAGCAGCAGCAGTAGCAGCCTTGCTAACTTCCAAGGCCTCAGCAGCAGCAGTAGCAGCCTTGCTAACTCCCAAGGCCTCAGCAGCAGCAGCAGTAGCAGCCTTTCCAATTCCCAAGGCCCCAGCAGCAGCAGCAGTAGCAGCCTTGCTAACACATCAAGGCCTCAGCAGCAGCAGCAGTAGCAGCCTTGCTAACACCTCAAGGCCCCAGCAGCAGCAGCCTTGCTAACGTCTCAAGCCCCCAGCAGCAGCAGCAGCCCTGCTAGCCTCTCAAGGCCCCAGCAGCAGCAGCTAGCATAGTAAACTCAGTAATTTAAAGACAATGGCATTTTTCTTAACTTTAGTATGTTTGTTGACATTTTGGGACCTGACTCCAAGGAATTGCCCCTTGGTGAGTACCACTAGCTATGTGTCGAGCATGCAAGACACTTACTATAGTGGCACTAATGCTAATGTTGCTGGGCATTTTCAGCAACCACAGTCTGATTTGGTCTGGGCCTCAAACCTGTGGTCGAACCCACCTAGGGACTTACCTAAACTTCTATGTTTTTTTACATTATATAATCTTACTCTTTCCCTTAAGGAAAGGCATTGCCTGGCTTTAACACATAAAAAAACTGCTTCAAAATGTAATGTGAGACGAGCAGTGATAATTGTACTACTCTTACTTCTGTCTGGAGATGTGCAATCAAACCCTGGTCCTGAATTGCAATGTATCCAGACTCCCGCTGATTAAATTAAATTAATGTCTGGTCTCAAATGTATTCATCTTAATGTGTGCAGCTTAGTACCAAAGATGGACATGGTCAGAATTTGGGTTAGATCAACAGATGCAGACATTGTGGTCATCTCAGAAACTTGGCTGACAAAATCTATTACAAACAAAGACATTAGCATACTCGGATACAATGTTTATCGTAGTGATAGGCCCAAGAAAGGCGGTGGTGTAGCCATTTTCGTTAAATCAAGATTTGATGCTTCAATTGTTCTGTCTGAGTCTATCTCTAAGCAATTCGAATTTTTGGCATTGAAGGTGGAAATAGCAAAGTCCCTCTCTATGACTGTTGTCGGGTGCTATAGGCCTCCATCTGCCACAAAGGAGGCATTATCGTCATTGCAGCATCTTTTGTCCAAATTAAATTATAATGAGCTTTTAATGGCTGGAAATCTGAATTGGGACTGGCTAAAATGCAGTTTCGGATGAATTTAAATCTTTCTGTGACTCTATTAATCTTATCCAGCTGGTCAACCTACCTACAAGGCCAAATCTTAAAAAATCTGAAAAGTCCACTTTGATTGATCTAATTCTCACAAATGTTCCTCATAAATTCTTATCCTTGGGAGTTTTCTGCAATGATTTGAGTGATCATTGTGTTGTTGCTATTTGCAGGGACACAAAGATCCCCAAACGTAAACCACGCATTATTTTTAAAAGGAATTTAAAAATGTTTAATGAACAGGCTTTTCATCATGATTTGTCTTTGGTAAATTGGGGACACATAGGTATTTTGCCGGACGTGGAGTTAGCTTGGACATTCTTTAAGGAACACTTTGTGAAAATTGTAAATAAACATGCCCCCATCGGGAAATTCAGGGTTAAGGGACGAGATAATCCGTGGTTTTCCCCAGAGTTGTCAGATACCATCCATCGACGTAATGTGGCATGGGCCAAAGCCAGAAAGTGATTTTGCCTCTGACTGGTCTATTTTCAGGCAACTAAGGAACAAATGCACTACTCTTATTAAAAAGGCTAAATCTGAATATTATTTATCTGTCACAACTGAGAACTTTAATAATCCACAGAAATTTTGGAAAGTAATTAAATCTATATCTGTAAGTAAAAGTCCTCCGGCTCTTCCGATATTTGTTCTAAAAGACTCGGTCCCAGTCTATGATAGAACTGAGGTTCTAAATTGTTTTAACAATCATTTTGTATTATCTGGTTCTTTGTTTGATTCTATGGGAGCTGCCCCTGTGTTTCCCTGCACAGAAGCTCCAAGGTTTTCAGGAGAACCCTTTAATTTCTTACCTTTTACTGTGCCCCAAGTGCATCAAGCCCTCAAAATGTTGGCTAGCAGAAAATCCCCTGGACCTGATTCAATAGAGCCCTACTTTTTAAAAATAGAAGCTGATTTTGTAGCACAGCCTCTTACAATCCTTTTTAATCTCTCATTTGAAAACAAAGAAATTCCATCTGTTTGGAAGTCAGCTTTTGTTACCCCCTTATTAAAAGGAGGTGATCCAGCAGCTTTAACCAACAACAGGCCAATATCAAATCTGTGTGCCTTGTCAAAAATTCTTGAATCTCTTGTGTGTGATCAGTTAAAAGAGTTTCTAAGATTTAATGATCTTCTCTCAAAACTGCAATCAGGCTTCAGGAAAAAACACAGTACCATCACTGCAGCTACAAAAGTGATCAATGATATATTAGTTGCTCTTGATAAGAAGCAGCACTGTGCTTCACTTTTTATTGATCTGTCAAAGGCTTTTGACACTGTGGACCATGCTGTTTTAAAGCATGGGCTTTTTTGCTTGGGTTTGTCAAATCATGTAGTTTCCTGGTTCACAGATTATTTGAGTCACAGGACTCAGTGTATTAAATATGATGGTCTGTGTTCTGAATTTGTGAGTGTCCACAAGGGCGTGCCACAGGGTTCAATATTAGGACCCCTCTTGTTCATGATGTACATTCATGATTTGGGAAAAAACGTGTCAGATGCTAACATGCATTTTTATGCAGATGACACAATTATTTACTGTTTTGGATCAACTCCTGCTAGAGCTGTTGAATCTCTGCAGAAAGCTTTTGATGCAGTCCAGCACACACTCCTGCCACTAAAATTAGTCCTCAACACTGAAAAAACTAAACAAATGTTGTTTTCCATCTCTAAGAAAGTACCTCAAACTGTCCCCACAGTGTCCACTCTTGAGGGAAATGTCATAGAGGTGGTTCATATCTATAAATATCTTGGTGTCTTGATTGATGATTCCCTTTCCTTCAAACCCCACATTGACAATCCTGTGAAGAAATTGAAACTTAAATTGGGCTTCTTCTTCAGGCACAAATTTAGTTTCTCTTTTGAGGTGAAAAAGCGGCTTGTCACTGCAACGTTTTTATCCAGTTTAGATTATGGAGATTTGATTTATATGAATGCCTCAGCTAAATGTCTATGTAAGATTGATGCTGTTTACCATGCTTCTCTGAAGTTTATCAATAACTGTAGAGCCCTGACCCATCACTGTGAATTGTATTCTCGAGTGGGTTGGCCCTCTTTGTCCACCAGGAGGCTGGGACATTGGTGCACTTTTATTTATAAGGCCATGCTTGGGCTACTGCCATCATATATTTGTAATTTAATCACACAGAAAAGTGTTGCTTCTTACAGTCTGCGCTCAAACAATCAGATGCTTTTGTTAGTTCCATTGGCCCGCACTGAATCAGGAAAAAGGGCATTCGTCCACTCTGCTCCCACCACATGGAACTGGCTGCAAAAAGATTTTAAATTAACCGAAATTATTTCTTTGAACGCTTTTAAATCTACGATGAGAGCATTTCAGATCACTTCTTTTACTTGTAGAGGTATTTTATGAATTTTAATTTACTTGTAACTGTTTTTTATCATTTTAATTTCTGTTTATATGTTGTGAGTGTAATATTGTGAGTGTACATATGTTATTTATTGCTGCCTCTTGGCCAGGACTCCCTCGGAAAAGAGGTTTTTAATCTCAATGGGACTTTCCTGGTTAAATAAAGGTCAAATAAAAGAAATAAGTCCAGGGGGAAAGTCAGGATTGTCACATATTGGAGTGAATACAGATGTGAATCGAGATCTGCCCTCTAATTTTCTAATGGCATACCATGCCTTAACTGTGGAGATTGCAATAGGGTTAGTACAAGCAGACTTCAAAAATTTATTTTTCCTAATAAACAGAAGATTAACCAAAGGGTGTTTAGACATTGAACTTTCTAGATCCAACCAGAGAGACGTGGACTTATTATGCACCCAGTCAGCTATGATACGCAAATGAACACTAAGTTGACATTTTCTAATGTCCGGGAGATCGAGACCCCCCTCTGAGGATGGAAGACATAGCGTAGCTATTTTCAGGCGGGCTTTCTTCTTAGACCATATAAAGGAGCTTGTTAAGGCCAGGCTTCGGACACAGAGGCAGAGACAGCGGCTGAGGCAGAAGTGAAGTTGTCTATAGTCCGGCGCAGACTGAGAGCAGGAGTGGAGCTTATATAGGCAGCTGGTTAATCAAGACCCCAACTCCAGCACACCAGGACCTCATCTGCAATCAGCGACGCCACCTGCACACACAAACGAGAGAGAGAGAGAAAGAGAGAGAGAGAGAAAGAGAAACTAGAAGGCCGGTGAGGCAGGGGCCATGACAGAGTTAAACCAACTATTTAACTGTTTGATAGTCTTAACGTTCATTTTTAGAAGTGCGACACGGCCTAACCAGGAAATTGGGAGGGTATTCCATCTTTCTAGGTCTAGCCATATGCGCTCAAATATGGGTGGGAAATTTGCTTTATATAGCTGTTCAAACAAGGCTGTTATACGTATTCCCAAATAGACAAAACCTTCTGGCGACCATTTAAACGGGAAAGGAGATGGGGTTTTAGGTATCTGTTTCAGACAGCCTAATGGCATCACTTCCGATTTATTAAAATGTATTCTGTAACCAGAAAAAGTACTGAACATATTAATGGTCTCAATAAGGGTTGGAATAGCACCGAGCGCTCAACTGTTTCTTCACTCCGTCGTATCCCTTTCTCCTGTGGAGAACGGAAGCTGAAAAGTCCTGAAATATCATCACCATTGCATCCTCATGTTTCAGCGCTTGTTTTTTCCTTCCCATCTCCCATGATGCATTCATCACACGCTGTTTATCCTTATTGTTATTGAACCTGACCAGCAGCGGCCGCGGTCTCTGGGTGGAGGGGGGCTTCGGGGCCAGCGAGCGGTGTGCTCTCTCCAACTTCACGCGGCCCGACTTCGTTTCAATGTGAAGGATTTTAGGGAGCCAAACCTCAAAGAACTGAGTCGGCTCTTCGCCTTCAGCCTCCTCTGGGAGTCCGATGATACCGATGTTTTTGCGTCGTCCTCTGTTTTCCCGGTCGTCGGACCGCTCGCCTAATTCACACACCAACCTCTCCAGAGCTTTCAACTTTTCGTCCACCGGGTCCGTGACGTCCTCCAGCGCTGAAATCCTCTGCTCGGCCTCGGTTATCCGCTTCTCATGGCTGTCCAGTTCTTCTCTGTGTATTTTTAAGAGCTCTGACAGTGGGCCGAGTTTTTCGTCGATGACTCTAGAGATGTTGGCTGTAATTTCGCCCACCGCTTCGCAAAGCGCTCGTAAGCTAGCCTCGGCTCCGGTGTCGGCTATGATGCTAGCTCCCGCAAATGAACACTTAGCTGAAATTTTCTAATGTCCGGGAGATCGTGACCCCCCTCTAAGGATGGAAGACATAGCGTAGCTATTTTCAGGCGGGCTTTCTTCTTAGACCATATAAAGGAGCTAAACCAGCTATTTAACTGTTTGATAGTCTTATTGAGGAACATGACTGGGATCATTTGTATGGGGTAAAGTAGCCTAGGGAGAACGTTCATTTTTAGAAGTGCGACACGGCCTAACCAGGAAATTGGGAGGGTATGCTGTTCAAACAAGGGTGTTACACGTATTCCCAAATAGACAAAACCTTCTGGCGACCATTTAAACGGGAAAGGAGATGGGGTTTTAGGTATCTGTTTTAGACAGCCTAATGGCATCACTTCTGATTTATTAAAATGTATTCTGTAACCAGAAAAAGTACTGAACATATAAATGGTCTCAATAAGGGTTGGAATAGATATCTCAGGTTCAGTCAAAACAATCAAGACGTCGTCAGCATAAAGAGTAATCTTGTGTTGTTTAGTGGGCAAGGTGAGACCATGTATGTTTTCATTTATCCTGATAGCCTCAGCAAGTGGCTCAATTACTAAGGCAAAGAGCAGGGGTGACAGAGGACACCCTTGCCTTGTACCTTAAAAATTTGAAAGTTATGAGATTGTAACCCATTGGTAAGCACTGCAGACAGGGATTTGTATAAAGTAACTTTATCCAGTTTATAAAAATTTTCACTCAAGCCAAATTTTTGTAGTGTAAAAAACAGGTATGGTATCTCTACGCAATCGAACGCCTTCTCAGCGTCCAGAGAAAGCATTACACCATTCAAAGACTGCTGTTGAAAAACCTGAATTGTGTTTGATATAGGAGTATCAAGATATGCTTTCTGGTCCTCAGATAAGCTAGGAAGGTTAAAAGAGGAGATTTTTTTTTCATTGTTTCAGTTGTATCAGTTTGGAGTTCAGATTTATGCAAACTTTCATAGTAAGTTTAAAATGCATCATTAATGGCTAAAGTGTTAAATGTCTGTTTACCCTGACTGTCTATGATTTTTCGTCAAGTATGACAGATATTTTCCAGCTTTATCTCCATGTTCGTACATTTTTTGTTTGGCAAGTCTGATTTTACCTTCTGCATCTTTTGTCCATAGTAAATTTAAACCACACCGAAGTGCAGAAATATCCTTAAGTTTCTGTACTGATGATTTTTTGACATATTCTTTCTCAGCATTTTTCAGTTTGGACTCGCCAGCCTGCTGCCTGTGCTAAGCATCATCAGGAGTTTGTTTTATTTTACGTGGCATGCTGTCTGATTGCCTCAGAAATTAGCTGTCAATTTTCATGATAGGCTAATGAACCATTAAGAGGTTGGAGTGCTATTTTTGTAGGATTAAGTGAATAAATTAGTTAATTAGCGCAGCAGCTCTCCTGAAAGTGACCTTCGCTCACGCCGCCATCTTCAAAAAACGCGAAAAGGACATTTTTGAGATATTACGCAAGTGGAAAAAGGCGGGCTTAGAAATTGGTTTTAAGTGTGAATTAAAGGACAAATCAGGATCGAAATTAAGTTCGACAGTTTCATTGGAAGCAAGGTCAATGGCATCTAGCGCAGCTATGTCATTAGATAATGTATCTCTAAGGTGTTTAGGGCCAAGTATTATAACCTCCGTTTTATCTGAGTTTAACAACGGAAATTTGCGTGTCATCAAGGTTTTTATGTCCTTGAGACATTGTTGAAGTTTAGTTAATTGACTACCTTGTTCAGGTTTTATTGACAAATATAACTGGGTGTCATCCGCATAGCAGTGTAAATTTACAGTGTGTCCTGATAATGTTTCCTAGTGGACAGTGGTGGGAAGTAAAGAAGTAGAAATACTTTGTTACTGTACTTAAGTAGATTTTCACATATCTTTACTTTACTTGAGTATTTATTTTCCTGACGACTTTTTACATTTACTCACTACATTAGAACACACATTTCTTTTTTTTTTACGTTACTTGAGCAGTGGAGGTTTGTGCTACGTGTGCCTCTACCGCCTCACTTCTAATGCACTATTATTGGTAAAATCAATCAAATGCAGGTAAATTATGTTAGATAATTGAACATGTTTGAAGAAAAAAAGCATCCATCATAGCTCTCCATTAGTGGATTTTCATTTTATTTTATACTAAAAGGTTTGTAACAAATCGCCATGTTTAAGACCACAGGGGGAAATTAGTTCCTCTTCGTCCTCCTGATGTTCCGCTGCGTGTCTTTTCTCTTCCTCGCGCAGGCGGGCATCAGTCAGGGCCTGCCGTCCAGCAGCGCAGGGCTGTAAAGAACGATACATTTATTTAGTTTGGCTGTTATTGCAAGTCAGAGTGGACAGGCTCACTCACAAATGTAATTCTTCTAATAAGAGAGAGAGAGAGAGAGAGAGAGAGAGAGAGAGAGAGAGAGAGAGAGAGAGAGAGAGAGAGAGAGAGAGAGAGAGAGAGAGAGAGAGAGAGAGAGAGAGAGAGAGAGAGAGAGAGAGAGAGAGAGAGAATTTCAACATACCTGTCCCTTTCGGAAGCACAGTATGAGGTCGTCCTCACTCCCGTCGGGTTTCACAGACTGCCCACACACTTTGAAGGACTTGATGATCAGCTCCTTGTCCAGCTTGTCCCACGCAGTGAGAACCCAGTCCACAAGCAGACGGCGAGATGGTGCTTTTAAGTTCCCTCCACTTATGTAATGTTTGTCCGCGTCCCCAGCCATCCACTCATCATAAGAAGCATGTAGGCTCGTTTTGAAGGATTTACGGTAATCAACTATTGTGTCAAACAAATTGATTCAGGAAGAAAAACTTATAACTTGTGATAAAATCATACATGTTGATGAATTTCCAGCATACAAAACCATGTGATTGATGCTAACTGAAGATTAGCCTGAATTGCTAAGAGATATTGTTTCATCTAAAATATTGGCTGTGGGATAAAGTAAGACAAATGCTGTTAAGCTTAGTCTTAAACAGATTTTAGTGCTATATTACATTACATATGTTTAATTGTTAATGTCATAAACATTGTAGAAAAGGAGATGGAGGAGCTTGCCAAACACTTGAAACAACTAGCTGACCAGTTCCATGGCCTTGCTCCAGTTAAGTGCCGTGAACTGGCATTTGAATACACAGAGAAAAGCAATCTCCATGCCAATAGGACAGAGAAATAAATGTGCAGGTAAGCTAGGGTGTGCAAGAGATCACATGAATCATAATAATCATAAATGTGCTTAATTGACCAATCCCCATGATTCTGTTACTAGTCCGATATTAGTTTTGGAATGTGTGGTTGTCAATCTAGCTGACAGGATTTGAACTATTACAACATGTGTTGTTATGGTGGTTCTAAAGTGGCTAAAGTAAGTGGATCGCTTTAACCCCTTGATTTCTCTTATCTGTCTCACTTTACCCCTTAGCCTAGAGGGCGCGAATGTAAAAAATTAAAAAAAAATCTCACAATACCCCGCTCTCCCATACGCTATTATTTTTAAGGAGCATGGTGGACCTGTCCCACTATTTTTTATAATAAACGAATAATCACTGTTTTGACTGATAACCTCCTCATCGGTCTCACCACACATGAAATAATATATACACTACCGTTCAAAAGTTTGGGGTCACCCAGACAATTTCGTGTTTTCAATGAAAAGTCACACTTTTATTTATCGAATGAGTTGCAAAATGAATAGAAAATATAGTCAAGACATTGACAAGGTTAGAAATAATGATTGTTATTTGAAATATTAATTTTGTTCTTCAAACTTTGCTTTCGTCAAATAATGCTCCATTTGCAGCAATTACAGCTTTGCAGACCTTTGGCTTTCTAGCTGTTAATTTGTTGAGGTAATCTGTGAAAATTTCACCCCAAGCTTCCAAAAGCACCTCCCACCAGTTGGATTGGCTTGATGGGCACTTCTTGCGTACCATACGGTCAAGCTGCTCCCACAACAGATCAATGGGGTTGAGATCTGGTGACTGCGCTGGCAACACCGTTACAGACCGCATACCAGCTGCCTGCGTCTTCCCAAATAGTTCTTAAATCATTTGGAGGTGTGCTTAGGGTCATTGTCCTGTTGTAGGAGGAAATTGGCTCCAATCAAGCACTGTCCACAGGGTATGGCATGGCGTTGCAAAATGGAGTGATAACCTTCCTTATTTAAAATCCCTTTTACCTTGTACAAATCTCCCAGTTTACCAGCACCAAAACAGCACCAGACCATCAAATTACATCCACCCTGCTTGACAGATGGCCTTAGGCACTCTTCCAGCATCTTTTCACCTTTTGTGCGTATCACAAATGTTCTTCTGTTTGATCCAAACACCTCAAACTTTGATTCGTTTGTCCATAACACTTTTTTCCAATCTGCCTCTGTCCAATGTCTTTGTTCTTTTGCCCGGAGCAGGCACTGGAGCAGGCACTGGAGAAGACGCCGCTGTGAGGATCTCCGACGCGGAAACACAGGGGACGTCAGCCGTGAGCCTCTGGCGCAGAGCCGGCATTGGAGCAGGGACTGGAGAAAGGGCTGGAGCTGGCACCGCGAGGATCTCTGACGCCGGAACACAGGGGACGCCAGACGAGAGCCTCCGGCCCGGAGCAGGCAATGGAGCAGGGACTGGAGAAAGGGCTGGAGCTGGCACCGCAAGGATCTCCGACGCCAGAACACAGGGGACGTCAGCCGAGAGCCTCCGGCGCGGAGCATGCACTGGAGCAGGGACTGGCTGTGGCTGGGACCCAGTCGGGGCTGGATGTGGCTGGGACCCAGTCGGGGCTAGAGGTGGCTGGTGCCTCATAGCAGACTTCTCAAGGGAGAGGCTTCTGCTGTGGATGCCCCCCCTCTACCGTCTACCCCCCACACCAGAACCTTTCTGGAGGCTGCGGGGTCCTCCCATAGCCAGGCGGGTTCCCTCAAAAGGGTTTGAGCGTCCCCACTCCAGCTCCGACATCAGATAATCAAAATAAAAAACTCTTTAAAAAAATAAACTAACCTCTGATCGGTCCATAGTTTGGTCGGTTCGTTCTGTCACAGTTCGAGGAAGGAGATGGACCCAGGATGCAGAGGTTACAAACAAAAGGTATTTAATATAAAAAGAGTCTTGAAACAAGACAAAAACAAAACAGGAACACTAACAAGGAACACTTGAGACAAGGCGTACGGAGAACAAGGAAGCTCCAGACGGGAAAGCTGGTCGAGACAACCGGACAACAAAAAAACATATCTCAAAGCGTGTGAAAACGAGTAAAGCAACAACTAACGAACCGACACCAGACAAAGGGAAACAGAGGCTTAAATACACAGAAGGAAGGCAATTACACACAGGTGAAACACATGAGGACTGGAGATGACAATCAAAGACAGGAAGTTAAGAACGAAACAACACACAAGGAAAGCGGGACTACAAAATAAAACAGGAAACAGAAAATACAAAGACTGAAATTAACAAACCAAAATGACAGGACGTCACAGTACACAGTGACTGAAACCAATTGAGTCACATATCGAAATAAATTCTACGCTAAGGCTATCTTTATTATTGTCAACATGAATATTAAAGTCAACAACAATAATAATTGTATTGGTCTTTAGGACTAAGTTTGATAAAAACTCAGGGAATTCCGTAAAAAATTCAGCATAAGCCCCCGGAGCACGGTAAACTATAGCAAGTATGATTGGCTGTTTGTGTTTTCTGGATTGGCGTGGAAGACTAAGAACAAGACATTCAAATGATTTGTAGCTGAGTTTAGGTTTAGGATTAATTGATAGACTGGAATAAAAAATAGCAGCAACTGCTACTGACAAATTCATCAGGATGAAGCCACGTCTCAGTGAGGGACAATAAATCAATGTTGTAATCTGAGTATCACATATTGAGGGACATGACTAGGGTTGCAAAATGCCGGGAATATTCAAAGTTGGAAACTTTCCATGGGATTAACTGGCATATACGTGAATATATGGGGAAATATTTTACAATTGATGGATAAATTAATAGAAATAGGCTAGATGAACAGATGAACAATTCTCATTCAGCATTCCAGCAACAACCCCCCCCCCCCTCCCCCCTACTGCCACTCACCTTGTACTTAACAATAAACAACAACTCTAATCCTAAACTACCAGGACCCATCCAGTGCTTTGTGTTTGCTTCACTGGGGAATTACGATTTCACATTAATACACACATACACAAACATATTGAACATCTTTGTGCGCAGCTGTTCCCCTGCCCCACACACACACACACACACACACACACACACACACACACACAATTCCTTGGAAGATTGCTGACCACACAACATATAACCTCGGCGTGTTTCTGGAGCACCGGTGTTGGTGATGCTATGCAGCGACTGAGGTGAGATCTGTTTCCACTGTTGGAAACTGATGTATTTCATTTATGAACAATAATGACTTGTTATTCCTTTTTCATGTTCCTCTGATAGCTGTGAACTGTACTGTACGCTGTCCTGTTTCTGAAGACGTGCTTACACAGGCTAGTTTGTGGTTTTACTGGTGAATTTCCATTAGCTTAACGTTGAATCTTTCCTCTTCTTTTGAATGATATTGTATTTTTCGAGTTCCTGATCACAACCAAGTCTCCTCAGACTCCTCAAACCTCTGATGTAAACTATTTGGAAAAGCAAAAATGACGCAGATGCAACATTTAGACATTTAGATATTTGTTTGACACAATCGATATCTTCATATATGTTTTTATTGAGATTTTTTTTCATTTATTCACAGTCTTATTTATAGAGTATATTATTCTTACAACCAGGGAAAATGTAGATATTTAAGAGCTGCTCACTGTAATTTTGTATTAATTGAGTGGTAAAAAGAGATTAACAAAATATCAATTGTCAAGACCTTTGACTCAAAAAAAGCAAATAAGATTTTATAAGAAATAAGAATTTTGAACAAACTTTAAAGATATATACATAACAGGTAAGTTTCATTGTGAAACCTATTTGTTAAAAATGAATCTATTTCCTTAATATTGAGCCTTGTGTTGAATTTGGATAGATAATTACTTTGCGAAAAAAATTAAATAGTCTTCATTATGATACCATTGAAATATCATGTAACGGATCTGACTCACTGTTCATAATGTGATTCTCTAACAGGATATAATAATGATTTAAGTTTGGAAGCTTATATTGTATTAAATCATTTAATTAGGAATGTTTTTAGAATGTTTAGTTAAACAAACATGATGTTTTTACTATGATACTGACAGAAATATATTCTGTGACCTTTCCTTGTCAATAACACTATTGTTGTGCAATAGTAGGAGTAGATTTGACGTTGGCTAATTATTAATAATCATGAATTATGATTATTAAAATAACATATATTTATCAAAAATAATTAAAAAATTATAAAGCTATTAATTAAGAATAGTAACACAATTAATTAGAAATGATACGGTTATCCATTAATAATAGTTAAAATAATTAATGAAAACAATAAAATTATCAATTAAGAATAATACAATCTGTAATCATTGCTTATTGTCGCAGGGCATCACCCTGGTTACAGGGACCAACAATTCAATCTTTAAATATCAGTCTCAATGATATAAGTTATATTAATAATCTTAATATTTAATATTAATGATTATATAATAAACAATGAAGGGTTCTAAGTTCGAGCACAGGCTATAGTAATCCAGCTGTATTCACAAACATATGCACAAATAATCACAGAAATACAAATACTTTAATTACAAAAGTATTTATTAAAAAGGGAAATAAAGTTAATGTTATTTCAATGATTCTTCATTTAACAAACTCCAATATTTCAAAGATGGAAACAGCAGCAGAACCGTATTACATGTGTGACATCACAATTGTCAGACATGTAATACGGGGTATCTATGTGTGTGTGTCTGCCTGTCTGTGTGTGTGTGTGTCTGTGTAAGAAAGAGAAAGGGGAGTGGCTATGGCGTAATGACGAGGTCACGTGGTGACGTCCTCTGGCCGAATTCAAGGTGATGTTACATTCACGTACTTTTAAGATGGAGGTTACCTAGTGAAGCCACGTTGCGAAAAGCAAAATGGATGCCGGTCACTGACCTTAACAAAGGGGATCTTTAAGACAAAGAGATTTCTTATCTCGTGGTTTTGGCGCCAAATGGCGTCGAGATGTATAAAGGCTCTTTAAGTCTAAATTTCTCCATGTAACATGAAATGTATAAATGTAGGTCGGGACGTGTGTAAAAACAGGTTTAGGAGAAAAGAGGGAGAGAGAGAGAGGGAGAGATAGAGAGAGATCAGGAAACATCAGAAACATCGTCAGAGGCAACTACTAGCGAAGCAGGCAGTCCAGTTACGTGAGATTTATCTTTTAACAGATGTAAATCTCCGCACAATATCTCTGACGGTAACACGTTAAAAGGAAGTGCCGGTTTGTTACCGCGCGCTTCTCAAAAACACAGTAGACAAAGGAACCGGATGTGACGTCTCGGCCCGCTGTGTAGCACGGCTAAAAACAGATCAGCGATCTACAAACAAACATACAATCAAACAAATGACACGCTAAGTATTTAAACTAGTTCTCTGCCCAGACAATTAATAAGCCTCTTACTGTGACCTCACAGTGTTGCATGCGGGTGTCGCGCGGATAATTCCGGAAGTCCAGTGAATAATCGTGGCCACTCAAGCTCGATGGCGCTGGCTCCTCTGTCGCAGCGGCGTCGGCTGGGCCGAATAGGAACGGATTCGTCTTGCTCCTCAACGGGATGACGTCGTTCTTCTGCAGTGATGAACAGCGGTGGCACAGTTGTTTTGGAGATCGTGGAAAAGAAAAGTCTCTGTCTCGGCCGGCGAATGAGCTTCCTGTTGCGCGGCATTTTCAAGTTAAAAGCAAAAATAGTCTTTCAAAATAAGTGTTGACTTAAGCTAAAAAAGAAAATAGAAGCTAAAACAAACTTTTGTGGATGTTGCCCCCATGAGAGCTGGAACATCTGGGAGGGCCCAGAGGGGCCCTGGTCGAAGTCCTGAGCAGGGAGAATGAGCAGAGATTATTGATGTCTCAGTGGTTTTATTCTACCTGAGAGGTCCTGCCTCCTTGAGGTGCTGGTCATAGGATGATGCTGGCTTTTAGCCAATTGAGTGTCAGAGGTCAAAGGAGAGTGGGAGCGCCCAGGAGCAGAGCAGGGGTTTCTGGGGAAACCCCAGGGATTAAGTTACCACCAGAAGATACAATCTCCATGCTTGATCTGAGAGGGACTTTGGCTGGCTTCATCTTGGCTCAAAGGCCTCACTTTTATGACCCATTGTGTGATCCAACCACATGGTCAGTTCAGCAGGGACTCTGCTGAACACACTATATATAACACTATATTATAAAACTGTAATGTTTTCTCTGTCATCAGATCTTCAGAGGTCAAGAGATGAACTCGTCATCCACCAACGTGACCGTGGTAATCGAGTACAGAGACTCCTTCACCAAAGCTGTGGCCAAGAATGTGATTGTTGTGGTTCTCGGCATCTCCATCAACTACATCAATGCAGGTCTCATTCACACCTTCTGCAAACATCAGGTGTGATAATCCTTTCACGAGTATGAATAGAAAAATCATTCAATGCATCATCTGCAGTTCTGGCTACACGCACAGTAAGATTTTTTAATTTTAAATAATTTACTTAATAAACACGTGTTTATTTTATTCCTTCCAGATCTTCTACACAAATCCTCGCTACATCCTTTTCATTCACCTGGTCGTCAATGACATGATCCAAATGACGCTGACCGTAACCCTGTTCGTTATCAGCTACACCATCTACAAATTCAACGTCTCCATCTGCTGCACCTTCATCCTGATTGCTCTGTTTACCACTGAAAACACCCCTCTGAACCTGGCCTGCATGGCGGTCGAGTGCTACGTCGCCATCAGCCTCCCTCTTCGCCATATGCAGATCTGCACCGTCAGGAGGACTTTGATGCTAATTGGTTTAATCTGGGCGACCAGCATGTTGTCAGTTCTTCCTGATCTTTTCATCACCTTGGCCACAGAGCCACTGGACTTCTTCCACTCCAGAGTGTTCTGCCTCAGGGAAACCGCATTTCGAAATCCCCACATCCTCAAGAAAAGGGACACCACCTATATTATTTATCTATTCATAGTTTGGCTCATCATCTTTTACACCTACTTCAGAATAATGTTCACTGCTAAAACAGCTAGCAAAGACGCTAAGAAAGCCAGAAACACAATTCTCCTCCACGGGTTTCAGGTCCTGTTGTGTATGGCCACGTACGTAGAGGCACTGTTAAAACAGGCTCTCCTGCAATGGTTTCCTGAGAATTACACTGACTGCCTCTTTGCTACTTATATCATAGTCCAGATTCTGCCCCGGTCCATCAGTCCAATCATCTACGGCGTACGAGACAAAACTTTCAGGGGGTATCTGAAGAGGTATGTCATTTGCAGAGTGAAGCCAAAGTAAGAATCAGGAGGTCGTGGATGATTTCACTACCAAGAATTACAGGCTCACAGCTCTTCGCCTTCACATCCATCCATATGCATGATATATGTAGTAAAAACCTAATTAATAAAAAGTATTTTATCACATTACACTACATGAAAATAAGAGTTTGTGTCAGTTCGTGTCGCAGGAAATTTTGGGAGAATTTTGGGAGAAACGGATGTTCACAGGAATCTGCAGGCAGCACAGAAAACTGTCAGGAATTGAGGCGGGTTTACCAATATCTGGCAGTTTTACAAGCCTTGGAATGTAAGGAGGTGACCCCCCTGCTCCTAAGCCTAGGGGAGGCTTTCACATGCAAATGACAATGATCTGAGCTTTATAAATGCAAATCCGGATTGTTTCCCTCGGTGCAGATAACACCTTTTAGTATAAGATACCAACTCAACTTTCAGGCGTGAGTACACCAGGCTTAAAATAAATATAAAACCTGGTATACCATGAGCAAAGGTCAATGCTATGAAATAAATTATAAATCATGCACTTTATTTCAACATTTTATTATAGTCCAAAACAATGAGGCTCAGTAAATCTGTTTTCCTGGACAGGAATGACACTGGGTGGGTGTGAGTGATGATTTTTATGGAAATTTTTATGGAAACAGAATTCTAAACAAATTAAAGAATGGTTGGGGAAGGAGCGGCTTGGGCCAGATAGAAGGCCTTCATAAAAATTATTAATAATAACCTTTTTCTTCCTAGTGTTTAATCTTGAAATTAGCTGGAAATGTGTGTGGGTCACAACACTGGTCAGTCTCACCCATGTCTTGATAAAAGGTCTGATAAGTTCTGTGGAACAGACAGAGGGCAAAAGGTTTTGGTTTCGAGGATCCGAATGTTTATACAAACAGAAGATACAGCCGATAAGAGCAGAAACACAATATTCCTCATCCCAATGAACAAACAGCGCTGACCCAGAATATGTTAGCCGAGTCAAGGCTAGTTTATGAAACACAACATTGAACTAGGGAGGGTAGGGAGAGTTGCCCAGCAACTATCAGAGTAGGAGCGTGACTGGGAGTGGCTCCTTGTCACTTCCTGGATTCCAGTGCCAAGTTGATTTGCTGTGATAACCCTTCATTATTTTAACCTATCACATTATACCTACTGTTATAATTATTACAAACGCCTTCTGTTCGGCACGATTATTGTGGTCCCCGTGCTAACTGATTTAACCAAGGCTGTGCATGAATGCCCATATCTATGCCTGTTATGCTTGCATTGCTTCTAAATAAATATTTGAATTAGATCAGACCGAGTCTTGTCATATTTGGGATACGCAAACACGCCGACAGACACCATATATAAAGTTTGAGCCTGTGTGGCGCTGTTTGTCTCCAGGTTCAATCAAATCAATCAATCAAATTTTATTTGTATAGCCCATATTCACAAATTACAATTCATCTCATAGGGCTTTAACAGGGTGTGACATCCTCTGTCCTTAACCCTCAGCAAGAGTAAGGAAAAACTACAAAAAAAAACTTTAACAGGGTAAACATACGTAGAAACCTCAGAGAGAGCCACATGTGAGGGATCCCTCTCCCAGGACGGACAGAAGTGCAATAGATGTCAAGTGCAGGAAAACATCATCAAGATTAAAGTCTTCAAGATTAAAGATTAAAGTCTCTAGCAGCATTTGATGAGGGTAAGCATCCCGAAGGACAACCCCAACATGACATGCCAAGCAGTCCCGCTGCAATCACAGTCCATGGTCAGCAACCAGCAGGACCACGATCCACCATTCAGACCAGAACGCCACTCCAGTCCTCAGTCATCGTCCACCGCCACCCACCACAAGCCGCCGCCGCGGTCCTGGTCCAATGCCCGTACCCGATGCCAACACGACACAGGGTCCGCCTCCACCACCACGATCAGCCCACTTGACACAGAATCCGCCACACAGGGTCCGCCACCACCACCACGATCAGCCTACACGAGACAGAATCCGCCACACTGGATCCACCACCGCGACCCCCTGTGCGCGATCAACAAACCGCAATCCATGGTGCGGCCACAGAGGCCCTGGATCTGCGGGTGATAAAGCAAAGGGATTCCGGGGAAGGGGGGTAGGGATGGAGAAGAGGAAGGAGAAGCTGGAAAAAGAATTTCCGTGTGTCATGTGTCATAAAATAGAACAAGTAACATTCTGCCGCACATGCGGCATGCTGAATTTCCTCAGTTGCAGCAGGAAGAACATCCTCTGCTGGGCCTTCTTGATGATGGAGGTGATGTTCTCCACCCATCTCAGGTCCTGTGCAATGATCGTCCCCAGGAATCTGAAAGACACAACTGTTTTAACAGGGGAGTTGCACATGGTGAGAGGGACGGTTTGAGCTGGGCTCCTCCTGAAATCTGCAACCATCTCTACAGTTTTTAAAGCGTTCAGCTCCAGGTGGTTCTGGCTGCACCAGGAAGCCAGGCTGTTTACTTCCTCTCTGTAGGCGGCCTCGTCCCCATTGGAAATTAATCCAATAAGGGTGGTGTCGTCAGCAAACTTCAGAAGTTTTACAGAGGGATGGCTGGAGGTGCAGTTGTTGGTGTAGAGGGAGAAGAGGAGAGGAGAGAGCACACAACCCTGTGGGGCTCCAGTGCTGATGGTCCGGGTGTCAGAGACAAGCTTCCCCAGCCTCACGCGCTGCTTCCTGTCGGTCAGGAAGTTAGTGATCCACCTGCAGGTGGGCTCAGGCACGCTGTGTCAGCTTGTCCTGGAGAAGAGCTGGGGAGATGGTGTTGAATGCGGAGCTGAAGTCCACAAACAGGATCCTGGTGTAGGTGCCAGGGGAGTCGAGGTGCTGGAGGATGAAGTGGAGTCCCATGTTGACTGCGTCGTCTACGGACCTGTTGGCTCTGTAGGCAAACTGCAGCGGGTCGAGGAGGTGGTTTGTTATGGTCTTGAGGTGGTTCAGCACGAGGCGCTCAAAGGTCTTCATCACTACGGAGGTCAGGGCGACTGGTCTGTAGTCATTAAGGCCTGTGATCCTCTGCTTCTTGGGAACGGGGATGATGGTGGATGTTTTAACCCTGCAAGACCCAAATATAGAAAAACCTAAAAAAAAAATTATTTGACCTTTCAGATCATGTTGTATGAGGCCTTTGATGCAGAAATGAAAGATTTAAAAAAAAAAAAATGTTTATGTACGTTTTTAGAGAAATGTTGTAATATTGCAACATTGGGCTTAGTTGGGAGCAGGATTTCTGTATTTGTACTCACGTTGTGTGAACAATTCAGAACAACTAAGGGTTCATTTGCAGGGTTGATTGCTTACTTAGCCCCATGACGGTATATAACATTAATAATAATCACACATTAGTCATATTTTTATGAAGTCATTTATTAAAATTATTAAAAATATTAAACAAGATAAAACTCTTAAAAAGCGCGTTTTTTCCCTCTTTTTTTCTTTTTATGACATTGGTCATGAAGACTTTCATTGGTGGTGAAAGTCCCGAAAACAGTCCCTGTTGTCTAAAAAGCAAAGGCGAACATCACACTTTCTGCATTGCGTGTTGGTGTATCCTTTATTGCACTGTCTGCAGCGTCCTCTCCCTGTCTTCCTTGGGAAATGACCAACTAGGTCCTTGCGTACATCCAATGGGAGGTTTGCACATCTCTTGGATGGCCTCTTCTGAGAATTCACAGGGCTTCCTGATATCCAGACCATAAAAATCTGTGTTGGGACTGATGAAATCTTTTTTTCAGCCAGCGATACCTGTCACGGGGCATGGTGTGTTTCCTTGTTTTTGGCTCGATGTCCACGTAATTATCAGCTGGACAGACCATGGGTGGTTGGTTTTCTTTGTCCACTTCTTTACAGACATCTTCATCGGAGTCTTCATCACTCTCATCTGTGTAACTGATTTCAATCTCAACCTCACTCTCTCCATTTTGGACCAGGTCAATAACATCCTACACCGTGTATCGCGGCTCTCTCCTTGCTGGTGGCATTTTGAAAATAAAATATCAATTAATTAACATGAATATATGTTTTATATATTGTAGTACATAACCACCCTACATAGATAGGGTGGTGGACCAAGTGCTCAGGGTAGAAATGTTTTCCATGCAGACAATGCTGTCTGCCTGGTAAGTCGCTTTGGACAAAAGCGTCTGCTAAATTCCCTAAATGTAAATGTAAATGTAAATGGTTTAATGGCTCTAATTATCATACTAAAAGGAAAACATGCATCCCCCCACTTACATCCACACCCCACATTCAGGAACATTCCTGTCCCCAGAACTGAATTGTTCCATGGACAAAGTCATGGAATTTTAGGTCAGGCTGATCAAATTAACTACATTTTTTAGAGATAAAACTTTTAAATCAGTCAAATTTGACCAGAACACAACACAAGGGTAGAATGTATACTATCCATGTATAAAGAAAATACTCTGTTTCAGGCAGTGGTGTAGTGGAGGGAACACAACCTGTTTGAGCCCACTGCAACAAGCCAGCTATTTTGACTACCACATTCACCCAGTGTTGTATAATTGCAACAATTATATAATAAGCTCTAAAAGAAATTTGATGCATTTTTTCCACACTAACTACATATGTACATGCTCTAGACATTATAATAACAACCAAAAAAAATATAAAAGACATTTTACTTACATGCATCTGATGAATCCAGTCCAATGAAACCAATAGATGTTGTTCGAAGGAAACCTTGAGAGGTTGTGCGAGTTCAAGGCCAGAAGGCGTGACTTATAAACAAATGTACGATCCAATAACATTGTGAGACTGAACAATAGGACCCAATGACTATGTAAATGTGGTAAAAAAAACAAGAAAAAAAAAGCCAGATTGTTTTTTAGGATGGTTAAAGGTAACGTTGTAATTTTACAACAAGGGGTGCTACAGGGTTAAGGCAGGTGGGTACAACACATTCAGCCAGGGAGGTGTTGAAGATGTCCGTGAATACTGGAGACAGCTGATCCACACGGTGCCTTAGTGTTGAGGGGGAGACAGTGTCTGGTCCAGCTGCCTTACGGGGGTTCAGTCTCTTCAGGAGCTTATGTACATCTCTCTCCTGAATTGAGAGAGGTGTGATGGGGGGGATGGATGTGTGATGAGGGGGATGGAGGGGATGGGGCAGTCTGGGGCCATTTTTTGGTGGGGGCTATTGTCTATGTCCAGGCTGGGGAGAAGAGGTGTGATAAATGCGGGGGGGGGGGGGGGGGGGTTGCGAGTGTCTATCGAATCTACAGTAGAAGTCATTCAGTTCGTTTGCAAGTCTCAGGTCTTCCACAGAGTGGGGGGATTTGATTTTGCAACCGGTGATCACACGAAGGCCTTTCCAGACAGACGAGGAGTCGTTGGCTGCAAACTGTTGTTCCAGTTTCTTTGAATACTGTTGTTTGGCCTCCTTAATCTCCTTGCCAAACGAGTATTTAATCAGTCGGAACCTATCCACGTCCCCACTCTTGAAGGCCACCTCCTTCTCCAAACGAAGCTGTTTGAGCTTTGCTGTGAACCAGGGCTTGTCGTTGTTATAACACACCCTGGTGCGTGTCGGAATACATCTGTCTTCACAGAAGCTGATGTAGGACGTCACAGCATCTGTATATTCGTCCAAGCTGTTAGAAGCAGTTCTAAAAATGTCCCAGTCAGTGTTATCAAGGCAGTCACGCAGCTCCTCCACAGCTTCTCTGTTGCTCCAGTTCTTGGATCTCAGCACAGCAGGTTTAGAAAGTTTAAGTTTCTGTCTGTAAGCCGGGATCAGGTGAATGAGAGCGTGGTCGGATAGACCCAGGGCAGCGCGGGAAACTGCATGATAAGCCTTGCTGATGATGCTGTAACAGTGATCCAGGGTGTTATCCCCCCTGGTCGGGCATTTTAATAACTGTTTGTATTTCGGGAGCTCCTTAGATAAGTTCCCCTTATTAAAGTCCCCAAGAACAATAACGGGGGAATACGTGTTCTCTCTCCTTCTCTCCACTCCCAGTATCTGCTCAGCGAGTTGTTGTTGACCCTGTTAAAAGGGTTTTTAGTAGTTTTTCCTTACTCTTCCTGCGGGTTAAGGACAGAGGATGTCACACCCTGTTAAAGCCCTATGAGATGAATTGTAATTTGTGAATATGGGCTATACAAATAAAATTTGATTGATTGATTGATTTACAGGACCAATCTTAACACAACCTGAAAATATTTTACATTTTTCCCTGTGTCGCCCAATGCGTGCGCCCTCCCTGCAGCTGTGGGGCGCTCTAACGGTTATTGTGACGCGCCGGTTGTTAGACAACATCATGCCGCCTATTTACAGAGGCAGCCGTGTTTGGCTCGCCCTCCTTCCAGTTCCGCTTCTCTCAGGTGGGTTTTGAGAACGAGGAAGAGCTCCTTCTGTACTCGCGTTGGATGTTGGCTGGTTACGCAACAGCCGGCTCCTCTCGTGAGATATCCTTCTTAGTGCGACTGACTGCTGGCACAGGACTGCACCGCCGGGGACCTTTGGGTGCAGTAGCGGGTCAGTGTGAGGGATTCAGCTACGGCTGGGGAGACTCCCTCCCTCCTGGTTGCTGGGACGGTGCCCTGGCCTGATAGGGAGAGACCCTGCTCCTTCGTCAGCTGTTATTGGCCATCACGCCTCGGACGGACCTGTTGTTCTGGTTTTGCCTGAAATTCTGGTTTAGCTTGAAACTCTACTTTTACCTGAAACTCTGGTTTTGCCTTTATTATATACTGCAATACATTAAAACAACACTTTCCAGCGTCTAGAGCGACTCAGAAAGGCATTGAGTGACATAAAGACTGCCTGGCTCGGTCCAAGGACTTGATCATGTTTGGTTTAACTTGTTTTCAATCTTGCGGCGACCCAATTCCTGGTGGTTGGGGTTCTTCAAAACCCGTTTCTTTTGGTTTGCAATGTCAGGGGTGGTTTGTATTAATAATCCTTCCCCCTTTTCTCTGGTTTTCATCGCCGTGGTATGTCCCAGACCTGTCCAATTGTCACGTATTGTAATTCTTTCGTTAACTAACTCTCCGATAGCTGAGTTGATAGAGGAGATACAGGCATATGTGTGTGCTCGCCATCTATTTGCTGTTGACCAGGCCCTTTTTATGTTTGACCATTTGGAGAGAGAGGCAAAGGAGGAGATTAAGTTTCGCCCTAGTGCGGAGCAGCGAGTCCCAGTTCAGGTTCTTGCCATCTTAAAGGAGATATATGGTTGTGCTCAGTCGTATATGACCTTACAGCAGGCTTTCTTGTCTCAACGCCAACTCGAAGGAGAGATGTTGCAGGAGTTTTCCTTAGCTCTCATGGCCTCAATTGCATGGTTTAAGCAGTGTGCACCTGATGGGATTTATAATTCAGATGTCCTCCTCAGGGATCAGTTTGTGGAGCATGTTCTTTATAGATCCCTTCGCCGGGAACTCAAGCAACTAGTCAGACGCCAGCCTACTTTCACCTTGTTGGAGCTCCGTGGTGAGGCCATTAGGTGGGAGAGGGAAGGTCTTCCATGGGGGTAGAAGCTCCTCCTTGCCATCAGCTTATGGTCTCCAATATGGAGTGCATGGTCGCTTTCAACCCACCCCTCATGTTACTTCTGCAGGGCCAGGGTTGAGTGAGTTGATGTACCTTATGAAGTGTCAACAGGAGCAGCTTAACCAGCTCACCCAGACAGTAGCCTCTCTAAAGGCTTCTCGCTCTTAAGTTCAGACTTTTCGTGGTTGTCCTTTAATTTGTAGAAGGTGCTAAGAGCCTTGACATTTTGCTCGGGAGTGTAAGGGTGAGCGGGCTCCGTTTTGACGCCTTGCTAATTCAGTAGCTGGGTCGAACCCAAGCACCACAGTACTGTCCCATTTCTCCCGCCAATCGAAAAACTGAAGCCCAGAGAGCTGTAGAGTCACAGCACAGTTGGGGAGTCTACAGGCTCACAGGAAAGTGTAACTGCTGACTTAATTGCTGCATGTCCAAACATTAACGTCTTCATTGGAGGAGTCACTGCTTTATGCTTGGTGAACACTGGTTCCATGGTGTCCACAGTGACTGAAAGCTTCTTTCTGAAGCAGTTTGCACCTTGGGGCCACGATCGCCTTCGGTCTTGTCACTGGCTACATCTCCGAGCAGCAAATGGTCTAGCAATTCCAAATATAGGCGACTTGGAGCTTGATGTGGAACTATATGGATAGGTGATGCCCCGTTGTGGGATTCTTGCTGTGAAAAAAAAAACCTGGTTTTGTGTCTTCTGTCCCTGGCATCTTGGGGATGAACATGATATGCAAATGCTATCGAGAGCTCTTCGCCGCATTCGGGCCCTCTCTTTTTGATTCACCCTCGTCGTCACAGGTGCCTGGTCACGTTATTGCGGCCTTGCAGCAGTGCCATCGGCCTGCCGCACAGGCTCCAGGGGCCACACTGACATTGTGAGAGTCCAAGGCAAGCAAGTGGTGCATAAACATGGAGGAGTGAGGGAACCGGTTGCTTGTATCTGTCCAGAACAGTTCACTTGACAAAGTGCTCTGTTTGAGCAACCTGAGTCCTTACCAGCTGGGTTGGTTGTCAAGTCTCGTCCTGTCCGATAAGTTGTTTCCCCTGGGTGGTCACGATTTATGTTCTGTGTTGTGTATCCCTACTCATCTCTCCTCTCGTTTCAGACTCCTCACTCCCTCCCTCATGTGTGTTCCACCCTGGTGATTTCAGCTCCTCCCTGAATGGTTGCACCTGTTCCTAATCACCCGGTGTATTTAGTCTCTGTGTTCCTGTGTCGCGTTGCCAGTTTGCCTTTGTATCTTCATGTTCTTAGCGTCCCAGCATTTTTCTCTGATAGCTCTCTTGTAGCCGACCACTGCCTGTTTAACGATCTCGGACCTTAACAATTACAAACTCTGCCTCTGCCTGCTCCCTGTTGGATTTTCGGATTACAAACTTTGCCGCTGCCTGCCTTCTGTTGGATTCATGTTCTCGTGTTTGGACTGCCTTTACGTGTACCATATCCAAGAAGTAAAGTTTGTTAACTACTCCTACCTGTGCCTCTGTGTTGTGCTATTGGATCCTCACATCATACTGCACCCCTTACAGTACGAACTGGCCAAGATGGATCCAGCCGACGCGGAAACTGTGCTCGTGGCTCCGCGGGCTAAGGGCAAGAGGATTGTGCAGACGGAGGAGAGTCTGCACGCAGTCGGCGGCCAGATGAGTGGAATGTCGGCCCAGATTGGTCAACTGTCTGAGCAGTTTGGGCAGCTGATGGCTCAGCTTTCTTCCCCTTCGGTCCAACAACTTCAGACTCCAGCTCCGAGTACAGATCCAGCCCCGGTTGCAGCTTCAGCGCTACTACCCGCTCCAGTGACATACGTGAAGCCACTTCATCTCTCCCATCCTGAGAAGTTTTCGGGGGAGTCCGGGGAATGTCGGTCCTTTTTAGTTCAGTGTGAACTTCAATACGAGTTACAGGCACAGTCATTCCCGACGGAGCGCTCCCGGGTAGCGTACATGATATCTTATCTCACCGGTAGAGCAGAGAAGTGGGCGACTGCCGAGTGGGCAAGAGATTCGCCCGTGTGCTCCTCGATCCAGCTGTTCACGGAGACCCTCCGCAAAGTGTTTGATCACACTGCTCGTGGCAGAGAGGCAGCGAAAGCTTTGATCGACTTACGCCAAGGTAATCGCTGTGTCAGTGATTATGCAGTAGAGTTTTGCAAGCTGGCCACAGACGGGATGGAATGAGGAGGCTCTGTTCGATGCGTTCATGCGTGGATTAGCGGAGTCCATCAGAGACCATCTGACAGCCCTCGAGCTCCCTAACGATGTGGATTCTCTCATCGCTCTCGTTATCAAGATTGATAAACGCATCCAGTTGTGAGAGGCAGAGAGATCCAGCCGGCACGTCATTCCTCCGTCCCCGAGGGGATCGGCGACTGATTCGCGACTCCTCCCCTGGCGACCCTCTGCTCGATTCAATCCAGTGGCCGCCTCACCACCACCCCCTGCTGACTAGGAGGAACCTATGCAGTTGGGACGAACCAGGCTGACCTGGTAAACCCCTTGGTAAGCCATACTACATTCTCTTCGCTTCGACCTATGATTCAAGCACAACTGATCACACCTTCTCAGACTGTCACTCATCCTGTTTTAGACTCTGGGGTTGATGAGAGTTTTATGGATTGGAGATTAGCTATGAGACTAAGACTAGAATTAATTCCTCTCCCCAAGCCTTTAGAAGCCCACGCTCTGGATGGACGCCTACTGTGTAGGGTGACTCACCGCACCCGTCCTATCCAATTAACGATTTCTAAGGATCACACAGAGGCTCTGAGTTTTCATCTCCTCAACTCTCCATCACACCCCCCTCATTTTGGGGTTCCCATGGCTTTCAAAGCATAATCCCCACATTAACTGGTCCACAGGGAGAATATTGGGCTGGGGAGGGAATAGTTCTGTCACCTATGTTCCTTCGGGTTCTATCTCAGTGGTTTCCTCCCCCAGATCTCTCCAAGGTTCCTCCGTGCTACCTCGATCTCAAAGAGGTTTTTAATAAGACCCAAGCCTCCGCTCTTCCTCCTCACCGACCTTATGACTGTGCTATTGGTTTTTTACCAGGCACTTCTACCCCTAGGGGGCGCCTCTATTCTCTGTCTGCACCAGAGGTAGAGACTATGAGGAAATATATCGACTCTTCTCTTTCTACAGGACTTATTCGTCCATCCTCTTCTCCTGCCGGTGCAGGATTTTTTTGTTTTTTGTTGATAAGGATAAAACACTTCGTCCCTGCATTGACTACAGAGGTCTTAATGACATCACCATCAAAAATCGTTATCCCCTCCCTCTGATGTCCTCCGCTTTTGAATTATTGAGAAACGCCAAGATCGTCACCAAGCTAGATCTGAGAAACGCTTACCATCTGGTTAGGATAAGGGAGTGGGACGAATGGAAGACGGCCTTCAACACCCCTAGTGGGCACTATGAATATCTTGTTATGCCTTTTGGTTTAACCAATGCCCCAGCGGTTTTCCAGGCTTTGGTCAATGATGTCCTCCGGGACATTCCTAATCGTTATGTTTTTGTCTACCTGGATGACATCCTCATCTTCTCACCAGATGAGACGACGCACGTTCAGCATGTTCGGGAGGTTCTTCAATGCCTCCTCGCTAACCAGCTTTTTGTGAAGGCGGAAAAATTTGAGTTTCATGTTCCCTCTGTCTCTTTCTTAGGATTCATAGTTTCTAAGGATAATATTGAGATGGATCCTACTAAGGTCAGTGCAGTGAAAGAATGGACTACTCCAGCCACTCGCAAGCAGCTACAATTTTTCCTGGGCTTTGCTAATTTTTATAGACGTTTTATTTGGAATTATAGTTCTGTTGCTGCCCCCCTGCATTGTCTGACCTCTCCCAACATCAAGTTTCAGTGGTCCCCTGCTGCGGAACGAGTCTTCCAGAAGCTGAAGGAAAGATTTACTTCCGCCCCTGTCCTCACTCTTCCTGATTCCCAAGCTACAGTTTGTGGTGGAGGTAGATGCCTCCGATGTCGGAGTTGGAGGGCTCCTCTCTCAGCGTTCACCTGAGGACAACAAGCTCCACCCCTGCGCCTTCCTCTCCCGAAAAGTCTCTACTGCTGAGAGAAATTATGACGTGGGGAATAGGGAGTTGTTTGCCATCAAGGTGGCTCTGGACGAGTGGCGTCACTAGTTGGAGGGAGCAGAGATCCCTTTCCTGGTGTGGACCGACCACAAAAGTTTAGAATATATCCGGTCTGCTAAACGACTAAATTGTAGACAGGCCAGGTGGACTCTGTTTTTTACTAGATTTAGATTCACGCTGTCTTATCGCCCTGGCTCAAAGAATGTTAAGCATGACGCACTGTCCCGCCTGTTTGACTTTAGCTCTGCTCCCAGATCTCCCTCAAACATCCTACCTCCATCCTGCATGATAGGGGCAGTCACGTGGGGGACCGAGGAAAAAGTCAGACAAGCAAATATTAACATCCATATGCCGGAGGGTTGCCCCCCCAACTGTTTTTTGTGCCTTGTCCCCTTCGTTCCCAGTTCATCCACTGGGCTCACCCCTACCAGGCATGATCAGCGGGTTGAGACCTACCTTTCACAGTAGGCCAATTAGTGGACCTGAGGGTCCATGGTGTTAGAGGTCGACATAAAATCCAAGACCTTTGGAATTGTGTGGTCTACCAGGTTGTGAAGGCTCCCTGCGGTGATGGAGCAGTTTACACGGTTACTCCTGTGAATGACCTGCATAAGGTCAGAACTGACGTCTGGACATGTTAAAGGCTGTGGTCCAGCATGAGGCTGCCAATCCCCCACCTAAGATGCCCTTTCCACCGTCCTTGTCCTGAAACAATTTTTCCACAGTGTGTGGTGGTTCCAAGTACCAGGCGTCTTCAAAGCCCTCCTGTCATGATCCCTCTGGAGACCAGGCCCAGTCTGGCAACACCACTTGCTTGTGGATGTTCCTCACCGGCAGCTCCGTCAAGGTCTCCAGCCGAACAGCTAAATCCCAGGCAGCTGGCCCTGCGCAGCTCTGCTCGTTCCATGGCGGGTCACAATTCGAATGCCCATCATCTTCCTTGCCCTGCTGATCACCAGGACCATGCGAACAGTATACCTCTACGCCCGGTGACTAATTCCCAGTTGGCTATTTGAAAGCCGAGGTGTTAATCTGACATTTCTGTCCATCGTCGGGCCGACTATGCAAAAGGGATAAACGTAGCCAGATGCGTGCGCCCACCCTGCAGCTGCGGCGCGCTCTACCGGTTGTTGTGATATGCCGGTTGTTAGGCGACGTCATGCGCCCTATTTGAGGAAGCAGCCGTGTTTGGCTCACCCTCCCTCTGGATCTGGTTCTCTCAGGTGGGTTTTGAGAATGAGGAAGAGCTACTTCCGTAGTCGCGGTGGAGCTTGGCAGGTTACACAACAGCCGGCGCCTCTCGTGAGCTATCCCTCTCAGTGCGACAGACTGGTGGGCGGGCTCACTCTGCTGGGGACCTTCAGGTGCAGTAGCGTGTCAGCGTGCAGAATTCAGCTACGGCTGGCCCCCTGCCACACACACAACCTGCACAAGGAGAACGAGAAGGGGAGGAGGAGAGTTTCATTGACTGCGGTTGCTTCTCCTCTCTTCCAGATATTTTACCTGAATCCTCGTTACATCTGATTCATCCACCTGGTGTTGAACGATATGATCCAGCTCACTGCAACAATCATCTGGTTTTTCATTAGTTACGTCTTCTACAAGATCCTAGCAACACTCTGTTCCCTCATCATCTCCCTTGCCATCTTAACCACCCTCAACCACCATTGAATTTAGCTACCAATGGCGATGGAGTGCTACAATGCCGTCTGTCTACCACTGCGACATGCGGAACTCTGCACCATCAGAAGAACATACATTCTCATAGGTTGGATTTGGGACGCATCACACATCGTTTGTCTCGTCTTCATTTGGCTCATGCTCTTCTACACGTACCTCAGGATTCTGTTCACTGCCAAGGGAGCGACTTTAGACTTTAAAAAAGCAAGAAACACTATTCTACTACACAGATTTAAGTTGCTGTTATGCATGATTATTTATGTGAGACCCATGTCTGCTTTACTTTCCGCCCCAGAACTATTCGACCATACGCTTTTCCTTCTACGTCATCTATTAAATCATAATACTAATACCGTTAAAATCAACAAATACTAAAACTCTAAAATTTAAGTGAATTCTAAGGTACAACATGGATTTTAACAGAACTGTTGAGTTAAAATATGAGTTGTTAACACAGATCTATGGTTCGGGAAGCCAAGGATCATGGCTAATATCCAGAGTTTTTCAGTTCAGTGAGTGGGACGACACAGTCAGAGCTCCACTTTGCACACGGACAGATAGATAATTCTCTACATGCAAACCACTGGACATTGAGGAGCCTGCTAGTCGGTGGAGAGGAAGCTGGAGCACACTCGTCTTTAAAGATTATTACTTCTTGACGTTGCTTATTGTTGTCATGGCTGAGGCTGGGACACAATCAGAAAGGAGAACCGTAGAACAACAAAAAAAGCTACAAGGGAAGAAGAACAAGTCAGGAAAGGATTCAAAACAGATCTGGACTTCTTCCTCCTACACAAGTAGTCTCGTATTCATTGTATTTGAGAATTGTGTATTTTTTTCACTGCTTCTAAAAGGAGTTTTTTTCTGCAGGAGACGTTGGGAACACAACTGCTTGACAAACATGAGAAGTTGCTTGGGGGGGCTTTAAATGAAACGTTTCCTTTTCAATAAAAAAAATTCTGACCAATGCTGCAATTGAGAAACTGAGACAGTAACTGACGGATTAATCAATAAGTAGACTGATCCAATGAGAGGACAACAGCGTCACAGCAGAAGGCTATGATGCGACCATAGCTTCATGGAGACACTGTTCTAATGTCAAATCAAGGCCATAGATATCACAGGATAAATAAAAGACGCTTCGATCTCACTGACGTCAACATAACCGTCACAAGCTACACCCTCCGTCGTTACTATGTTTATTTTTTTCTCTGATGAACTCCGACATGTTTATAAAGTCCGTTGTGAAGAGACATCTGCCTTCAGCTTCTGACCTGGACTCAGGTAGGAACAGAATAGGGGGGAGGTGAGGCAGCTGCAGACTGCAACTCTCTGCTGAACCATTTTACACAGTTTTTAAAATTTAAAAGTATAAATAATAATAATAATTATAGATAAATCTTACAAGTTTACAGCCTGCGTTTCCAACTGTTATGACCTTTTGTATTTGTGTTGACACTTATCATTTAAGATAAAGCTCAGAATAATATTGTTGTCAGTTGCGTTTCTGTTTCATGTATTAAAACTGCAAGTTGATTGGTCTTATTAACGTTAAACTGTTTTCTATAATAAACTAATGGACATGATTAATATCATGTTCACATTTAAAATCCTTCAAATTAAGTAGGTCTCATTTGTCGGAAATATTTTGATCTAAAAAGTGAATTTCAATGTCATTTTTTTCAAATTACCTGAAAATAACAAAATATCTGATTTACATGAACTTTATTGAATTTCTTTTAACATTTGAGTGGAATAAACGTGATATTTTCTAAAGACTAATAAAACGAATAATTTTGTTAGCTGTTGAGGTTTTTAAAAACTTGGTCAAACTACTTAATGTGCAATCACAAAGCTTCTGTTTTAATCGCATTTACCAACTGTTGACTGTACAGGCTGATTATTCTTGTCTGCCTCTGTGTTTGCCTCAGGTCTCAGTCGATCATGAGCTCGTCAGTGGCTCCAGGAGGCAACATGAGTTTTCCTCATCAGGTTTGGTGAAGCAACAGTCTCATTTACATGTTTAGAAAGGAATATGAAAATGTTTTTCATTTTCATCTGAACATTTGTTTTTGATTCATTTTTAAATCTTGAGCTGTTCCTTTAAGACCAATGCAAATAAAAATGTGGGAAAGTTAAGTTTAACACCATCGTGTTATCTTAATCAAGTCCATATTTGAAATGAAATTAAAGACTATACTCGATTGACTTTTTGTAAAAACTGTTATTTTGACATGTTAGTAATATGAATGCACATAAGATACACAAGATTAAATTGAATTTGATTCTTTACCTCAACATGCTTAAGCTGTGTCTGTGTGGAGTGTAAAAGAGAGGATGATGCTGCTGACTCACAGACTGTGGGTGCTCATGAAAAACTAAATATTAACCTGCTGCTAGATTAAAGTTTGAAATCAGGTCAGCTGATAGAAACACTGAGAAGGATTAGGATCTGCAGTTTGAGGATTCTATGTTTCTAAAAGTATTTTTTGTCTCTGCTACTTGTCACCCTCTGCAGCTGAATCAGTTCACCTTCATCAGAGACACCTTCACAACAGCGGTTGTGAAGAACCTGATTGTTATTCTGTTGTGGCTCATCCTCAGTTACATCCACAGCACCCTGGTTTCCACGTTTTTCAGACATCAGGTAAAAACAACAACACAAACAATAGAACAGAGTCAAAGGGATTTTCTATTCTTCAATCTAAAAATCTGTCTTTGAGATGTACAACATACAGAAACATAAAATCTTCACATTTTAGGAGCTGGAAACACTTAATATGTATATATTTTGTTTAATAAGTGACATAAACCTTTAACTGAGTGTTGAAAGTATTGGCAATTAATCCTATGTAAATTAACTAATCACTTTATCAACCTAAATAAATATAACATATTACTTTAGTATTTTCCCATTTTTCTGTACTTTTAAAAGATACAAATTTCATAGTTTGATCAATATATTACTGGCAGAGTAACTGTTGATGAAAATAAATGTTAGTTGCAGGCCTTTGTGCACTATGTTCAATTCATATTTGATATTGTTGAATTATTTCATTTACACGAAGAGCTGTTGCTGTTTCCCGCACATTTCACCCCCCTCCCTCTTCACTTGTCTTCCTCCAGACCTTTTACGAAGACCCTCGTTATATCCTCTTCATCCACATGGTGATAAACGACGCCATCCAGCTGACCGTCACCGTCACACTTTTTGTCTCAAGCTACATCTTCTACAAGATCAACGTCTCTTTCTGCTGCCTCCTCATCCTGATGGCCGTCTTCACCACCAGGAACACCCCGGTCAACTTAGCTGGCATGGCAATTGAGCGCTACATTGCCATTTGCAAACCTTTGCGCCACTTGCAGATCTGCACAGTGAGAAAAACGTACATGGTCATTGGGGTGATTTGGTTTCTGTGCGTGGCTCCAGATATCACAGACCTGTTTGTGGTTCTGGCCACTGAATCCCTGAGCTTCTTTCACGGGTCGGTGTTGTGTATACGCCAGAACCTGTTCAAAGACCCGATCCTTGTGTATAAAAGACAAGCGTTTGACATCATCTATTTCTCCTTTGTGTTTCTGACTCTGATCTTCACCTACTTCCGAATACTGTTTGCAGCGAGAGCCATGGCCACAGAGAAGATGTCGGCGCAGAAAGCCAGGAACACCATCCTGCTCCATGGCCTCCAGCTGTCCATGTGCCTGCTCTCCTACATTTCCCCAAATGTGGAGCTTGTTCTGCATCTCATCTTCCCCGGTCGAATCCGGGAGATCAGATTTGCAAACTACCTCATCGTCTACATCCTGCCGCGTTTCCTGAGCCCCATCATTTATGGCGTGAGAGACAAAAAGTTCAGGAAGTACTTCAAGATGTACCTTCTGAGCAACAGGTGCTGGGAGAAGCTGAATAAAGTGACACCAAAGCACTAATTATTATTATATAGCAATAAAAAGGGAATTTTGTCATACTGAATCAAACATGGCCACACTGTTGAATCACACCCTCTGGTTTTTAAATGGCTTCATTAAAAATGTAAAATTAACAATGATGTTGATATATACATTAAAGCAAAACATGTCTGACTGAGAGGCCTGAGTCCCCGCCTCCCAATTTATAGCCTCCACCAAGCAGTCCAATGACAGGGAAGGTCACTCGCTGAGTCAGTCGTTTTTCTTCCAACTGACAAATGCTGATGAAAACACAACCTCCATTGGCCTAGAGAATAACAGCTTGAGGTGTTAATGCAAAACATTACCATGTCACAGTGAAGACGACCTTTAGTGACCTTGCGCCAAATATAGAGTATTCATGAAAATGGGAAGGAGAACATACCCAAAGCCTGTGGTCCTGTCTGCTGCCGGCACAGAGGCACAAAGAAGAAATAAATTAATATGAACTTATTAATACATCAAAGGAAAAAGCTATGGAAAACGTTACGTCTTGTCAACATAAACCATATGCCAGACGTAGTTTGTGGAACAAGTCAATCAATCAATCAATCAATCACACTAGTGTGACACAAGTCACACTAAACAAGGAGTTAGTAGAGAAACACTCAAACCATCATGAAGAGCCAACAGACGACTGTAGTCAAGTATTGACGAGACACCTGGTTCAGGAGAACTCGTCTGAAAGACAACTGGTTATAGGGAGACTGGACTACATCGGCCTTCTGCCACATTGCGACAGGTTTATTGTTATTAACAGCAAACATGTGAACGTCCTGGTCTCTCCTCTTTAGTTTAAACCATGTCAACAAGGAGAGAATCGATCAAAAATACAAACTAGACAATTCTAAGGAAGTACAGTTCTCTATGATGATGTCAATTAATACATCCTCCGTTTATATAAGTACAGAACGGTTAAATTTAGGACAGCTATTTAACTAATGTGAGGCTAACATTAGCAAAACTGTCACTTACACTAAAGTTAAACAGAAGTTATCAGGCTAAGTTAGCGTCCATCACTGGACACAGTTTAGTGCAGAACCTGACATATAAATCATATACAGTTTAGTGAAAGTTAAATAACCACACTAACCAGCTGTGGTGACGTTACCTGAATGTGCTGAATTCTTGAACATTTAAGAAAAATGGAACTGGATTTAACAGATATGGTTTGATTTTGTATTTATATAGCGCTTTTCTAGTCTAGATGACCACTCAAAGCGCTTTACAGTACAGTTTTACAATCACCCATTCACACACACATTCATACAGTGCATCTATTCGCAGCACTTTGTTCTTCTATTGGGGGCCATTCGGGGTTCAGCATCTTGCCCAAGGACACTGGGGCATTCAGATGGGTCAGACTTGGGATCGAACCGCCGACCTTCAGGATGGAGGACGACCACGCTACCCCTCAGCCACAGCTGCCGATATGAACCTGAGTATCTGATGAGAGGCGAGTGATCACTATGTTCACTCTGCTGCTGAGCTCAGAATGAAGATGAGCTTCACTGAATGGAAAAACCATCAAGAGCTCAGGTTATCTTCAGAGTAGGATAGAAAGGAGGGTTAATTTTGAAGTGAGAAAGATGAGGATAATAACCTGGGGCCGGTTTTTCAAAAATAATCTGATCGGATTACGGCTATCGGATTGGATCAAATCTTGAAAATGGGTATTTCAAAAGGAAAAATGGATTCAGAAATTGGATTGGATCACGTTATTAGGGCCCGAGCACCGAATGGTGAGAGGCCCTATTGAATCTGTAAGGATTTTTATTATTAGGGCCCGAGCACCGAATGGTGAGAGGCCCTATTGAATCTGTAAGGATTTTTATTATTATTATTAGGGCCCGAGCACCGAATGGTGAGAGGCCCTATTGAATCTGTAAGGATTTTTATTATTAGGGCCCGAGCACCGAAATCGGTGGGAGGCCCTATTGAAATTGAAATGATTATTATTATTATTAGGGCCCGAGCACCGAAATCGGTGGGAGGCCCTATTGAAATTGAAATGATTATTATTATTATTATTATTATTATTTTTCTTAGCTTAAATGAATTGGCTTTTTGAGGGCTTTAATGTGCTCAAAAAGTTGTAGGAGTTTGCAGTAAATTCGAAGGCGGCGTAAAATTACGTATTCTGGAGTATTTTGAAAAGGGCGTGGCAAAATGGCTCAAGAGCGCCACCTACGGAAAAGCCCCTCATTTAGCATTCACCGATCCTCAAAAAAAACAAAGATTATTGTGTATCATGACTAGATGCACAAAAAAGTCCATCAGTGCATTATGAATAACGCAACAGGAAGCCCGCCAGTTTGACTTTAGTGGCCATTTTGGTCATATTCCATATTTTTTCTTTGATGTACTTGTCGTACAGCTTTCATCAGATCAACTTCAAATTTAGACGATCGTCATCACAACAAATTGGAGATCTAAAGTTATTGAAGGATTACGTTTTAGCAAAACCGTCTGACCGTGGTGTGGCGTTAAAGTTTGATGAAACGCCATCAAAACACAAGCTTCCATATTTCAGACATATTTTGTCCAATTGAGTCCAAACTAGACACATTCGACAAGAGTCGCCACCAGAAGACATGGGTGCAGAAATTGTGACTTACAATCACAGCGCCCCCTGGTGGTAACGCGAAATGTCTTATTTTGGTACGTGTTATGTTTTTATGTACTACTCAGACAGCTTTCATCAGATCAACTTAAAAATTAGATGAGACTCTACAAAACAAGATGAAGATCTAAAGTTATCAGAATTTAAACTTTTCATCATACCGTGTGACCGTGGTGAGGTCTCAAAGTTCGACTAAACGCCAATATAAGCGAGCTTCTGTAACTTAGACATATTTTGTCCAATCGACTCCAAACTACACATATAAGACAAGAGTCGCGACCGGAAGACATCTACCTAGAAATCATGACTTAAAAGGAAAGCGCCCCCTGGTGGCATCAGGAAATGTCTTGTTTTGGTCATCTTACTCTTTGATGTATTTCCCTCCAGCCACTTTACTAAACCATGTCAAACTGTGTCAAATTGGTCTCAAGATATTGATAATGTAGGCATAACATTATTGTGACTTTTCATCATGCAGATTGTTAATGGCGTGGCATCAAAGTTCATCAGCTCACCATGACCTATGAAACCCATTTTAACAGAGTTACCCTGAACGCAGCATGAGACCGCTTTCGGTTTGTTACGTCTCACACTTGGATGTATTTCTCCTCATTCACTTTGCTAAACCATGTCAAACTGTGTCACATGGGTCTCAATATATTGATAATGTAGGCATAACATTGCTGTGAGTTTTCATCATGCGGATTATTCATAGCTTTGCAGCAGACTTCTTCAACTCGCCATGACAAACGAAGCTGCATTTAACACAGCTGCAAGTGAACGCCTCATGAGTTACGTCGTCACAAGCTGCGGAGCTGTGTATCACGAAGAACCGGAGAACGGTTGGCGAGTCTGGATGAGAGGACGGCGGCGGAGTAACTGTGGACGTTGTTCGCTCAGCAGGTTAGAGTGTGGGACTCAAAGGTTTTTGTCCCCTCTCCCGTTGTGTCTTTTCCTGTGTGAACTCTGCCGCTCTCAACAGCAGCACTGGCTATGAGCTAGCTCCTGCTAGCTCCGACGAAGCATCTCTCAACTGCTACGTAAGTTAAACGGACACTTCTGACTGACTGTGATGATAAGCAAAAGAGACACTGTGGATGTGTGATGTGTTGTACTGCATTTGTTTGATCTGTTTACTAATACTAGCTCTAATAAATACTGTATAAATTATATTTTGCTCCTGAATTGAACTGTGTTAAAGGGGTTCACATGGAAAATATATGTTCAATTATGTAAAGGGTGATTTTTGTTACTATTATACTAATGGAGATTTAGCACTTGCTACACATTGTAAGAGCAGCTGTTCAAAGGAGCACTACGTCTTTTAAGGCTCTTTATTCAGAGTCACGGTGTTGATGTCCTGTCACGTGTTACAGTGAAAAATAACCGTGTCTCCCACCTTCAGTATTTAAATCGTTAATCTCAGACAGACTTCACTGAATTCTTTTGTTAAATATGAGTAAGTCATAGCCTTGTACCTTTACTACAACAGACAGTGTCATACAGAGTTGTGGGCTTATATGCACTACCTATTTCCTAATCTGAAATGATTATGCTCTGATTAACTTTGAACTAATATTTTATTTTTACCATTTAAAAGTCTGTTAATTACTTAACCTGGCCCATGTATGACTTTACATATCTGTGTATTGGTTTCATGTTCCTCTAGAAGGTCCAACTTGACACACAACTTGAATCCAACCAGACTGAACACTGACTCCAGGTACAGACCTGATTTCATTACTTAAAAACAATCAAAGTATTGCACATAATACATAATGTATTAAATTATAATGCAATACTTTTAATGTGAAATAGCTCCATTAAAAACATTCATTGTCATGGTAGTGCACGTTTTAATCCAAAAGCATATTCAAATACACAGTTGAATATCCACAGAAAATAAGATTACACACTTTGTTCATATGTAACTCTTCCTCTACAATAATGACGATCACTTTCATGTTTCCTATCATTTTATTAGGGACAGACGAGCCTGAAGGACACAGCTGTGATGACCATGTTCTGTCTCTTATGGCAAAGCAGAAATATAAAACACTGGGTTCTTATCTAAAGTGTATCAAATCAGATCTCCACCATGTTGCTGCTGAGGACATCAGGTGCTGCAGTTCTTCATCTATGAAGAGAAAAAACGCACTGTTAAAGAATGTTTTGTGTTGTGTATAAAGCACAACAGATTTCAGATAGAACTGTTGTACTGTGGTCTTGGTTTATATCCTCATGGTGAAATGTACATATTTTAAGTCCCTTCTGATAAAAGTGCTGAAAGAAATACAACATTGTACAAATACATAAAATGTCTTTCTACCTCATCAGTACTATTCAAGGTGATAATCTCCCACAGACCTATTGATAACAGTCCAAATCAAGTCTTTCCACTTCTCTCAGTGTGAAAACATAATTCTATAATTAATTTGAGAACTGTTTACAACACTGATGTGTGGAGATTAAAATCATACCTAAACTGTCTAATTCACTGTAAAACTCCATGACATTCGCAGGCCATCTGTAGTTAAGGGAGCAACGCATGGAGTGATGTGTAGATTACTAGTTTGATGATGCATGAGGAGAGGCGGTGGTCGAGTGGCAGAAACTTGGACTATGGGCAGAGAAGGTCTCTGGTTCGTCTTTGGTTCGACTCCATGGAGAGACAACAAAAGTCGAACCTGGATTGATCTGTCCAAAAATCCAAGAGTCTCCCTACCCTCTCTAGTGCCCATGAGCAAGGCACCTCACTCCCCCAACATCTGCTCCCCCGAGCGCCGTACATGGTCGCTCACTGCTCTGTGTGTCCTGCACCAGATGGGTAAAAAGCAGCGATTAAATTTCCCTACCTGCATGAGTGTGCCTTTGCATGTCTGTGCATGTGTTTGGGATGAATAAATGGATTTTAATCTTAATCTTTTAATCTTAATCAGTTGTCTTCCAGTTGACCAGCATGAAGCTGCAGATCTCCACCATGTTGCTGCTGGGGACATCAGGAGCTGCATTAATGAGGAGCAGAAGCGTACTGTTATGAATGTTTTGTGTTGTTTATGAAGCACTACTTATTTCAGCTAGAACCGATGTACTAGGGTCTGGGTTTGTATCCTAATGGTTAAATGCACATACTTTAAATCGCTTTTGATAAAACGTGACAAAGAAATACAACATTGTACACATAGATAAAATGTCTTTCTACCTCATCTGTAATATTCAAGGTGATGATCTCCCACAGAGCTGTTGATAACAGTCCACATCAAGTCTCTCCACTTCCCTCAGTGTGAAAACATAATTATATAATTAATTGGAGAAGTGTTTACAACACTGATGTGTGGACATTATAATGTTATCACTACTGTCTAATTCACTCTACAACTCCATGACAGACTAAATAAACGATGTGAAAATAGTAATGGCGGATGTACCATCCTGTATCAGAATATTGGTGAAACAGTTACTATCACATGAAACGTACACGTGTAGCGTATTGATAGTAACTCATTAAAAAAAATAATGTCACAACCAAAACAAGACTGTGGAGTTATCTTGCTTCAATCTGTTCATTAGACGTGATAAATAAACGGTAACTTTTATAACAATTACATATTACAAAAAACTTGAGGCATGTAAGCATATGATGATAGATAAAGCAATAGGTTATGTTGGATAGTTTCAAGGTTACTTACCTCTAGTTCAGCACCAGCGGCTGGCCAGAAGAAGTGGAGCGATCTTCCTTGCCGCACAGGGCAAACGCAGGCAATGTGGAGACGAGCGCTTGGTCATCGAACGTTCTCTCTTCCCCGACCGCAACAGACTTGAAATTGCCTGTGCTCGGGCCCGTTAGTGCTACAACGTAGCCCTAGTTATTATTATTATTTTTCTTAGCTTAAATGAATTGGCTTTTTGAGGGCTTTAATGTGCTCAAAAAGTTGTAGGAGTTTGCAGTAAATTCGAAGGCGGCGTAAAATTACGTATTCTGGAGTATTTTGAAAAGGGCGTGGCAAAATGGCTAAAGAGCGCCACCTACGGAAAAGCCCCTCATTTAGCATTCACCGATCCTCAAAAAAAACAAAGATTATTGTGTATCATGACTAGATGCACAAAAAAGTCCATCAGTGCATTATGAATAACGCAACAGGAAGCCCGCCAGTTTGACTTTAGTGGCCATTTTGGTCATATTCCATATTTTTTCTTTGATGTACTTGTCGTACAGCTTTCATCAGATCAACTTCAAATTTAGACGATCGTCATCACAACAAATTGGAGATCTAAAGTTATTGAAGGATTACGTTTTAGCAAAACCGTCTGACCGTGGTGTGGCGTTAAAGTTTGATTAAACGCCATCAAAACACGGGCTTCTATATCTCAGACTTATTTTGTCCTATCGAGTCCAAACTACACACATAAGACAAGAGTAGAGATATGAAGACATCTATACAGAAATCGTGACTTAAAGTGACAGCGCCCCCTGGTGACAGCAGGAAAAGTCTTGTTTTTGTCACGTTTTATGTTTTTATATACTAGTCGTACAGCTTTTATCAAATCAACTTAATATTTAGACGACTGTCATCACAACAAAATGAAGATCTAAAGTTATTGAAAGATCGACTTTTCGTCAAACCGTGTGATTGTGGCGTGGCGCTAAAGTTTGATGAGACTTCGGTGAAACGCACTAAAACACGAGCTTCTGTATCTTGGACATATTTTGTCTAATCAAGTCCAAACTAGACACATAAGACAATAGTTGCGATATGAAGACATCTATACAGAAATCGTGACTTAAAATGACAGCGCCCCCTGGTGGCAGCAGGAAATGTATAGCTGACACTCTGATGTATTCCTGCTCATCCAATATGCAAAACCATGTCAAACTTTGTTTAATGGGTCTCAAGACATTGATAATGTAGCCATAAGATTATTGTGACTTTTTATCATGCGGTTTATTAATGGCATGGCTTGAAAGTTCATCAGCTCGTCGGAGAGAGTCCCATTGAATCCCATGTTAAAATGCCCAATTTTAGAGTAGAATTAAACCTGTTTACAGCATTATTCAAACTTTGGTTTTAGTCTCAATCGCTATGTTCTTCCTTCATTAAAACTCTGAGGGGGTGAACTTTTTCGTAACTACCTCTATATCGCTATAATAAGCGATATAGTGGTTTGAAATTTACGTGACGTCACAGTGAGCTGCGCCCTCCCTTCTCCTTACTTTTTCCTGTGTCATTGAACACAACTCGAGACTTTCGAAACCTCCCACTCAGTATCGGATGAATAACACAGTTTGATGTTTTGCTTGTTCTGCTGACGGACACGTTAAAGACGTCTGCGCTCCCGTTTCTGTGGTAAGTCAAGCTCAGTATTTTATTTAGATGTGTAGAAGTGATTCGCAGGGTGTTTTAGTACCATGCATTCGAGCTAACGTCCGTTAGCATGGAGGCTAAATACGAACTCCGATCTGGGGCATTAACTCCTGTTTAATGCGAACGGCACTATTACCGACACACACCGATATGAACCGACATGAGTAGGTCCGCCCAGCAGTGGCATGCGTTAGTTTATGAGGTTAAATCTGAGACAGGAGACTGTGTGTGTCCGGTGAATTAGCTCCATCAGGATATCTATTGCTATAAAATGGTTTCACTCGCCAAGGCATTTGACTTGACAATGTTACACAGTTAGTTATTCTACTGAAACAGACTTACAGTGATCAATTGAAACGTGCGTATTTAAAGTCACATCTGTATTTTAAGAGCAGATGTTTAAAGGGGAATTCAACTTCCAAAGCTCTTTATTCAGAGTATTGTCATGATGTCTTACAGAGAAAGCTAAACGTTCTGCTGCCTGCACTGTTTACATTGTAATCTCAGGCAGATTTCACTGAATTGTTCTGTTAAATATAAATAAATTATAGCCTTGTATCTTTATTAGAACAGACAGTGTAATAGAGAATTTGATGCTGATGTACACTAACTATTTCCTAAGCTGAAATGATTATGATCTGTTTAACTTTGAAGTAATACACTTCCTTTTTTACCATTTAAAGTGTGTTAAGGACTTAACCTGGCACATGTATGACTTTACACATTTGTATATTTATGTTGAAATTTTCTCTAGCATGTCCAGCATGAGACAACTGGAATTCAACCACATTGAACACCGACTTCAGGTACAGACCTCTTTTCATTAATTACAAACAACCATGGCAAAGTACTGCACATAATACATTGTGTATTAAATAATATATGCAATACTTTGAATGTGAAATAACTCCATACTGTACATTCATTGTCATGGTAGTGCACGTTTTAATCCAAAAGCATATTCAAATACACAGTTGAATATCCACAGAAAATAAGATTACACACTTTGTTCATATGTAACTCTTCCTCTACAATAATGACGATCACTTTCATGTTTCCTATCATTTTATTAGGGACAGACGAGCCTGAAGGACACAGCTGTGATGACCATGTTCTGTCTCTTATGGCAAAGCAGAAATATAAAACACTGGGTTCTTATCTAAAGTGTATCAAATCAGATCTCCACCATGTTGCTGCTGAGGACATCAGGTGCTGCAGTTCTTCATCTATGAAGAGAAAAAACGCACTGTTAAAGAATGTTTTGTGTTGTGTATAAAGCACAACAGATTTCTGATAGAACTGTTGTACTGTGGTCTTGGTTTATATCCTCATGGTGAAATGTACATATTTTAAGTCCCTTCTGATAAAAGTGCTGAAAGAAATACAACATTGTACAAATACATAAAATGTCTTTCTACCTCATCAGTACTATTCAAGGTGATAATCTCCCACAGACCTATTGATAACAGTCCAAATCAAGTCTTTCCACTTCTCTCAGTGTGAAAACATAATTCTATAATTAATTTGAGAACTGTTTACAACACTGATGTGTGGAGATTAAAATCATACCTAAACTGTCTAATTCACTGTAAAACTCCATGACATTCGCAGGCCATCTGTAGTTAAGGGAGCAACGCATGGAATGATGTGTAGATTACTAGTTTGATGATGCATGAGGAGAGGCGGTGGTCGAGTGGCAGAAACTTGGACTATGGGCAGAGAAGGTCTCTGGTTCGTCTTTGGTTCGACTCCATGGAGAGACAACAAAAGTCGAACCTGGATTGATCTGTCCAAAAATCCAAGAGTCTCCCTACCCTCTCTAGTGCCCATGAGCAAGGCACCTCACTCCCCCAACATCTGCTCCCCCGAGCGCCGTACATGGTCGCTCACTGCTCTGTGTGTCCTGCACCAGATGGGTAAAAAGCAGCGATTAAATTTCCCTACCTGCATGAGTGTGCCTTTGCATGTCTGTGCATGTGTTTGGGATGAATAAATGGATTTTAATCTTAATCTTTTAATCTTAATCAGTTGTCTTCCAGTTGACCAGCATGAAGCTGCAGATCTCCACCATGTTGCTGCTGGGGACATCAGGAGCTGCATTAATGAGGAGCAGAAGCGTACTGTTATGAATGTTTTGTGTTGTTTATGAAGCACTACTTATTTCAGCTAGAACCGATGTACTAGGGTCTGGGTTTGTATCCTAATGGTTAAATGCACATACTTTAAATCGCTTTTGATAAAACGTGACAAAGAAATACAACATTGTACACATAGATAAAATGTCTTTCTACCTCATCTGTAATATTCAAGGTGATGATCTCCCACAGAGCTGTTGATAACAGTCCACATCAAGTCTCTCCACTTCCCTCAGTGTGAAAACATAATTATATAATTAATTGGAGAAGTGTTTACAACACTGATGTGTGGACATTATAATGTTATCACTACTGTCTAATTCACTCTACAACTCCATGACAGACTAAATAAACAATGTGAAAATAGTAATGGCGGATATACCATCCTGTATCAGAATATTGGTGAAACAGTTACTATCACATGAAACGTAAACGTGTAGCGTATTGATAGTAACTCATTAAAAAAAATAATGTCAAAACCAAAACAAGACTGTCGAGTTATCTTGCTTCAATCTGTTCATTAGACGTGATAAATAAACGGTAACTTTTATAACAATTACATATTACAAAAAACTTGAGGCATGTAAGCATATGATGATAGATAAAGCAATAGGTTATGTTGGATAGTTTCAAGGTTACTTACCTCTAGTTCAGCACCAGCGGCTGGCCAGAAGAAGTGGAGCGATCTTCCTTGCCGCACAGGGCAAACGCAGGCAATGTGGAGACGAGCGCTTGGTCATCGAACGTTCTCTCTTCCCCGACCGCAACAGACTTGAAATTGCCTGTGCTCGGGCCCGTTAGTGCTACAACGTAGCCCTAGTTATTATTATTATTATTATTATTAGGGCCCGAGCACCGAATGGTGAGAGGCCCTATTGAATCTGTAAGGATTTTTATTATTATTATTAGGGCCCGAGCACCGAAATCGGTGAGAGGACCTATTGAAATTGAAAAGATTATTATTAGGGCCCGAGCACCGAAATCGGTGGGAGGCCCTATTGAAATTGAAATGATTATTATTATTATTATTATTATTTTTCTTAGCTTAAATGAATTGGCTTTTTGAGGGCTTTAATGTGCTCAAAAAGTTGTAGGAGTTTGCAGTAAATTCGAAGGCGGCGTAAAATTACGTATTCTGGAGTATTTTGAAAAGGGCGTGGCAAAATGGCTCAAGAGCGCCACCTACGGAAAAGCCCCTCATTTAGCATTCACCGATCCTCAAAAAAAACAAAGATTATTGTGTATCATGACTAGATGCACAAAAAAGTCCATCAGTGCATTATGAATAACGCAACAGGAAGCCCGCCAGTTTGACTTTAGTGGCCATTTTGGTCATATTCCATATTTTTTCTTTGATGTACTTGTCGTACAGCTTTCATCAGATCAACTTCAAATTTAGACGATCGTCATCACAACAAATTGGAGATCTAAAGTTATTGAAGGATTACGTTTTAGCAAAACCGTCTGACCGTGGTGTGGCGTTAAAGTTTGATGAAACGCCATCAAAACACAAGCTTCCATATTTCAGACATATTTTGTCCAATTGAGTCCAAACTAGACACATTCGACAAGAGTCGCCACCAGAAGACATGGGTGCAGAAATTGTGACTTACAATCACAGCGCCCCCTGGTGGTAACACGAAATGTCTTGTTTTGGTACGTGTTATGTTTTTATGTACTACTCAGACAGCTTTCATCAGATCAACTTAAAAATTAGATGAGACTCTACAAAACAAGATGAAGATCTAAAGTTATCAGAATTTAAACTTTTCATCATACCGTGTGACCGTGGTGAGGTCTCAAAGTTCGACTAAACGCCAATATAAGCGAGCTTCTGTAACTTAGACATATTTTGTCCAATCGACTCCAAACTACACATATAAGACAAGAGTCGCGACCGGAAGACATCTACCTAGAAATCATGACTTAAAAGGAAAGCGCCCCCTGGTGGCATCAGGAAATGTCTTGTTTTGGTCATCTTACTCTTTGATGTATTTCCCTCCAGCCACTTTACTAAACCATGTCAAACTGTGTCAAATTGGTCTCAAGATATTGATAATGTAGGCATAACATTATTGTGACTTTTCATCATGCAGATTGTTAATGGCGTGGCATCAAAGTTCATCAGCTCACCATGACCAATGAAACTCATTTTAACAGAGTTACCCTGAACGCAGCATGAGACCGCTTTCGGTTTGTTACGTCTCACACTTGGATGTATTTCTCCTCATTCACTTTGCTAAACCATGTCAAACTGTGTCACATGGGTCTCAATATATTGATAATGTAGGCATAACATTGCTGTGAGTTTTCATCATGCGGATTATTCATAGCTTTGCAGCAGACTTCTTCAACTCGCCATGACAAACGAAGCTGCATTTAACACAGCTGCAAGTGAACGCCTCATGAGACTCTGGAAAAAGTTACGTCGTCACAAGCTGCGGAGCTGTGTATCACGAAGAACCGGAGAACGGTTGGCGAGTCTGGATGAGAGGACGGCGGCGGAGTCACTGTGGACGTTGTTCGCTCAGCAGGTTAGAGTGTGGGACGCTCGCAAAGCTTTTTTCCCCCGTCCGTCGTGTCTTTTCCTGTGTGAACTCTGCCGCTCTCAACAGCAGCACTGGCTATGAGCTAGCTCCTGCTAGCTCCAACAACCATCTCTCAACTGCTACGTAAGTTAAACGGACACTTCTGACTGACTGTGATGATAAGCAAAAGAGACACTGTGGATGTGTGATGTGTTGTACTGCATTTGTTTGATCTGTTTACTAATACTAGCTCTAATAAATACTGTATAAATTATATTTTGCTCCTGAATTGAACTGTGTTAAAGGGGTTCACATGGAAAATATATGTTCAATTATGTAAAGGGTGATTTTTGTTACTATTATACTAATGGAGATTTAGCACTTGCTACACATTGTAAGAGCAGCTGTTCAAAGGAGCACTACGTCTTTTAAGGCTCTTTATTCAGAGTCACGGTGTTGATGTCCTGTCACGTGTTACAGTGAAAAATAACCGTGTCTCCCACCTTCAGTATTTAAATCGTTAATCTCAGACAGACTTCACTGAATTCTTTTGTTAAATATGAGTAAGTCATAGCCTTGTAACTTTACTAGAACAGACAGTGTCATACAGAGTTGTGGGCTTATATGCACTACCTATTTCCTAATCTGAAATGATTATGCTCTGATTAACTTTGAACTAATATTTTATTTTTACCATTTAAAAGTCTGTTAATTACTTAACCTGGCCCATGTATGACTTTACATATCTGTGTATTGGTTTCATGTTCCTCTAGAAGGTCCAACTTGACACACAACTTGAATCCAACCAGACTGAACACTGACTCCAGGTACAGACCTGATTTCATTACTTAAAAACAATCAAAGTATTGCACATAATACATAATGTATTAAATTATAATGCAATACTTTTAATGTGAAATAGCTCCATTAAAAACATTCATTGTCATGGTAGTGCACGTTTTAATCCAAAAGCATATTCAAATACACAGTTGAATATCCACAGAAAATAAGATTACACACTTTGTTCATATGCAACTCTTCCTCTACAATAATGACGATCACTTTCATGTTTCCTATCATTTTATTAGGGACAGACGAGCCTGAAGGACACAGCTGTGATGACCATGTTCTGTCTCTTATGGCAAAGCAGAAATATAAAACACTGGGTTCTTATCTAAAGTGTATCAAATCAGATCTCCACCATGTTGCTGCTGAGGACATCAGGTGCTGCAGTTCTTCATCTATGAAGAGAAAAAACGCACTGTTAAAGAATGTTTTGTGTTGTGTATAAAGCACAACAGATTTCAGATAGAACTGTTGTACTGTGGTCTTGGTTTATATCCTCATGGTGAAATGTACATATTTTAAGTCCCTTCTGATAAAAGTGCTGAAAGAAATACAACATTGTACAAATACATAAAATGTCTTTCTACCTCATCAGTACTATTCAAGGTGATAATCTCCCACAGACCTATTGATAACAGTCCAAATCAAGTCTTTCCACTTCTCTCAGTGTGAAAACATAATTCTATAATTAATTTGAGAACTGTTTACAACACTGATGTGTGGAGATTGAAATCATACCTAAACTGTCTAATTCACAGTAAAACTCCATGACATTCGCAGGCCATCTGTAGTTAAGGGAGCAACGCATGGAGTGATGTGTAGATTACTAGTTTGATGATGCATGAGGAGAGGCGGTGGTCGAGTGGCAGAAACTTGGACTATGGGCAGAGAAGGTCTCTGGTTCGTCTTTGGTTCGACTCCATGGAGAGACAACAAAAGTCGAACCTGGATTGATCTGTCCAAAAATCCAAGAGTCTCCCTACCCTCTCTAGTGCCCATGAGCAAGGCACCTCACTCCCCCAACATCTGCTCCCCCGAGCGCCGTACATGGTCGCTCACTGCTCTGTGTGTCCTGCACCAGATGGGTAAAAAGCAGCGATTAAATTTCCCTACCTGCATGAGTGTGCCTTTGCATGTCTGTGCATGTGTTTGGGATGAATAAATGGATTTTAATGTTAATCTTTTAATCTTAATCAGTTGTCTTCCAGTTGACCAGCATGAAGCTGCAGATCTCCACCATGTTGCTGCTGGGGACATCAGGAGCTGCATTAATGAGGAGCAGAAGCGTACTGTTATGAATGTTTTGTGTTGTTTATGAAGCACTACTTATTTCAGCTAGAACCGATGTACTAGGGTCTGGGTTTGTATCCTAATGGTTAAATGCACATACTTTAAATCGCTTTTGATAAAACGTGACAAAGAAATACAACATTGTACACATAGATAAAATGTCTTTCTACCTCATCTGTAATATTCAAGGTGATGATCTCCCACAGAGCTGTTGATAACAGTCCACATCAAGTCTCTCCACTTCCCTCAGTGTGAAAACATAATTATATAATTAATTGGAGAAGTGTTTACAACACTGATGTGTGGACATTATAATGTTATCACTACTGTCTAATTCACTCTACAACTCCAAGACAGACTAAATAAACAATGTGAAAATAGTAATGGCGGATATACCATCCTGTATCAGAATATTGGTGAAACAGTTACTATCACATGAAACGTACACGTGTAGCGTATTGATAGTAACTCATTAAAAAAAATAATGTCACAACCAAAACAAGACTGTCGAGTTATCTTGCTTCAATCTGTTCATTAGACGTGATAAATAAATGGTAACTTTTATAACAATTACATATTACAAAAAACTTGAGGCATGTAAGCATATGATGATAGATAAAGCAATAGGTTATGTTGGATAGTTTCAAGGTTACTTACCTCTAGTTCAGCACCAGCGGCTGGCCAGAAGAAGTGGAGCAATCTTCCTTGCCGCACAGGGCAAACGCAGGCAATGTGGAGACGAGCGCTTGGTCATCGAACGTTCTCTCTTCCCCGACCACAACAGACTTGAAATTGCCTGTGCTCGGGCCCGTTAGTGCTACAACGTAGCCCTAGTTATTATTATTTTTCTTAGCTTAAATGAATTGGCTTTTTGAGGGCTTTAATGTGCTCAAAAAGTTGTAGGAGTTTGCAGTAAATTCGAAGGCGGCGTAAAATTACGTATTCTGGAGTATTTTGAAAAGGGCGTGGCAAAATGGCTCAAGAGCGCCACCTACGGAAAAGCCCCTCATTTAGCATTCACCGATCCTCAAAAAAAAACAAAGATTATTGTGTATCATGACTAGATGCACAAAAAAGTCCATCAGTGCATTATGAATAACGCAACAGGAAGCCCGCCAGTTTGACTTTAGTGGCCATTTTGGTCATATTCCATATTTTTTCTTTGATGTACTTGTCGTACAGCTTTCATCAGATCAACTTCAAATTTAGACGATCGTCATCACAACAAATTGGAGATCTAAAGTTATTGAAGGATTACGTTTTAGCAAAACCGTCTGACCGTGGTGTGGCGTTAAAGTTTGATGAAACGCCATCAAAACACAAGCTTCCATATTTCAGACATATTTTGTCCAATTGAGTCCAAACTAGACACATTCGACAAGAGTCGCCACCAGAAGACATGGGTGCAGAAATTGTGACTTACAATCACAGCGCCCCCTGGTGGTAACGCGAAATGTCTTATTTTGGTACGTGTTATGTTTTTATGTACTACTCAGACAGCTTTCATCAGATCAACTTAAAAATTAGATGAGACTCTACAAAACAAGATGAAGATCTAAAGTTATCAGAATTTAAACTTTTCATCATACCGTGTGACCGTGGTGAGGTCTCAAAGTTCGACTAAACGCCAATATAAGCGAGCTTCTGTAACTTAGACATATTTTGTCCAATCGACTCCAAACTACACATATAAGACAAGAGTCGCGACCGGAAGACATCTACCTAGAAATCATGACTTAAAAGGAAAGCGCCCCCTGGTGGCATCAGGAAATGTCTTGTTTTGGTCATCTTACTCTTTGATGTATTTCCCTCCAGCCACTTTACTAAACCATGTCAAACTGTGTCAAATTGGTCTCAAGATATTGATAATGTAGGCATAACATTATTGTGACTTTTCATCATGCAGATTGTTAATGGCGTGGCATCAAAGTTCATCAGCTCATCATGACCTATAAAACCCATTTTAACAGAGTTACCCTGAACGCAGCATGAGACCGCTTTCGGTTTGTTACGTCTCACACTTGGATGTATTTCTCCTCATTCACTTTGCTAAACCATGTCAAACTGTGTCACATGGGTCTCAATATATTGATAATGTAGGCATAACATTGCTGTGAGTTTTCATCATGCGGATTATTCATAGCTTTGCAGCAGACTTCTTCAACTCGCCATGACAAACGAAGCTGCATTTAACACAGCTGCAAGTGAACGCCTCATGAGTTACGTCGTCACAAGCTGCGGAGCTGTGTATCACGAAGAACCGGAGAACGGTTGGCGAGTCTGGATGAGAGGACGGCGGCGGAGTCACTGTGGACGTTGTTCGCTCAGCAGGTTAGAGTGTGGGACTCAAAGCTTTTTTCCCCCGTCCGTCGTGTCTTTTCCTGTGTGAACTCTGCCGCTCTCAACAGCAGCACTGGCTATGAGCTAGCTCCTGCTACCTCCAACGAAGCATCTCTCAACTGCTACGTAAGTTAAACGGACACTTCTGACTGACTGTGATGATAAGCAAAAGAGACACTGTGGATGTGTGATGTGTTGTACTGCATTTGTTTGATCTGTTTACTAATACTAGCTCTAATAAATACTGTATAAATTATATTTTGCTCCTGAATTGAACTGTGTTAAAGGGGTTCACATGGAAAATATATGTTCAATTATGTAAAGGGTGATTTTTGTTACTATTATACTAATGGAGATTTAGCACTTGCTACACATTGTAAGAGCAGCTGTTCAAAGGAGCACTACGTCTTTTAAGGCTCTTTATTCAGAGTCACGGTGTTGATGTCCTGTCACGTGTTACAGTGAAAAATAACCGTGTCTCCCACCTTCAGTATTTAAATCGTTAATCTCAGACAGACTTCACTGAATTCTTTTGTTAAATATGAGTAAGTCATAGCCTTGTAACTTTACTAGAACAGACAGTGTCATACAGAGTTGTGGGCTTATATGCACTACCTATTTCCTAATCTGAAATGATTATGCTCTGATTAACTTTGAACTAATATTTTATTTTTACCATTTAAAAGTCTGTTAATTACTTAACCTGGCCCATGTATGACTTTACATATCTGTGTATTGGTTTCATGTTCCTCTAGAAGGTCCAACTTGACACACAACTTGAATCCAACCAGACTGAACACTGACTCCAGGTACAGACCTGATTTCATTACTTAAAAACAATCAAAGTATTGCACATAATACATAATGTATTAAATTATAATGCAATACTTTTAATGTGAAATAGCTCCATTAAAAACATTCATTGTCATGGTAGTGCACGTTTTAATCCAAAAGCATATTCAAATACACAGTTGAATATCCACAGAAAATAAGATTACACACTTTGTTCATATGTAACTCTTCCTCTACAATAATGACGATCACTTTCATGTTTCCTATCATTTTATTAGGGACAGACGAGCCTGAAGGACACAGCTGTGATGACCATGTTCTGTCTCTTATGGCAAAGCAGAAATATAAAACACTGGGTTCTTATCTAAAGTGTATCAAATCAGATCCCACCATGTTGCTGCTGAGGACATCAGGTGCTGCAGTTCTTCATCTATGAAGAGAAAAAACGCACTGTTAAAGAATGTTTTGTGTTGTGTATAAAGCACAACAGATTTCAGATAGAACTGTTGTACTGTGGTCTTGGTTTATATCCTCATGGTGAAATGTACATATTTTAAGTCCCTTCTGATAAAAGTGCTGAAAGAAATACAACATTGTACAAATACATAAAATGTCTTTCTACCTCATCAGTACTATTCAAGGTGATAATCTCCCACAGACCTATTGATAACAGTCCAAATCAAGTCTTTCCACTTCTCTCAGTGTGAAAACATAATTCTATAATTAATTTGAGAACTGTTTACAACACTGATGTGTGGAGATTAAAATCATACCTAAACTGTCTAATTCACTGTAAAACTCCATGACATTCGCAGGCCATCTGTAGTTAAGGGAGCAACGCATGGAGTGATGTGTAGATTACTAGTTTGATGATGCATGAGGAGAGGCGGTGGTCGAGTGGCAGAAACTTGGACTATGGGCAGAGAAGGTCTCTGGTTCGTCTTTGGTTCGACTCCATGGAGAGACAACAAAAGTCGCACCTGGATTGATCTGTCCAAAAATCCAAGAGTCTCCCTACCCTCTCTAGTGCCCATGAGCAAGGCACCTCACTCCCCCAACATCTGCTCCCCCGAGTGCCGTACATGGTCGCTCACTGCTCTGTGTGTCCTGCACCAGATGGGTAAAAAGCAGCGATTAAATGTCCCTACCTGCATGAGTGTGCCTTTGCATGTCTGTGCATGTGTTTTGGATGAATACATGGATTTTAATCTTAATCTTTTTATCTTAATCAGTTGTCTTCCAGTTGACCAGCATGAAGCTGCAGATCTCCACCATGTTGCTGCTGGGGACATCAGGAGCTGCATTAATGAGGAGCAGAAGCGTACTGTTATTAATGTTTTGTGTTGTTTATGAAGCACTACTTATTTCAGCTAGAACCGATGTACTAGGGTCTGGGTTTGTATCCTAATGGTTAAATGCACATACTTTAAATCGCTTTTGATAAAACGTGACAAAGAAATACAACATTGTACACATAGATAAAATGTCTTTCTACCTCATCTGTAATATTCAAGGTGATGATCTCCCACAGAGCTGTTGATAACAGTCCACATCAAGTCTCTCCACTTCCCTCAGTGTGAAAACATAATTATATAATTAATTGGAGAAGTGTTTACAACACTGATGTGTGGACATTATAATGTTATCACTACTGTCTAATTCACTCTACAACTCCATGACAGACTAAATAAACGATGTGAAAATAGTAATGGCGGATATACCATCCTGTATCAGAATATTGGTGAAACAGTTACTATCACATGAAACGTACACGTGTAGCGTATTGATAGTAACTCATTAAAAAAAATAATGTCACAACCAAAACAAGACTGTCGAGTTATCTTGCTTCAATCTGTTCATTAGACGTGATAAATAAACGGTAACTTTTATAACAATTACATATTACAAAAAACTTGAGGCATGTAAGCATATGATGATAGATAAAGCAATATGTTATGTTGGATAGTTTCAAGGTTACTTACCTCTAGTTCAGCACCAGCGGCTGGCCAGAAGAAGTGGAGCGATCTTCCTTGCCGCACAGGGCAAACGCAGGCAATGTGGAGACGAGCGCTTGGTCATCGAACGTTCTCTCTTCCCCGACCGCAACAGACTTGAAATTGCCTGTGCTCGGGCCCGTTAGTGCTACAACGTAGCCCTAGTTATTATTATTTTTCTTCGCTCAGTGAATTGGCTTTTTGAGGGCTTTAACGTGCTCAAAAAGTTTCTAAAGTTTACAGTAAATTACAAATGTGCGCAAGTTTACGTTTTCTGAAGTATTTTGAAAAGGGCGTGGCAAAATGGCTCAAGAGCGCCACCTACGGAAAAGCCCCTCATTTAGCATTCACCGATCCTCAAAAAAAACAAAGATTATTGTGTATCATGACTAGATGCACAAAAAAGTCCATCAGTGCATTATGAATAACGCAACAGGAAGCCCGCCAGTTTGACTTTAGTGGCCATTTTGGTCATATTCCATATTTTTTCTTTGATGTACTTGTCGTACAGCTTTCATCAGATCAACTTCAAATTTAGACGATCGTCATCACAACAAATTGGAGATCTAAAGTTATTGAAGGATTACGTTTTAGCAAAACCGTCTGACCGTGGAGTGGCGTTAAAGTTTGATGAAACGCCATCAAAACACAAGCTTCCATATTTCAGACATATTTTGTCCAATTGAGTCCAAACTAGACACATTCGACAAGAGTCGCCACCAGAAGACATGGGTGCAGAAATTGTGACTTACAATCACAGCGCCCCCTGGTGGTAACACGAAATGTCTTGTTTTGGTACGTGTTATGTTTTTATGTACTACTCAGACAGCTTTCATCAGATCAACTTAAAAATTAGATGAGACTCTACAAAACAAGATGAAGATCTAAAGTTATCAGAATTTAAACTTTTCATCATACCGTGTGACCGTGGTGAGGTCTCAAAGTTCGACTAAACGCCAATATAAGCGAGCTTCTGTAACTTAGACATATTTTGTCCAATCGACTCCAAACTACACATATAAGACAAGAGTCGCGACCGGAAGACATCTACCTAGAAATCATGACTTAAAAGGAAAGCGCCCCCTGGTGGCATCAGGAAATGTCTTGTTTTGGTCATCTTACTCTTTGATGTATTTCCCTCCAGCCACTTTACTAAACCATGTCAAACTGTGTCAAATTGGTCTCAAGATATTGATAATGTAGGCATAACATTATTGTGACTTTTCATCATGCAGATTGTTAATGGCGTGGCATCAAAGTTCATTAGCTCACCATGACCAATGAAACCCATTTTAACAGAGTTACCCTGAACGCAGCATGAGACCGCTTTCGGTTTGTTACGTCTCACACTTGGATGTATTTCTCCTCATTCACTTTGCTAAACCATGTCAAACTGTGTCACATGGGTCTCAATATATTGATAATGTAGGCATAACATTGCTGTGAGTTTTCATCATGCGGATTATTCATAGCTTTGCAGCAGACTTCTTCAACTCGCCATGACAAACGAAGCTGCATTTAACACAGCTGCAAGTGAACGCCTCATGAGACTTTGAAAAAAGTTACGTCGTCACAAGCTGCGGAGCTGTGTATCACGAAGAACCGGAGAACGGTTGGCGAGTCTGGATGAGAGGACGGCGGCGGAGTCACTGTGGACGTTGTTAGCTCAGCAGGTTAGAGTGTGGGACGCACTCAAAGCTTTTTTCCCCCGTCCGTCGTGTCTTTTCCTGTGTGAACTCTGCCGCTCTCAACAGCAGCACTGGCTATGAGCTAGCTCCTGCTAGCTCCAACGAAGCATCTCTCAACTGCTACGTAAGTTAAACGGACACTTCTGACTGACTGTGATGATAAGCAAAAGAGACACTGTGGATATGTGATGTGTTGTACTGCATTTGTTTGATCTGTTTACTAATACTAGCTCTAATAAATACTGTATAAATTATATTTTGCTCCTGAATTGAACTGTGTTAAAGGGGTTCACATGGAAAATATATGTTCAATTATGTAAAGGGTGATTTTTGTTACTATTATACTAATGGAGATTTAGCACTTGCTACACATTGTAAGAGCAGCTGTTCAAAGGAGCACTACGTCTTTTAAGGCTCTTTATTCAGAGTCACGGTGTTGATGTCCTGTCACGTGTTACAGTGAAAAATAACCGTGTCTCCCACCTTCAGTATTTAAATCGTTAATCTCAGACAGACTTCACTGAATTCTTTTGTTAAATATGAGTAAGTCATAGCCTTGTAACTTTACTAGAACAGACAGTGTCATACAGAGTTGTGGGCTTATATGCACTACCTATTTCCTAATCTGAAATGATTATGCTCTGATTAACTTTGAACTAATATTTTATTTTTACCATTTAAAAGTCTGTTAATTACTTAACCTGGCCCATGTATGACTTTACATATCTGTGTATTGGTTTCATGTTCCTCTAGAAGGTCCAACTTGACACACAACTTGAATCCAACCAGACTGAACACTGACTCCAGGTACAGACCTGATTTCATTACTTAAAAACAATCAAAGTATTGCACATAATACATAATGTATTAAATTATAATGCAATACTTTTAATGTGAAATAGCTCCATTAAAAACATTCATTGTCATGGTAGTGCACGTTTTAATCCAAAAGCATATTCAAATACACAGTTGAATATCCACAGAAAATAAGATTACACACTTTGTTCATATGTAACTCTTCCTCTACAATAATGACGATCACTTTCATGTTTCCTATCATTTTATTAGGGACAGACGAGCCTGAAGGACACAGCTGTGATGACCATGTTCTGTCTCTTATGGCAAAGCAGAAATATAAAACACTGGGTTCTTATCTAAAGTGTATCAAATCAGATCTCCACCATGTTGCTGCTGAGGACATCAGGTGCTGCAGTTCTTCATCTATGAAGAGAAAAAACGCACTGTTAAAGAATGTTTTGTGTTGTGTATAAAGCACAACAGATTTCAGATAGAACTGTTGTACTGTGGTCTTGGTTTATATCCTCATGGTGAAATGTACATATTTTAAGTCCCTTCTGATAAAAGTGCTGAAAGAAATACAACATTGTACAAATACATAAAATGTCTTTCTACCTCATCAGTACTATTCAAGGTGATAATCTCCCACAGACCTATTGATAACAGTCCAAATCAAGTCTTTCCACTTCTCTCAGTGTGAAAACATAATTCTATAATTAATTTGAGAACTGTTTACAACACTGATGTGTGGAGATTAAAATCATACCTAAACTGTCTAATTCACTGTAAAACTCCATGACATTCGCAGGCCATCTGTAGTTAAGGGAGCAACGCATGGAGTGATGTGTAGATTACTAGTTTGATGATGCATGAGGAGAGGCGGTGGTCGAGTGGCAGAAACTTGGACTATGGGCAGAGAAGGTCTCTGGTTCGTCTTTGGTTCGACTCCATGGAGAGACAACAAAAGTCGAACCTGGATTGATCTGTCCAAAAATCCAAGAGTCTCCCTACCCTCTCTAGTGCCCATGAGCAAGGCACCTCACTCCCCCAACATCTGCTCCCCCGAGCGCCGTACATGGTCGCTCACTGCTCTGTGTGTCCTGCACCAGATGGGTAAAAAGCAGCGATTAAATTTCCCTACCTGCATGAGTGTGCCTTTGCATGTCTGTGCATGTGTTTGGGATGAATAAATGGATTTTAATCTTAATCTTTTAATCTTAATCAGTTGTCTTCCAGTTGACCAGCATGAAGCTGCAGATCTCCACCATGTTGCTGCTGGGGACATCAGGAGCTGCATTAATGAGGAGCAGAAGCGTACTGTTATGAATGTTTTGTGTTGTTTATGAAGCACTACTTATTTCAGCTAGAACCGATGTACTAGGGTCTGGGTTTGTATCCTAATGGTTAAATGCACATACTTTAAATCGCTTTTGATAAAACGTGACAAAGAAATACAACATTGTACACATAGATAAAATGTCTTTCTACCTCATCTGTAATATTCAAGGTGATGATCTCCCACAGAGCTGTTGATAACAGTCCACATCAAGTCTCTCCACTTCCCTCAGTGTGAAAACATAATTATATAATTAATTGGAGAAGTGTTTACAACACTGATGTGTGGACATTATAATGTTATCACTACTGTCTAATTCACTCTACAACTCCATGACAGACTAAATAAACGATGTGAAAATAGTAATGGCGGATATACCATCCTGTATCAGAATATTGGTGAAACAGTTACTATCACATGAAACGTACACGTGTAGCGTATTGATAGTAACTCATTAAAAAAAATAATGTCACAACCAAAACAAGACTGTCGAGTTATCTTGCTTCAATCTGTTCATTAGACGTGATAAATAAACGGTAACTTTTATAACAATTACATATTACAAAAAACTTGAGGCATGTAAGCATATGATGATAGATAAAGCAATAGGTTATGTTGGATAGTTTCAAGGTTACTTACCTCTAGTTCAGCACCAGCGGCTGGCCAGAAGAAGTGGAGCGATCTTCCTTGCCGCACAGGGCAAACGCAGGCAATGTGGAGACGAGCGCTTGGTCATCGAACGTTCTCTCTTCCCCGACCGCAACAGACTTGAAATTGCCTGTGCTCGGGCCCGTTAGTGCTACAACGTAGCCCTAGTTATTATTATTATTATTATTATTTCCCTTTGGGGGGCTTTTTCAGGGTCTAGACATGCTCAAAAAGTTATGAAACTTTGCAGGAAATTCAAGGTCTGCGGATATTTTAGTATTCTGGAGTAATTGGAATTGGGCGTGGCAAAATGGCTCTACAGCGCCCCCTGGAACCAGCCCCTAGGTTTCCACATAACGGATTTTCATCAAAATCTGGATATAGGTGTATCGTGACCAGTCATGAAAAAAAGTCTCATGGAGCATTATGAAAAACGCAACAGGAAGTCCGCCATTTTGCTTTTAGTGGCCATTTTGGCAATATCCCACATTTTTACTTTTACGTACTTGTCCCAGGGCTTTCATCAGATCAACTTCAAATTCAGATGAGTGTCATCACAACAAGATGGAGATAAAAAATGATTGAGGGATTTTTTTTTTATCACACCGTGTGACCGTGGCATGGCGTTAAAAATTGGTTACACGCCATCAAAACACGGGCATCTGTATCTCGGACATACATGTTCCAATCAAGTCCAAACTAGACATGTAAGACAATAGTCCCCGCCTGATGACATCTATGCATAAATGATGACTTAAAACCGCAGCGCCCCCTGGTGGCAACAGGAAATGTCTTGTTTTTTGCTTGTCTTACACTTGGATGAATTTCTCCTCATCCACTGACCTCAACCATGTCAAACTGTATCAAAAGGGTCCCAAGACATTGACAATGAAGACATAAGATTACCGTGACTTTTCGTCAAACGCCATATGAATGGCGTGGCATTAAAGTTCATCAACTCGCCGTGAAACACGAAATTGCTGTAACTTCAGTGTTCATGATTCTATCTCTCTCAAACTACATGTGTGTAACAACAGCCCCCCCCTGAAGATATTCATATGGTTTTAAGAAATGGGCGTGGCAAAAAAACTGACCAGCGCCCCCTATAGGGCAACCCCGGCACTACGATGGCCGACATTTATACAAATCTATCGGGACATGTGTCGTTTCATAACAAACAAAAAAATATCTTGGATAGGTATGCTTGACCAAACAGGGAGGCCGCCATTTTGGATTAAGTGGCCATTTTTTTTCCATATTCCACATTTTTACTTGATGCACTTGTCCCAGGGCTTTCATCAGATTAACTTCAAATTAAGATCAGTGCCATCACAACAAGATGGAGATAAAAAGTGATTAAGAGATTGACCTTTCGTCACACCGTGTGACCGTGGCGTGGCGTCTTGAGTTTGATTAAACGCCATCAAAACACGAGGTTCTGTATCTCGGACATACATTGTCCAATCGAGTCCAAACTAGACATGTAAGACAAGGGTGCCATCCTGATGACATCTACACAGAAATTATGACTTGAAATTACAGCGCCCCCTGGTGGCTACAGGAAGTGACATGTTTTATACTTTGATGAACTGCTCCTGTGTGATTTACAATATACAGCTCAAATCAGATCAGTCAAGTCATTAGATCATGGTCAGAATTGTGACGTTTCCTCAAACCGTGTAAACATTGATGTGCGGCGAAGGATTTTCCTTCGCCAAAGGACACGATGTTATCATAACTCCACTGTGCATTGTCCTATCACTACAAAACTTCTGTCACATGGTCAGAGTCCAAGCCTGAACAGCTCTATGTGTCAATATTTCCTCAGTGTCATAGCGCCACCTACTGATTCGCCAGGAAACAGGAAGTACTTTGTAAATCCACTCTGCATTATCCAACCGGCTCCAAACTACTGACCTATGATCACAATACTGATCTGAACAGCTCCACATATAAATATTAGTTCAGGGTCATAGCGCCACCTACTGATCAGTGTGAAAATTAAGTTGCGGAAACATTGTCCAATTGACACAAAATTTCTCACGCTACATCAGAGCGCCTACTTGAACAGATCTATATGTCTGTGCGTAATAATAGTGATGGCGCCACCTACTGGCAAACCTACTGCCGCAGAGCGCAAAACGCATGCAACGTGGAGAAGTGCATGCTCGATCGATGATGTGCGCTTGGTCATCGATCGCTCTCTCCACCGACCGCAACAGGCTTCAACGTGCGGGTGCTCGGGCCCGCAAGTGCTACAACGTAGCCCTAGTTATTATTATTATTATTATTATTATTATTATTATTTCCCTTTGGGGGGCTTTTTCAGGGTCTAGACATGCTCAAAAAGTTATGAAACTTTGCAGGAAATTCAAGGTCTGCGGATATTTTAGTATTCTGGAGTAATTGGAATTGGGCGTGGCAAAATGGCTCTACAGCGCCCCCTGGAACCAGCCCCTAGGTTTCCACATAACGGATTTTCATCAAAATCTGGATATAGGTGTATCGTGACCAGTCATGAAAAAAAGTCTCATGGAGCATTATGAAAAACGCAACAGGAAGTCCGCCATTTTGCTTTTAGTGGCCATTTTGGCAATATCCCACATTTTTACTTTTACGTACTGGTCCCAGGGCTTTCATCAGATCAACTTCAAATTCAGATGAGTGTCATCACAACAAGATGGAGATAAAAAATGATTGAGGGATTTTTTTTTTATCACACCGTGTGACCGTGGCATGGCGTTAAAAATTGGTTACACGCCATCAAAACACGGGCATCTGTATCTCGGACATACATGTTCCAATCAAGTCCAAACTAGACATGTAAGACAATAGTCCCCGCCTGATGACATCTATGCATAAATGATGACTTAAAACCGCAGCGCCCCCTGGTGGCAACAGGAAATGTCTTGTTTTTTGCTTGTCTTACACTTGGATGAATTTCTCCTCATCCACTGACCTCAACCATGTCAAACTGTATCAAATGGGTCCCAAGACATTGACAATGAAGACATAAGATTACCGTGACTTTTCGTCAAACGCCATATGAATGGCGTGGCATTAAAGTTCATCAACTCGCCGTGAAACACGAAATTGCTGTAACTTCAGTGTTCATGATTCTATCTCTCTCAAACTACATGTGTGTAACAACAGCCCCCCCCTGAAGATATTCATATGGTTTTAAGAAATGGGCGTGGCAAAAAAACTGACCAGCGCCCCCTATAGGGCAACCCCGGCACTACGATGGCCGACATTTATACAAATCTATCGGGACATGTGTCGTTTCATAACAAACAAAAAAATATCTTGGATAGGTATGCTTGACCAAACAGGGAGGCCGCCATTTTGGATTAAGTGGCCATTTTTTTTCCATATTACACATTTTTACTTGATGCACTTGTCCCAGGGCTTTCATCAGATTAACTTCAAATTAAGATCAGTGCCATCACAACAAGATGGAGATAAAAAGTGATTAAGAGATTGACCTTTCGTCACACCGTGTGACCGTGGCGTGGCGTCTTGAGTTTGATTAAACGCCATCAAAACACGAGGTTCTGTATCTCGGACATACATTGTCCAATCGAGTCCAAACTAGACATGTAAGACAAGGGTGCCATCCTGATGACATCTACACAGAAATTATGACTTGAAATTACAGCGCCCCCTGGTGGCTACAGGAAGTGACATGTTTTATACTTTGATGAACTGCTCCTGGCTGATTTACAATATACAGCTCAAATCAGATCAGTCAAGTCATTAGATCATGGTCAGAATTGTGACGTTTCCTCAAACCGTGTAAACATTGATGTGCGGCGAAGGATTTTCCTTCGCCAAAGGACACGATGTTATCATAACTCCACTGTGCATTGTCCTATCACTACAAAACTTCTGTCACATGGTCAGAGTCCAAGCCTGAACAGCTCTATGTGTCAATATTTCCTCAGTGTCATAGCGCCACCTACTGATTCGCCAGGAAACAGGAAGTACTTTGTTAATCCACTCTGCATTATCCAACCGGCTCCAAACTACTGACCTAAGATCACAATACTGATCTGAACAGCTCCACATATAAATATTAGTTCAGGGTCATAGCGCCACCTACTGATCAGTGTGAAAATTAAGTTGTGTTAACATTGTCCAATTGACACAAAATTGCTCACGCTACATCAGAGCGCCTACATGAACAGATATATATGTCTGTGCGTAATAATAGTGATGGCGCCACCTACTGGCAAACCTACTGCCGCAGAGCGCAAAACGCATGCAACGTGGAGAAGTGCATGCTCGATCGATGATGTGCGCTTGGTCATCGATCGCTCTCTCCACCGACCGCAACAGGCTTCAACGTGCGGGTGCTCGGGCCCGCAAGTGCTACAACGTAGCCCTAGTTATTATTATTATTTCCCTTTGGGGGGCTTTTTCAGGGTCTAGACATGCTCAAAAAGTTATGAAACTTTGCAGGAAATTCAAGGTCTGCGGATATTTTAGTATTCTGGAGTAATTGGAATTGGGCGTGGCAAAATGGCTCTACAGCGCCCCCTGGAACCAGCCCCTAGGTTTCCACATAACGGATTTTCATCAAAATCTGGATATAGGTGTATCGTGACCAGTCATGAAAAAAAGTCTCATGGAGCATTATGAAAAACGCAACAGGAAGTCCGCCATTTTGCTTTTAGTGGCCATTTTGGCAATATCCCACATTTTTACTTTTACGTACTTGTCCCAGGGCTTTCATCAGATCAACTTCAAATTCAGATGAGTGTCATCACAACAAGATGGAGATAAAAAATAATTGAGGGATTTTTTTTTTATCACACCGTGTGACCGTGGCATGGCGTTAAAAATTGGTTACACGCCATCAAAACACGGGCATCTGTATCTCGGACATACATGTTCCAATCAAGTCCAAACTAGACATGTAAGACAATAGTCCCCGCCTGATGACATCTATGCATAAATGATGACTTAAAACGACAGCGCCCCCTGGTGGCAACAGGAAATGTCTTGTTTTTTGCTCTTCTTACACTTGGATGAATTTCTCCTCATCCACTGACCTCAACCATGTCAAACTGTATCAAATGGGTCCCAAGACATTGACAATGAAGACATAAGATTACCGTGACTTTTCGTCAAACGCCATATGAATGGCGTGGCATTAAAGTTCATCAACTCGCCGTGAAACACGAAATTGCTGTAACTTCAGTGTTCATGATTCTATCTCTCTCAAACTACATGTGTGTAACAACAGCCCCCCCCTGAAGATATTCATATGGTTTTAAGAAATGGGCGTGGCAAAAAACTGACCAGCGCCCCCTATAGGGCAACCCCGGCACTACGATGGCCGACATTTATACAAATCTATCGGGACATGTGTCGTTTCATAACAAACAACAAAATATCTTGGATAGGTATGCTTGACCAAACAGGGAGGCCGCCATTTTGGATTAAGTGGCCATTTTTTTTCCATATTCCACATTTTTACTTGATGCACTTGTCCCAGGGCTTTCATCAGATTAACTTCAAATTAAGATCAGTGCCATCACAACAAGATGGAGATAAAAAGTGATTAAGGGATTGACCTTTCGTCACACCGTGTGACCGTGGCGTGGCGTCTTGAGTTTGATTAAACGCCATCAAAACACGAGGTTCTGTATCTCGGACATACATTGTCCAATCGAGTCCAAACTAGACATGTAAGACAAGGGTGCCATCCTGATGACATCTACACAGAAATTATGACTTGAAATCATAGCGCCCCCTGGTGGCAACATGAAGTGACATGTTTTATACTTTGATGAACTGCTCCTGGCTGATTTACAATATACAGCTCAAATCAGCTCAGTCAAGTCATTAGATCATGGTCAGAATTGTGACGTTTCCTCAAACCGTGTAAACATTGATGTGCGGCGAAGGATTTTCCTTCGCCAAAGGACACGATGTTATCATAACTCCACTGTGCATTGTCCTATCACTACAAAACTTCTGTCACATGGTCAGAGTCCAAGCCTGAACAGCTCTATGTGTCAATATTTCCTCAGTGTCATAGCGCCACCTACTGATTCGCCAGGAAACAGGAAGTACTTTGTTAATCCACTCTGCATTATCCAACCGGCTCCAAACTACTGACCTATGATCACAATCCTGAATAGAACAGCTCCATATATGAATATTAGTTCAGGATCATAGCGCCACCTATTGATCAGTGTGAAAATTAAGTTGCGGAAACATTGTCCATTGGTTGACACCGGTGGTCAGGGAAGCCGTCCGATTGAAGAAGGAGGCCTTCCGGGATATGATATCCTGGAGGACTCCTGACTCGGTTGCAGGGTACCGACAGGCCCGAAGGGCTGCAGCTGCTGCCGTGTCGGAGGCTAAGCAGCGGGTGTGGGAGAAGTTCGGAGAGGCCATGGAGAAGGACTTTCGGTCGGCACCAAAGTGTTTCTGGAAGACTATCCGGCACCTCAGGAGGGGGAAACGGGGAACCATCCAAGCTGTGTACAGTAAGGATGGGACTCTGTTGACCTCAACTGAGGAGGTCGTCGGACGTTGGAAGGAACACTTTGAGGAACTCCTGAATCCGAATAACACGCCCTCTATGTTGGAGGCAGAGCTCGAGGTTGATGGTGTTTCGTCGTCAATTTCCCTGGTGGAGGTCACTGAGGTAGTCAAACATCTCCGCAGTGGCAAAGCCCCAGGGATTGATGAGATCCAGCCAGAAATGCTAAAGGCTCTGGGTGTTGAGGGGCTGTCATGGTTGACACGCCTATTCAACATCGCGTGGGAGTCGGGTACAGTGCCAAAGGAGTGGCAAACCGGGGTGGTGGTTCCCCTGTTCAAAAAGGGGGACCAGAGAGTGTGTGCCAATTACCGGGGCATCACACTTCTCAGCCTCCCTGGTAAAGTCTACTCCAAGGTGCTGGAAAGGAGGGTTCGGCCGATCGTCGAACCTCAGATTGAAGAGGAACAATGCGGTTTTCGCCCCGGACGTGGAACTTCGGACCAGCTCTTCACTCTCGCAAGGATCCTGGAGGGTGCCTGGGAGTATGCCCATCCGGTCTACATGTGTTTTGTGGATCTGGAGAAGCCGTATGACCGGGTCCCCCGGGAGAAACTGTGGGAGGTGCTGCGGGAGTATGGGGTAAGGGGGTCTATCCTCAGGGCCATCCAATCCCTGTACTCCCAAAGCGAGAGCTGTGTTCGCGTCCTCGGCAGCCAGTCAGTTTCGTTCTCAGTGGATGCTGGTCTCCGCCAGGGCTGCGCCTTGTCACCAATCCTGTTTGTGATATACATGGACAGGATATCGAGGCATAGTCGTGGTGAGGAGGGGTTGCAGTTCGGTGGTCTGAGGATCTCGTCACTGCTTTTTGCAGATGACGTGGTCCTCATTGGATCATCGGCCTGTGACCTTCAGCACTCACTGGATCGGCTGGCGGACGAGTGTGAAGTGGCTGGGATGAGGATCAGCACTGCTAAATCTGAGGCCATGACTCTTAGCAGGAAACCGATGGATTGCTTACTCCGGGTAGGAAATGAGTCCTTAGCCCAAGTGAAGGAGTTCAAGTACCTTGGGGTCTTGTTCGCGAGTGAGGGTACTATGGAGCGTGAGATTGGCCGGAGAATCGGAGGAGCGGGGGCGGTATTGCGTTCGCTTTACCGCACCATTGTAACGAAAAGAGAGCTGAGCCGCAAGGCAAAGCTCTCGATCTACCAGTCGATCTTCATTCCTATCCTCACCTATGGTCATGAGAGCTGGGTGATGACCGAAAGGACGAGATCACGGGTACAAGCGGCCGAGATGAGTTTTCTCAGAAGGGTGGCTGGCGTCTCCCTTAGGGATAGGGTGAGAAGCTCAGCCATCCGTGAGGAACTCGGATTAGAGCCGCTGCTCCTTTACTTAGAAAGGAGTCAGCTGAGGTGGTTCGGGCGTCTGGTAAGGATGCCCACTGGGCGCCTTCCTTGGGAGGTGTTTCAGGCACGTCCAGTGGGGAGGAGACCTCGGGAAGACCCAGGACTAGGTGGAGAGATTATATCTCAACACTGGCCTGGGAACGCCTCGGGATCCCCCCGTCAGAGTTGGTCAATGTGGCCCAGGAAAGGGAAGTCTGGGGCCCCCTGCTTGAGCTGCTCCCCCCGCGACCCGACCCCGGATAAGCGGATGAAAATGAGATGAGATGAGATGAAACACTTACTTAATACTTCTAGAACCTGGCAAGGTTATTGGCGAGAATAACTCAGGGAACAACTCCCTAAAAGATTCAAAATACACACTAGGAAAAGAAAAAGGTTTATTAACATAAATCGCTCCCAAAGGATGATAAACAAAAGGCTAGAGTAAGAAAACAAAAGCGCTCCTGAAGGAGGAAAACCTAACTACTATGAAAAAGGGACAAAAGAAAAGGCTCACCTAAAACAGGAGGCACCTCAAACTAACTACAACTCTCTAAACATAAATCGCTCCAAAAGGGAGGAAAAAGAACAGATTACAAAAGAACACAAAACGAAGCTAAACTAGAAAACTTTAACAAACGAAAAATCACTCTCAAGGAGGATACAGAAAACAACTTACGTGGCGTAGCAAAGAGAAACGCCTGCTAATGACGTCGGTGACTTCAATTAGAGTCGTAAAATAGCAGTTATCAAACCCTTTCTGACAATAAAACACCCTAGACCCAGAGGTTTTAGCCAATTATAGACCAAAATCTAATCTCCCCTTCATGTCTAAAATCTTACAAAAAGTTGTAGCCAATCAGCTGTGTGAGTTTCTCCAGGAAAATAATATATATGAAGACTTTCAGTCGGGGTTTAGAGCCAATCACAGCACAGAGACAGCCTTGGCAAATGTCACTAATGACCTTTTAATAGCCTCAGATCAGGGACTTGTGTCTGTCCTCGTTCTGTTCGATCTTAGTGCAGCATTCCACACAATTGACCATCAAATTTTATTACAAAGACTATAACAGTTAATTAACATTAATGGATCCGCCCTTAACTGGTTTAAATCGTATTTTTCTGATCGCTCCCAATTCGTGCAAATTAATGATGAGTCATCTGTGCGCATCAAAGTTAACCATGATGTTCCACAGGGCTCTGTGCTCGGCCCAATTTTATTCTCAATATATATGCTTCCATTAGGAAACATTATCAGGACACACTCGGTAAATTATCACTGCTATGCAGATGACACCCAGTTATACTTGTCAATAAAACCTGAACAAAGTAATCAATTATCTAAACTTCGATCATGTCTCAAGGACATAAAAACCTGGATGACCCGCAATTTTCTCTTATTAAACTCAGATAAAATAGAGGTTATAATACTTGGCCCCAAACACCTTAGAGATACATTATCTAATGATATAGCTGCGCTATACGACATTGCCCTTGCTTCCAATGAAACAGTCAGGAACTTGGGAGTGATCTTCGATCCTGATTTATCCTTTAATTACTGTGGCCCTGAGAGCTCAACGTACAGCAACAGGTGGGCGGGGTCGGAGCCGCATTCGGCTCTTCAGCCGTTTTAGCTGTCCTCTGGAAACACTTCCGTTGTGTTGTCGCCTCTATTTGCTGCGCGTTCGTCTATTTGCAGCGCGTGTGTCTATTTGCTGCGCGTGTGTCTGTTCGCAGCGCGTGTGTCTATTTTCAGCGCGTTTCTGTAATGTGTTGTGTTGTGAAATTGATGAAGATGTTTTCTTACTTTGCTTGTGTTTTGTCAACTTGCATGTGTTTTGTCAACTTGTATGTGTTTTCTTAAGTTGCTGTTCGTTGAGCTCTCAGGGCCACCGTATTTAATAATCACTTAAAACAAACTTCTAGGACCGGCTTTTTCCACTTGCGTAATATCTCAAAAATCATGTCCTTTCGCAAAAAGATGCAGAAAAAATAGTCCAACTACCGCTAACCAGCTCTTTGGGGGGGCCCACTTTGCAAAAGTTTGAGAACCCCTGCTTTAGAGGATGAGCTTCGTGAAATCGCGTCCGAACCCCTGGAGAAACATTTCTATTACACCACCGACTTCACGGCCATCAGCACCATCGCTGAGAACCTCAAACTGAAAGTCTGCCCAGGTACAATCCTCTCCTGAGGACGCTGTATATTTGTACAGGAGCCCCACGACAAACAAAACACAATGCCACACATTTATTTTCTGTTTTACTTAATTTAAAATTCCCTGTTCGAGCGATGTATATATGGTTGTATCTGTGAGTAAGAAAGTTAGTGGTTAAACTGTCAAATATCAAGTCTCAACTTTTCATACTGTATATTTTACTCAAACTTGTAAAACCTCATCCTCTTTAAAAAAAACTATATATTCTTAGATGAACCTTATTCCACATATAAACAAGAGAAGAGCAATTCAGACGTTTTTAACTTTGTTTGCAAGTATTTAACTTTTCAGTTGGTCCCTAGAACATTCATGCTTAATAATGATTTATCCCTGAAATACATGTTTAAACTGAAGCAGTGTTTCCAATAACTGAAGCATCGAGACAAATGTGGTGAAGTGAAGGTAAAATAGTAAGTGTTAGTGACTAATGATCGTATCATAAAATGAAACTAGACTAGGTAAACATACAGTGACATGTGCGTTCATGTGGATGATGGTACTGACGTGTGTGTGCAGATGAGAGTCAGGGGGAGAAAGAGGTGATGGACCTATGTGCCTGTGAGAGTCTGGTGGAGTTCCAGCAGGTGGCCATGAACAGCCTGGAGCAGCTCACACAGAAACATATCATTTAGAAAACATCTTGAAACAAATACCTGTTCTGATATTAGAGGTTTGTGACCGTGTGAAACTAAAATAATCTTCTCATAAGATTTTTTTAATGATGTGTGCGAAAAGCATAGGACATAGAAGCATTTGAGTGGTGGCAGGGCCGGCCCTAGCATATTTGGCGCTCTAGGCAAGCTTCACTCCTGCCCCCCCCCCCCCCCCCCCCCCCACACACACACACACACACTCTAGCATGTTCTGACAACACCAAGGAGGTTCGTACCTCAAGTTTTGCCTCGTTTTACGCTAATGTTAGATTAATTTTTTTAATGTCAAAGTATTGGTTGGAGATATATGTTATGGGTCCAATAATCGATACCACAGCAACAAAGTATATCTGTAGAATACAGCATGCATGCAGCAGCAGTAACGACACGGAGCATTCAGTTCCACATCCAGACTGCATCTTATTCAAAGTAAACACAATTTCAAGTACAAGCATTTCTTTGAGTGTAACTGCATTTTTAAGTGCATAAAACATACATTCAATTATTATGGTGTCTCTTTCCTCCAAACATCTTAATATACATCATCACTCATAAAGAAATATAAACATTTACAATATAGACCTATTTAACATTAGCTTATAACTGGTCTTTATAAGGGACAATAACAATACACGAATTACAGAGTCTGTGTGTGTCGGAGCTGAACTACACACTGTAAAGTAAACAATATACTATCGCGACCCGCCTGCAAGACGACGTGCAGGTAAAATAAACACATATACAGGCGAATGTAGCCCCGCCCACCTAGTGCGCGAGTGTCTCTCCTCACTGCCCTGCAGAGTTTCTAAGTTTTACCAGTCAACACATCTCAATGACACCCGTGGTGATCAAGCGAAGCTTAAGGAGCTAACGTAGGTGACTCTCACCCACTACTAACCTGTAGAATACAGGATGGAAGCAGCAGCAGGAACGACACGGAGCATTCAGTTCCTCATCCAGACTGCATCTGACAGTACGGGGTGCAACTGCTCCTGTGCCAAACGTTCCACCTGAGTGCTGCTGTCATTTACTGATTTCTCTAATGAAACTACTTAAATTACTGTCAGAGTAATTAAATACAATATTTTTGGCCATACCACATAGAGAAGGGGGCGCAAAAAACTCTGCCTAGCAAAAAAAATAAATATTTTATTTATTTTATTTTTTGCTCGGCGCAGTTTTTGGCGCCCCCCTCTGAGTGGCGCCCTAGGCAACGGCCTATGTCGCCTGTAGGAAAGACCAGCCCTGAGTGGTGGTCATTTAGAAGAAAGAAGAGAATAGCCAGATATAAATGTATTACAAATTCAATGGAGATGAATACAAATCAGGAAACAGTGAAATTCACCCAACTGGTCAGAAACTGGATCGATATAGTTCCCAGTTAGATGATATATTTCTTTGACTCAATGTCAGCGATGAGTTTTAATTATTCTGCTGCTGAAAATCAGTAAGTCTGATTTTGAAAAGTAACAAATATCACATCCTGGAGAGATCATTTAGAGCAGGAATCAGATATCCCTTATAATCAATGGACAATCCAGTCTTTTCACGACGCCTTGGGGGCCATCAGTAGGTCTGCTGACCTTCACGTTAATGAGGACGACATTTATCTCACAGCTTGTGATTAGGATTCACTTTTCTGTTATAAATGCCCCCCCAAAAAAACATTTGTTCACTTATTGCAACTTCCGTTGTGTTGTCGCCTCTATTTGCTGCGCTTTCGTCTATTTGCTGCGCGTGTCTCTATTTGCAGCGCGTGTGACTATTTGCTGCGCGTTTCTGTAATGTGTTGTGTTGTGTTGTGAAATTGATGAAGATGTATTCTTACTTTGCTTGTGTTTTGTCAACTTGCATGTGTTTTGTCAACTTGCATGTGTTTTCTTAAGTTGCTGTTCGTTGAGCTCTCAGGGCCACCGTACTTTTCCTTGTTCACACTCACACATCAGACTCACTTTAACAAAGCTGCTGGTTGTTTTCCAGGTAGAAAAGTCATTTTTAAATCCTATATCTGATCACCTGTTATGTTTTTGTATATTTCTAGTAACTTTACTTTTTTATGTTTTTGTGGTGAATCATTGGAAGAAAGCACAGAATACATTAAAATAGTGAAATATTTTGCATATCAGTTTCTTTTCACCCCCAGGGTTCATAAATTCCACCTTTTTAATGCCTTATGATATTTCCGTGTTGCCTGCTCTCAGTATGAAATACTGTCTGTATCAAACTACACACACACAAGACAACAGTTGAAAACTCCCTCCCGAGAGACAGAGTCCTGTCATCCATGAACCTGGAGGTTGGTGGTTCAACTCCGGCTCCTTGGGAAAGACACTCGACATGTTCACATCGAACCATTATTCTGATATTAACCAGATGAAGACATTAGTCTAAAAAAGACACTGACAAGTAAACAGCATTTTGTGACATCAACAGACAACAGTTACAAACGGATGATGACATATGACCTGAGTTTGAGTGTAAAGAAGTACAAGAAGTAATGTTATAACATATAAACAGGAATATGAATTATTTATTCTGGTAGAAACTCATGTAAACACCATAAATGGAATAATATCTTATTCCAAAAAAGATCAACAGTCAGATTATTGCTGTTTAAACATAGTCAACAGACTTTTCACTGAACTTTTCTTGGTTGCTTCTCTGATGATGATGATGATGCTGATGCTGCTGATGATGATGATGATGATGATGATGATGAACTGCTGTAAGTACCCAAATGTCAAAACCTTATTTTCCTTAGAGCGTCCCCAGTGCCTTTAAGTTTATTTCATATTATAAAAGGTTGGACGAGTCATGTTAGTGAGTGAAACTCTTCCAGGAACAAAAGCAGTTCCTCTGGGATCCTGGTGTATTGAAGAGCAGCTCCGTGGGGATCACTTCCTGCTTCCAGACACCGAGCGTCGTTACTGACGATGACCTTAAACACATGTTCTCCACAGACCGTGACGCGAGACATGTTGGTTCCGACACAAAGTAACATAAGGATTTTACCGGAAGTGATGATCAATTTCTGTTTACATTTCTGACGAATCTGAAGATTAAAATCATGACTATAAATCGTCTATAATTTTGTACTAACCACTTCAAAATGGCAGGTAATATTGGACCCAGGGGTTGGGATCATTATTTCCTATAACCTTTGTTTTAAAACATTACTGACACGGTTTGTAAAAATGTTGCAGTATGATTTTTCACTAACTAATAATTTTGTTTCAAATGAAAAAAATAAGTTTTAGTTTGAAAAACTGAGGACAAAAGAAAGGATCTTAAATTAGCTGTAAATGTTTCAAAGAAGCGAATCTTATTGTGGACTCAAAAATGATGGAAACAACTTTTTTAATCATCACACACAAACTCTGACCTGCTCGAAAGTGTCTTTGCCTCCTTCTGGTTTCCAGCTGATGTGACCAAAGAGCACGTCCACTGAGAGCGGCTTGTTGCTTCAGAACACCTCGTTACTGTCCCTGGATTGGACTCCTATCCACTGAGCAACTTGTTTATCTATTTATCACCAAAGTTTTGGGGGGTAAATGATCATCCTAATGGTCACATTAACAACAGCTCCACTTTAATGATGATGATGAGAAACTCTCTCAGAAGACACATCTGATAAACCCCTGTGTGTGTTTGCCTAACAAGCTGCCCCAGTGTGAATGACCTTTACCATGAGGGCCTAACGAGCTCCGATGAGAAGGAGGCTCTACGTCAGGTTCTATTCAATTAGTTTGGAGCTGGGGCCGGTTCATGAAACTGAGGCAAAGTCAGGGGCCGGAGGATATGAGTGATCACGGTAACAAGACATTACAACAACATACTGAAGGAGTCAATATATTTTATTTTGTAAAAGCTTTACAACATATGCCCAAGAGGACGCATAGGCCCAAGGATTCAAAAACCAAACCAGGTGAGCAATAACCAAGCCATATTAACAGACAATTGGAGAAATGGAGCGAAGCCAGCGAGCTAGTTCTGGCAGGCAACTCGAGCTGCGCTGCTTCAGTCATGTGCATATATCAGGTGACATAAATCAGGTGACATACATCATGTGACATACTTCACTTGCCACAACCAGCCACAGCACTCATCCACCTCATTAGGCGGTCCATTTAAGCAGAGGGAAATCCCATCACTCTCTCTGATTCCTAACTACTACGCAGTAGCAAACTACTGCCTCAGCGTCACCGTGAGTACACCACCAATGAGATCGGTAACCTACCTCCTGTTTCTGTGGATCGCCATGTCTCTTCCCATCTCCGATTCCGAGGAAGAGTTTCAGTCCTCAGAGGGAGACGTCGGATGCATCCCCGACACCCAGGCTCACGCTGCCGAGGTCCAATCCGACATCGATTCGGATACCCAACATCAGCGCCGAAGCACCCGCGTCACCCGCAAACGTCTCGCCGGGTGGCCCATTCACCGTATCCTGGAAGCACTGTATGCTCGAAAAATCTCAGCCCCAGCTGGCCTCAACCATGAGGAGCTATTCGAGTTTCTCTCGAGTCACGATAACCCAGATGACGAGGCACACCGCAGCTCACGCGCCGCGGATCCGGCCAGCGCTCCTCCAAAAAGCAAAGGCAAAGCCCCCGCAAAGAAGCGATGTGCTCCGCCAGCCGCTCCGAGAACCGCGGACAATTATACACCATCAAAAAAGCAGAAGCCACCAGGACACAGACCATCCATCGAAGCAACCATCCTTTCAACGCTACAAGATATGAAATCGTCCTTAAACGTCATGAATATAAGGATTCAAACTTTGGAATCAAACGCCACCTTCCCACTGGCCAATGTAAACACTCCCGGACCATCCTCCGCTACTTCCTGGCCGGTGCAAGCGTGCGTACTTCCTGCTGACGTCACACCGCAAAGGACTCTGGGAACTGCAGTTCCAGCCCCAAGCGTGGGCACCAGGTTCTTCCCTCCAGCAGCAGCAATTTCTGATTCCCTCAGGAATCACATTCTATCAGGTAAGCTGTCGCATCATTCTGCACACAATTATAAATAGGGAGAAGAATAGAATAAGGGAAGGGGAGCAATTAGCGAGTAAATGGTGTTACTCATATTTTGTTTGGCAGGCCACGATGTCAATCTTGTTAAGATCATCTTGGCCGGTTCAGAAACTGCGGACAAAAGATACGTGGATTGTGGGGACTTTTCAGTCGTTTTGAAAGACAGCGACCCCAGACTGTCAAAATCACTAACTCTGGCGGAATTCAACGTCGCCTTCGGCGTTTTCAGAGACACGATATGTGAGGTCTTTCCAATACGTAGAGAGGAACTTGACACCTATTTAGCAATCATTTCGGACCTCGCACTCTCATATGGTGGAGCACTCTTTTATGAATATCATAAATCTTTCTCTGCAAAGGCTGCCATGTACATCCAAAAATTTAATCAGCGACTAAATTGGTCTGTAGTCGATCTGGCCCTTATCAGTCGTCATTTTACTGGCCAGAAAATCCTAGCCTGCTCCATCTGCGGTTCTTCCTCCCACACCACCTCACTCTGTCCAAGAACGGCAATACAAGAATTGTCTTCTTCGAGATCCCAGCCTCAGACCAATCATCCAGCGTCCACTTCTTTAGACCATTCTTTACAGCACAAGGTACGACCCTCAAACTTCGATTTACCAATCTGCAATAACTTCAATGAAAGTGTTTGTAGATATCCGAAATGTAAATTCATGCATATTTGTAGCTGGTGTGCAGACAGTCACCCACGTTTTGTGTGTCCCAGGAGGCTCCGGCCTACAAAAGAGGGGAAATAAATATGAAGCATCCATCGACTCCTGTGAATGTCCCTGCTCTCTCTTTGGCTCTGTCAAAACACCCATGTGGAAGTTTTGTTAATTACCTCATCACCGGCTTGGTCCAAGGATTTTTAGCAGGTTTATGCTGGCTCCCAAAAGTGACCCATGTATGTAAAAACTTGCAGTCTGCATGCAAAGAGCCAGAAGTGGTCGATGAACTCCTATCAAAAGAAGTAAAAAAAGGATACATGATAGGTCCACTGTCAAAACTCCACTTTCCCATCTTCAGAGTAAGCCCCATAGGGATCGCTACCAGGAAATATTCAAATAAAAAACGTCTCATCATCGACCTCTCAGCTCCTCACAACTCTACAATTCCTAGCATAAACAGCCTAATTCCCAAGGAACCGTTTTCTTTATTCTACGCTTCTGTCGACAATGCAGCAAAGATGATTAAATTAGCAGGTGTCGGTGCATGGCTAGGGAAGGCCGACATTACCGATGCTTTCAAAGTCCTTCCTCTTCACCCCTCTCAATGGCACCTTTTTTGCGTTAAATGGAAGTCAAAGTTTTATTATTCCGTAAAATTGACGTTCGGTTGCCGCAGTAGCCCCTCCATTTTTAACACTCTCTCAGAAGCACTATGCTGGATCCTTTACAACTCGTACAAACTCCCATTTGTCCTCCATCTGTTAGACGATTTCCTGGTCATAGACTTTCCCTCATCACCACCAGCTCGCAACATCACTGCACTTAGGAACCTCTTCAGCGAATTAGGAGTTCCTCTCTCAGAAGAGAAAACAATAGGCCCGTCCACCCGCCTGGAATTTCTCGGCATAACCCTCGACAGCTTACTCATGCAAGCATCTCTGCCACAAGACAAATTGTCTCGCATCAGAGCAGCTATCAAATACCGGTCGACTACTACCATTATCAGTAAAAGAGATCTCTTATCTCTACTAGGCCACCTCAATTTCGCGATGCGCATAATTCCACATGGTCGTTCGTTCGTATCTCGCTTAATAGAATTGGCTTATTCTGTCCAGAATCTAAATGATCCGGTGGTCCTAGATGAAGGTTGTCAATCAGATCTGCGCTTCTGGTCCGTGTTATGCGAAGAATGGAATGGTATTTCATTCTTCTACAATGACCATGTGGAATCATCAGATTCCATCAAATTCTTTACCGATGCCGCCCCTTCTGTTGGTTTTGGGGGATTCTATGACAATCAATGGTTTGCAGATGTCTGGCCAAATGAAATCCAGCGCCTTAATGACCAATCCAAATCCACAGCCCTTTATGAGCTCTATCCCATTGTTGTGGCGTGCATCCTATGGGGAAATAGTTGGGCTAGGAAACAAATTACGGTGTTCTGTGATAATGCAGCAACGGTAGACATCATCAATAAAGGCCGCTCAAAAACATCGATAATAAATTATCTAATGCGACGTCTAACCTGGGTGAGCGTTCTCAATAATTTCATTTTGCGGGCTACTCATATTCCCGGGCACCAAAATAGCATAGCTGATGCTCTTTCTCGTTTTAAATTCCAGGAGTTCAAAGCTATGTGTCCCCAGGCCAAACCCTCCAGCATTCCATGCCCTGCTTTCAATCAGATGATCATCATTTGAACACGTCCAAGCCCCTACAGGATCTGTTGCACTCTGCCTCTAACTATATGAGACTTGGTTTGGCAAAAAGCACTATTAAAACATATGACTCAGCTTGGTTTTTCTACTCTTCCTTTTGCGCCAGCCTCCTCATCAGTCCTTTACCAGCTAAAATTCCAGTAGTTTGTGCTTTCATCGTGAATTCATTCGAATCCCGTAATCTCAAAGCACAAAGTATAAAAGCGATGCTAGCAGGCATTCAGTTTCAAATGCGATGTCAAGATCCAGCCTCCCAAAGTCTTCTCACGAATCCGTCCATCCAGCTGATCCTCAATGGTCTTAAAAAGGCACGTCCCCCAGGCAACGACCAAAGACTACCTCTCACTATTTCACTGGTGCACAAATTGGTATTAAGGTTAAGGCAGGGAATTTTCTCACCATATATTGATTCAATGCTGGAGGCTGTCCTGTTGATGGCTTTTTTCGGGTTTCTAAGGTGTGGTGAATACACGACAAGGACTCTTGCCTTTGATCCCCAGCATGACCTCACTCTCTCTGATGTTACACTAGAAGAGCACATGTACTCATTATATTTAAAACACTCCAAAACAGATAGATTTAGTTTAGGCACTTTAATTTACATTGCAGAAAATAATACTTCCTTCTGCCCCTTCTCTTCCATGACAACATTTCTCCATCACCGTTCCCAAACCCATCGATTGGCACCTCTCTTCACCATCGACGGACGCAAACCCATGACGAGATCCTGGTTCTCCACTATGCTTCATGATCTCGTCCGGAGCTGCGGCCTACCACCCGAGCATTATTCGCCTCATTCTTTAAGAATTGGGGCCGCAACAACGGCGGCTCTACATCTGCCTGCCGCCACGCTTAAATCTCTGGGTCGCTGGTCATCATCCGCATATCAACGCTACGTCAGATTCCATAAAGAGGACATTCTGCAAGCTCAAAAGATCATGAGTTCCTGCCCCCTGGAGCGGGAGTAAAGTAACATATTCTCCGGCTGGCCATGCATCTATGGGGAATGGCCACCCCACCAGAGCTGAGGCCTAAACGTCCGAACGCTATTCCTGGCTCTCCCTTAGACATTGCCTTTGATCGTGGCATATATCGCGCTCCTGTCCATCCTGGGAGGGGGATCCCTCACATGCGGCTCTCTCTGAGGTTTCTACCTTTTCCCCTGTTAGAGGGGGTTTTTGGTAGTTTTTCCTTACTCTTGTCGAGGGTTAAGGACAGGATGTTGCACTCGCTAAGCAGTGAACGAATCATATTGTGAATACCGCTGTTCAAACAATACATATGAGTGAAGAATGTGTACGTGCTTTGCAGCCAAATTATCGTTGCATTTCAGGTGGTTTGCTGGACTTAGAGTGTTCAATTCTGGGGTATAGGTTGCCACGTGCCAAGTTCACAATATATTCTCCTACAGCCAGGGCAGTTGGGGGGAACCTCACCAGGTAGTATATATTCTCTCGCGACAATGTGCCTACAGCGAATGACCACACCACAGGGGTGCATGGTAAGCATCACAGTTTCACAGGTAGCATATTCTCCTGCAGGCATGCGCCTATGAAGAATGCCTGCAGTGGCATGGCACACATAACAGGCTCACTAGGTAGCATATTCTCCAGCAGGCATGCGCCTATGGAGAATGCCACACCGCAGTGGCATGGAACACATAACAGGCTCACTAGGTAGCATATTCTCCAGCAGGCATGCGCCTATGGAGAATGCCACACCGCAGTGGCATGGAACACATAACAGGCTCACTAGGTAGCATATTCTCCTGCAGGCATGCGCCTATGGAGAATGCCACACCGCAGTGGCATGGAACACATAACAGGCTCACTAGGTAGCATATTCTCCAGCAGGCATGCGCCTATGGAGAATGCCACACCGCAGTGGCATGGAACACATAACAGGCTCACTAGGTAGCATATTCTCCAGCAGGCATGCGCCTATGGAGAATGCCACACCGCAGTGGCATGGAACACATAACAGGCTCACTAGGTAGCATATTCTCCAGCAGGCATGCGCCTATGGAGAATAGCCACACCGCAGTGGCATGGAACACATAACAGGCTCACTAGGTAGCATATTCTCCTGCAGGCATGTGCCTATGGAGAATGCCACACTGCAGTGGCATGGAACACATAACAGGCTCACTAGGTAGCATATTCTCCTGCAGGCATGGGCCTATGGAGAATAGCCACACTGCAGTGGCGTGGAACACATAACAGGCTCACTAGGTAGCATATTCTCCTGCAGGCATGGGCCTATGGAGAATAGCCACACTGCAGTGGCATGGAACACATAACAGGCTCACTAGGTAGCATATTCTCCTTCAGGCATGGGCCTATGGAGAATAGCCACACCGCAGTGGCATGGAACACATAACAGGCTCACTAGGTAGCATATTCTCCTGCAGGCATGGGCCTATGGAGAATAGCCACACTGCAGTGGCATGGAACACATAACAGGCTCACTAGGTAGCATATTCTCCTGCAGGCATGGGCCTATGGAGAATAGCCACACTGCAGTGGCATGGAACACATAACAGGCTCATTAGGTAGCATTTTCTCTGGCAGGCATGCGCCTATTGAGAATGGCCACACCGCGGCGGTGTATGACACACACATAGCAGATACCGATTCATCCGTCAGGCTCCGAATCTGTGCAGTGTTGGGGGGGTTACAGTATTAGCTCATCACTCCCATGATTCCTGTGTTGGCATATGGGGAGTGATTAAGTTGGAGCCTAGACGCCAAACACAAACATGCTCTACTGTGAATAATAAATATCTTAATAAATAAGATAAATAATCAAACGTGAGTTGTCTGACTGAAATGGAGCGAAGCCAGCGAGCTAGTTCTGGCAGGCAACTCGAGCTGCGCTGCTTCAGTCATGTGCATATATCAGGTGACATAAATCAGGTGACATACATCATGTGACATACTTCACTTGCCACAACCAGCCACAGCACTCATCCACCTCATTAGGCGGTCCATTTAAGCAGAGGGAAATCCCATCACTCTCTCTGATTCCTAACTACTACGCAGTAGCAAACTACTGCCTCAGCCCCTCCACCACCCCAGCATCCACCTGTAGGCTTCAACGGGGGGGTTACAGTATTAGCTCATCACTCCCATGATTCCTGTGTTGGCATATGGGGAGTGATTAAGTTGGAGCCTAGACGCCAAACACAAACATGCTCTACTGTGAATAATAAATATCTTAATAAATAAGATAAATAATCAAACGTGAGTTGTCTGACTGAAATGCAATTAACTAACAAAAACATGCACTTCATTGTACATAGCTGTACCAACACAACTTTACTGGTCATTATCCTCAATACTTAAGATTAAAGTGATTTGAGTGACAGGCAGAATCAAATGTATCTCCACCAAACAACGTGCATTACATGGAACTGAATAGAATTGCAACAACTTAAAAGTGCATGGTAGTCTATCAAGAAAATGTGTTTCAAAATTAATCACTCAGTTCAGGTGAACTGTATCAGTTGTTTAGAATTTACTGAGAACAACTTCCAAGTGCACCAACAAATACAAAAAAAACTGCATAGTAGGCCTCTGAATTGAAGTACAACATGACAATGCATGACAATTAATGCGGTGAATAACATCATAATTAAATCATACTGTTACAAAAATCAACCTTAATTGTTTGCTTGACTAACATGCCTATTAACTTGCATGTAATTTGCCTACATTTGCCATAAAAAAAATTCGACCGATGTCACTAGAAGGGCTCCGCATGTGGCAGATAAATCCCACAAAATATAATGATATACGACTAGCATAACAACTTCGGTATTTTCTAAATATAATAATAATAAATGTGAAACTGAGGTGTATTCTTATGCAATGTTAAGCGTCCTCGTAACATTGCACCAACAACACAACAGTGCTTTATCCACTGTATAAAGCAGTGGTTCTCAAGCTGTTGAGCGGTTCACTAATCAGAATCAGCCGAACCAATGTTTTAACGTCCGCATCTCTTTAACGGCGGGACATTAAACAAATCGCTCCCTGAACAGTGTTGTGCCTGTCGCGCATATTTTTCGTGGACGGACAGCCCACACACAGGCCCCAGGGCTCCGCCCCCGCCCTGCCCCCTCTCTCAGAGACACACACAGTGAGATCAGAGCTCGTTCACGTCAAGCAGCCAGTGACAGTCAGGGACAAACAAGAGACAGTGTTCAAAAACCAGGTTGAAAAGAAAGTACGATGACGCCTGGTTCACAGTCAATGTGGTAGGACATGAGGAGAGACCAGTGTGTTATTTATGTCTGAAAACTCTATGGGAAACAACAAATTAAGAAGACTCTTAATTACAAAAAATAATAATTAAGAACTTCCATTTAAAAACCATGGCCCGGGGCGCAAATCCATGTAGAATCGCCACTGCCAGTCTACTCCGTAATTTCATTTTGGTTGCCATCACAGCAGAAAACTCCGCTTAGCACAGATATGATGTTGGAAATGGCAACAGAGTTTTAAGTGCTGTTGTGGCGATCTCAGGGTATTCTGCCGTGACTTTAATCCAGAACACCGGTAGAGTTGTTTTCTCAAACATACTTTTAAGGCCGCCATCATTTGCGATCTCCAGCAGCTGATCTTCTCCTTGCACAGACATGCTGGATTCACCTGGTTTGTTGACAAATGGGTCCGACAAATACCGTCTGGGTTTGTGTTCAGCGAAAAGGTGACCGAGACAAACGTGTTGACATGCGTAAAGCATGAGTCATAACCGGTCATTTTTCAAAATAAAACACCGTTCAGAGTCAGATTATAAATAAAACAGAAATAATATAAGTTGTTTTTTCTTTCTGGGCGGCCTGGTACCAAATGACCCACGGCTCGGTTCAAAATAAAGAAAACTAGAAAGTCCTCTGAATAAGTGCCATTTAAGTGCTACTAAATTGTTATTTTAAAAAAAATATATAAAAAAATTATATAATTTTTTTTTATTCAAGCAATTTTCTAGAACAATCCGGGGGCCAGTCCAATCCAGCTCGGGGGCCGGATTTGGCCCGCGGGCCGCCTATTGAAGAGCCCTGCTCTACGTCCTGCAGCACACAGAGGAAACCAAAATGGTTTGTTTCTAAAGGAAGGAAGCAGTGATATTTGGAATAGCCTGTGATAAGGGCATTAAACGCTGTTAAGTGTTGATGTCCTTTCAGAACAAAATATCTCAACAGACACACTTGACTCCCTTAAACATTACAGATTAGTGTGATCCTGTGGAATGGGCACTGTAACACTAGACATCACAAGGACGCGGTATCACATATTATTGGACATGACACATGAAAGTGGGGAAGTAAACCTATAACCAGAGTCCAGCTGACCTCAGACACAGTCAAAGCTCAATGCTGGAGCGAGGAGAGAAAGGAGGAGGCCCGCGAGACACAAGGTGTGTCCCCTCCCCAACTGCCACTCAATTTGCACCTAACATAAACATCAACTCTAATCCTAAACTACCAGGATCCGTCCAGTGTTTTCTGTGTGATTGTGTTGACAACACATAACACATCGTGGTTAAAGTGGACCGTGATGATGCAGATAAGAAATCTGACACCTTCCATCAATAACTAAATTAATGTGATGTTAGTTTGTGTTTGAAGAGCAACTGAGACAAGCAGACACACACACACCCACACCCACACCCACACACACACACATATACACACACACACACACACACACACAATTCCTCGGATGATTGCTGACAACACAACATATAACCTCTGAGTGCCTCTGAAGCATCAGTGTTGGTAATGTTATGCAGCGACTGAGGTGATATCTTTGAACTGTCCTGTACGCTGTCCTGTTTCTGAAGTGCTTACACAGGCTAGTTTGTGGTTTTAATGGTGTATTTCCGTAAGTTTAACATTTAATCTTTCCTCTTCTTTTGCAGGATATTGTATATTTCGAGTCCCTGATCAAAACCGAGTCTCCTCAGACTCCTCAAACCAAAGCAAATGTCTATTCAGATGCTGTTTAAAAATATCTTGTTTATATATTATAATGAATTCTTAATTCTTAATCATCTTTTTTTTAAGGCAACAGTGTAATGACAAAGAGAACACAATGAAAATTATTAATTATTTGATGACTTATTTTTAATTCCATGTTATCTTTCAGACAAATGCAACATTTAGACAATAAGATATTTGATTGATACAATCTATCATCTATATGTATACATGTATATATATTTATATATGTTTTTACTGAGTTGTTTGTTAATTTATTCACTGTCTTATTTATATAGTATATTATTTTAACAACCAGGGGGAAATGTAGATATTTATGACCTGTTCACTGTATTTTTGTATTAAGTGAGCGATAAAAGGAGATTCACAAAATATCAACTGTCAAGACCTTTGACTCAAAATAGAAAATACGATTTTTTTTCTGTTAGTATTGAAAGGATCTCAATAAATTAGTATTTGCATATTTAAAGAATACATTTCAAAGCTTGTATAACAGGTTAGTTTCATTGTGAAACCTTTTTTGTTAGAATTGAATCTATTTACTTAATATTGAGCCTTGTGTTGAATTTGTATAGATAATTACTTTCCAAATCAAAATGTAAAAGTGTTCATCGTGATACCATTGAAATCTGACTCACTGTCATAAGGTGATTCTCTAAAAGGACTGATTTAAGTTTGGAAGCTTATATTGTATTAAAACATATAATTAGGAATGTTTTTAGAAAGTACAGCACTTATTTTAAAAATATAAATACATCCACCTGAAACAGTTAAACTGCCCTTAGTTTAACAAACATGATGTTTTTACTATGATACTGACAGAACTATATTCTTTCCTCTTCAATAACACGACATTATAAAAACTGTAATTTTTTCTCTGTCATCAGATCTTCAGACGTCAAGAGATGAACTCGTCATCCACCAACATGACCGTGGTCATCGAGTACAGAGACTCCTTCACCAAAGCTGTGGCCAAGAATGTGATTGTTGTGGTTCTCGGCATCTCCATCAACTACATCAATGCAGGTCTCATTCACACCTTCTGCAAACACCAGGTGTGATATCCTTTCACGAGTATGAATAGAAAAATCATTCAATGAATCGTTTGCAGCTGTGGTTACACTTACACTAAGATTTTTTTCATTTTAAATCATCTACTTCATAAAAACGAATTTGTTTTATTCCTTCAAGATCTTCTACACGAATCCTCGCTACATCCTTTTCATTCACCTGGTCATCAATGATATGATCCAAATGACGCTGACCGTAACCCTGTTCGTTATCAGCTACACCATCTACAAACTCAGCGTCTCCATCTGCTGCACCTTCATCCTGATGACTCTGCTCACCACTGAAAACACCCCTCTGAACCTGGCTTGCATGGCGGTCGAGTGCTACATCGCCATCTGCCTCCCTCTTCGCCACATGCAGATCTGCACCATCAGGAGGACTTTGGTGCTGATTGGTTCAATCTGGGCGACCAGCATGTTGTCAGCTCTTCCTGATCTTTTCATCACCTTGGCCACAGAGCCACTGGACTTCTTCCACTCCAGAGTCTTCTGTCTGCGGCAAACTGTATTTCCAAGTCCACTCATTACCAAGAAGAGGGATATCACTTACATGGTGTTTCTAGTCTTAGTTTGGCTCATTATCTTTTATACTTACTTCAGAATTCTGTTCACTGCAAAAAGAGCAAGCAAAAACGCCAAGAAAGCCAGAAACACAATCCTCCTACATGGATTTCAGCTGCTGCTTTGTATGACCACATATGTAGCACCTGGGTTATTAAATGTGTTGCTGCAATGGTTCCCTCAGAATTATACAGACCTCCTCTTAGCTTATTATATTATTGTGCAAGTCCTGCCACGATCCATCAGTCCAATCATCTATGGCATACGAGACAATACTTTCAGGAGGTATTTGAAGAGGTATCTGTTGTGTAAATTTAGTACACCCTAACAAACCATTCAGAGACTGGCTCGTTGTTGAAAAGCTTCAATCCAACATCGTGCTCCACTTGTGTAAATCTAAACTGCTTGTCACACTACTCCAACTTTTTCCAACTACACACAGGAGCTGCAAGTCTGGTCAAAACATGATGAATTCAAACATTTTTGTTACCTCTGCAAAGGAGATCATGTTTTTGCCCCGGCCTGTTATTTGATTGTTTATTTGTATGTTTGAAACTCACACATATTTATAGAACTGATCTCTATGAGTGTGAGTCATTTGATGTGGCTTGATTGGAACAAAGGGCCTCAGAGGTACGAGCTCTTCTGAGTGATATTCTAGCTACTGCAGCAAGGAGGTGGAAGGATATGATATGTGTACGGACAGAACCCATTCAGTTTCTTTAATCAATGACATGTATAACAAAAATAAAGTTGTACAATCCTAAATAAAAAAAGATCAAAGACTTGTAGAATCAATGACAAGACACATTAAAGCCCCACCTCTTTGACTGACACTGTCAATAAGCACACACACATGCGAATATCATGACGTCATGTTTCATTCTTCATGATACAGCCGCTCAATACCGAATATAAAGCCAACGATCTGCCCTCAGGCTTATTTGAGTCCTGGTGGAGGACGATAGGTAAGTGCACTGTTAGGGGAAGGGCAGTTGTTAATCATATCCCACAGTCTCATTGCAGTATGTTATTATCACGTAGTCTATAATGCTGGAACCCTTTTTAAATGCATGTGCAGATAATATCTAATAACAGCATTTGTTTTGCAACAATAATGACTTTTTGTCTCCTTCATCAAGCATGTGTCATTTGATTTACCATATTTGGTCAGTTTGAAGAGACCTCCAAGACCTGTAAAAATGTAGATGTGTGTTTGAGATGGATATTATTGGGTTTGAATGGTTTCACCGTAAAACAAAAGGACTGATTCAGCTCTGCTGTTACAGAGCCAGTTTCAGGAAATCAGTCCTTCTCTTCAATAATTCACATCTGTCAGATTAACATCTGTGATCCCTGTCTTCATTATTATTTTTCTGCACTTACTATCATATCACGCTGCATCCTTTCCGATAAGCACAACGTTTGTATTTCTGGTTGTTAAAATGTTGAATGCAAATCCATAAACGTAACTACTGTGTATTTTTATTCCGTATCTGGCCCTGCAGGCGTGTTTTTTTTAACTGCTCTAACATGAAAAACGTCTGTCAGAGTGAATGTTGGTTTCAGATTGAAACTAGAGGTCTTTGCATGATAACCTGAACAGCTGATCAGAGGTATTCTTTTGGTTTCTGGTCCAAAGAAGAACATCGTCACCATGAATTCCTCCTCTTATAACTTTAATGTTACGAGTTATCGAGACTGTCAGGGAACAGTTGTGGCCAAGAATGTGTTCCTTCTGGCTCTTGGTCTGACCATCAACTACATCAACTGCACACTGATTAACACCTTCAGAAAACACCAGGTCAGAATCCTTCTTAATTATAAATAATGTTAGAATTATTATTATTATTCTCATTATTATTATTATTATTATTATTATTATTATCATGATCATTGATATTATCAGGGATTTCAGGTAGAAAGATAAACTAACAGGGGAGAGTTTCATTGACTTCTGTTTCTTCTCCTCTCTTCCAGATATTTTACCTGAATCCTCGGTACATCTTATTCATCCACCTGGTGTTGAACGATATGATCCAGCTCACTGCAACAATCAGCTTGTTTTTCTTGAGTTACGTCTTCTACAAGATCCAAGCTACACTGTGTTGCCTCATTATCTCCCTTGCCATCTTCACCACCCTCAACACACCATTGAATTTAGCTGCCATGGCGGTGGAGTGCTACATCGCCGTCTGTCTACCACTGCGACATACGGAGCTCTGCACCATCAGAAGAACATACATTCTCATAGGTTGGATTTGGACCATGAACATAATTTCTGCTCTGTCAGATGTGTTTATCGTTCTGGCAACACAGCCCCTACAGTTATTTCGTTCTACTATTTTTTGTGAGAGAAACAACCTGTTCCGACACCCTGTCAGTGTAAAAAAAAGGGAGGTTTCCTACATTATCTACCTGATTGGTGTTTGGTTCACGCTCCTCTACACTTACTTCAAGATCTTCCTTGCTGCCAAGGCTGCTAAAGTGAGTAAATCAGGGGATAGAGATGCAAAGAAGGCAAGTAAAACCATCCTGCTTCATGGCTTTCAGCTGCTGCTGTGCATGCTGACCTATTTAAACCATGTTATAGGGAATGCCCTGTTGAACTTGTTCCCCAAGCATTTTGTACACGTGTTTTTCGTTTCATATATTATCATTCAGGTGTTACCTAGATTTATCAGTCCGATCGTTTATGGGCTACGAGACAAAACTTTCAGACAGCACCTGAAAAAGCACCTGATATGGAAACGGAGATCAACCATTACACCGTGGTGAAGTTCATGTTGCTGTGCAAACAGATTTTAACTAAAGATTTAGAATATGAGAACAATACTTTCTGACATTATAGCGTCAGTAAACATTCAGGAGTTTATGTCTCAGTCTCTAGTTTCAAGTCTTCTTCAATCAGCCGATGTTAATTTAGTGAATTATGATCATTTAGAGACAAACAGACCATAAAGCACCGGATGTGTTGGGGGGTGGATACCACAGTGTGATTGATAGCTGGCATCGTCCAATGGGTGCAGGTGTCAGGTGTAGGTGGGGGTGCAGTAGAAATGTGCATCTTCACTTGCCTCACAATTTAGTAACGAGGTACCTGTCAACCATTCACATGCACCACATCAATGCATCTCAATATAAAAAAAATTATTATTACCTAATTATAAATCAAATCCTCAGTCATTAATGCTTTTTCATCAGTACAATCAGACAAATCTGAACTCATTCGTTTTCTAGAATGTGATTTTAAAAGTATTATAGACTATTACTGTTGTGTGTTCTGTACAAAATAAGGTTTCCAATTCAGAAATCAGACTACAATAGACATTTGTTCAGTTTAGACCTGTGTGCTGCACTTATAACATTCTACTTAGGCAAACCTTTACTGTGTCAGGGTGGCCCCCAGCCCCTCTCTTCGCAGCACCACTGCATTGAGGTGCATTACTCCGGTGGTCAGCAAGTGGTTCTGCTCCTCTGCTCTTTTCTAATCACTCAAATGTAGAACTGATATTTATAAAAAAACCTGCAGAATTCAGTTTTAGGTTCATACAAACATGTTATTAGTCATTAACGGAATATGTCGGATCGTGAATCCTGATGTTCTGGTCGTACACGTCTCGTTTCGTGTTGTGTTGTATTGTGTGAGGCAGTTGAGCTGCGTGCACACATCATTTTAAAACTTTTTGTGTATGTGTGTGAATAGGTGTCTCATAAACACTAGAGCAATAAAAGAAACACAAAGTAACATACTCTACGTGTCCTAATAATTTCCGATATGTGTTTATTGTTAACGTGTGAAGTTAGCGCAGGTCAGGTGGGAGTGAGGAGGGACGATGCATTCAATGAATTACCCTACTGTCATAACCAGGGACAACATGACAGCTCCTCGCAGGTGAAGCCAAACCATCTCAAATGCCCCCTGGTGGCTGACTGCAGTACATTTCATAAACCTGCCTCCTCCATGTAAGCAGATGGGACATAGACCAAAAGAAGAAATCATAGCACATATGATACAAATGTTTGTCTCTCTGGTTCCTGTCATTTCAGGTAGGTCTCATCACACTGATGTTTGTTCAAGTGTTTGTGATAAGTTTGGTATTGAGTAATAATGTAGAGCAGCGTGGAAACTCAGTGTAGAGCAGAGTGGAAACTCTGTGTAGAGCCGAGTGGAAACTCTTTGCAAAGCTACATTAAAGGGGACATATTATGCCCATTTCACCACAGCTGATATGGTTCCTTGGGGTCTTAATGAAATGTCTGTAAAAAATTTTGGACAAAATACCACAAGGATCATTTAAAACAGAACCCTTTTTACCCTGTCAAAAACAGCCTTCCTCAGATTGACCTGTTTTGACAATTTTCAAACTACTACATCTTCTGATAAAGATAAAGGTACATTATTTAAATACATGCATTAGATATATGTGTATACAGACATATCTACACTTAAAATATGTGCTGCTGTACTCTTAAGCCCCGAGAGAGACCACTTAGCCGCTGAGAGCTAGTTCGATTTGACGGTTCTAGACGTCTTAGTCCGGTTGTTGTCACGCCCTCACTCCAGGAACCCCTCACCCAGACGCGGGTCTGTCTGGGTTCCGCTCCGCGGGGACTGACGGTCTGTGTGCGGACATGAAGCCAAGTCAGCAGTGGAGGCTTAGCTACGGGCTGCTACGTTCAGCTGCTAACAACATCGCTGTGCTGCGTTCAGGGTAACTCAGATATCCCGACCTCCTGCCACATAGCGAACATGCAATAGTTTTCATCAATGAACATACACACAGACACACAGACACACACGCAAACACAGACAAAGGGATCGTGGAGGGGCTCCAGCTTGGGGGGTCCTGGAACACATTCCGGTGCTATTTTCTAACAAAGCTCAACAAACAGCTGTTTTAAGTTATAACTGCTGTTTCAACCGGGCGACACACACAGAAGCAACGACTCCGAGAGCATTATTCCTCCACTCCTGACCCGAAATGGGATCTCTCCCCCACCTCCCAGTCCGATGCTTCCCGGCCGGGGTTCACAAGCAGCCATTCCAGAAAGTGCTGCAACTTTAAACACAAACTAACAGCAAACTAGTGTTAGCCCGCTGCTGCTAACCATAGCGGGACACACACAGGGGACACACAGGCTGGAGATTTGTCACAGATCGATAATGATCAATGATGAAAATGAGAATTACCCTGCAGACGCCCTACGCCGGTGAGACGTGTCCGGCTCTGAAGTGTGTGAAGTCAGAGGGAGCATCGCCAGCCTCGCAGTGAGCCGCCCGGGTACAGCTGGGATCCAACCCACCACCGAGCAGCCGGCTGCCGCTGAAGCTAGCTTTCATGTCACCGTCAATTACCGAAAACAAAACAACAGCTTTCCTAGTTGAAGACACTCACTGCGACACGAGAGATGCACAGTCAACGCTCCCCTGTTCGATGGGAGATCAGTCAGGCGGCTGCTGCTAACCGTAAACAAACACCGACAGGTCCACCAGAAGCGAGCTGCTGACATGGAGCCAGCAACCCGACATGACATAGCGAGCCCGAGTCGAGGAGGGGACTTGGGCATGTGACTTACCCCGACCGCAGGCTCTGCTTCTCGGCCAGATCTCCGCTGCTTCCCGGATGGGCTGCCACATGCAATACTGCTGTAAAAATGTGCACAAGCAGCCATTCCAGAAAGTGCTGCAACTTTAAACACAAACTAACAGCAAGTTAGCGTTAGCTCCCTGCTGCTAACCGTAAACAAACACCGACAGGTCCACCAGAAGCGAGCTGCTGACATGGAGCCAGCATCCCGACGATATCACCCAGCGAGCCTGAGGTGAGGAGGGGGCTTGGGCTTGTGACTTACCCCGACCGCAGGCTCTGCTTCTCAGCCAGATCTCGCCTCTCACCCCGCTCACTGGCTGGTTAGCATCCCCCCTCGGCTAGCTTCCCAGGTAACACCCATGCTATGGCTCGTAACGTAACCCGGTCTCCTCCTCCACCAGATATCCTCCTCCACCAGATATCCGCCTCCAGGTGGGGGGATATGCCATGTTGACCGACTATGAAGTCAATTATGGTCGTATTCCCATTCGATGCACTCTATTGTATAGTTTCTTACATACCACAACAAATCGCAGGAGTTGTTTTTTTTCCAGAGTTTTTGGGACGGTGGAAATGCCAGATACCCACATTAACGTGTAGAAGCACTAAAAACCTGACCCAGGGACATCAACGAGTGGTGGATTATTCCATTGACTTCCGGACTATTGCCGCGGAGAGCGAATGGAACCCCTCGGCGCTGAGGGACGCTTTCCACAACCGTCTTTCTGACGTCATCAAAGATGAGCTGGCAGAACGGGATCCTCAGGCGGTTTTGGAAACGCTCATCGCAACTGCCATCTGGATCGACGGGCGCCTCCAGGAACGAAGACTCTACATCATTCACAAGCATTTGAAACGCTGCCACTGAGCCAATTTAACTCGGCAGGACCCGGCTGTCATCAGTGGAATGACAGCGACGCCTGATGGAGAACTGCTGTATGTACTGCGGGCAGGGAGGCCACTACGTGTCATCTTGTCCAGTAAAAGACCGGGCTCACCAGAGAATCCAAGGGTGAGCCACACTGGTGAGCCACATGGAGGGCTTTCCATTACTGAAAAACCCTCTCTGCCCCTTATCTACACTCAGCTTTTCTGCAAGGGACAGACTACTACAGTCTCTGTATTAATCGACTCTGGGGCCCATCAAGGCCACTGCTCTGGATGGGCGTCTCTTATGCACAGTGACCCACCGCATCATTCCTCTTCGACTGGGCATGTCAGGTAACCACACAGAGCTTATCTCTTTTCACCTGATTCATGCTCCGCAACAACCAATTATCCTTGGGCACCCCTGGCTAAAGAGACATAATCCTCACATCGACTGGGTTCCTGTTCCATTCTCCAGTGGAGTAACTTCTGTCATGCGGTCTGCCTTAGATCTGCTTCATTTCTGACATCCGGTTCTTCTCATTTTCAGGAGGTTACTGATCTACGAGGAGTTCCATCGGAGTACTTGGCTCTACAGGGCGTGTTCAACAAGGCACAGGCCACTTCGCTTCCTCCACACCGCCCGTATTACTGTGCCATTAATCTCCTTCCTGGAACTTCACCACCCAGGGGACGATTATTCTCTCTCTTATCTCCTGAGACCAAGGCAATGGAAAGATACATCAATGACTCACTGGCTGCTGGAATTATCCGTCCATCGTCATCCCCTGCAGGCGCGGGTTATTTTTTGATGATAAATAGGACAAGACCCTTAGGCCCTGTATTGATTATCGAGGCCTGAACGATATTACTATCAAAAACAGGTACCCCCTTCCACTCATCTCATCTGCTTTCGAACTTTTGCAAGGGGCGACAGTATTCACTAAACTAGACCTCCGAAACGCATATCACCTAGTGAAAGGGGGACGAGTGGAAGACTGCATTCAACACACCGAGTGGACATTATGAGTACCTTGTTATGCCATTTGGTCTGAATAATGCTCAGGCTGTTTTCCAGGCCATGGTCAACGATGTTCTCCATGACTTCTTGATAATTTTCGTGTTCGTATACCTGGACGATATTCTGATATTTTCCAAATCAGAGTCGGAACATTCAGCACGTTCAAAGTGTCCTCCAGAGGCTACTAGAAAATCGGTTGCTTGTAAAGGCAGAAAAATGTGAATTCCATGCCTCCGAGGTCACTTTCTGGGCTTTATCATAAGGCCTGGTCATATCCTGATGGACCCCACGAAAGTAAAAGCAGTGTCTGACTGGCCAATCCCCACCACTCGGAGGAGGCTGCAGCAATTCCTGGGGTTCGCCAACTTCTATCGACGCTTTATCAGAAACTATAGTTCTGTGGCGGCTCCGCTTATGGCTCTCACTTCTCCGAGACTCACCTTCCAGTAGTCCCCTGCTGCAGACAAAGCATTCATTGAACTTAAGGCAAGGTTCTCGTCTGCTCCAATTCTCGTGTTTCCAGATCCGATGCATCAGTTTGCGGTAGAAATGGACTCATCGGACTCTGGGTTGGGAGCAGTCCTCTCTCAGCGGTCGGCAGGGGGACAGAAGATGCACCCATGTGCTTTTTTCTCCCGTAAGTTGTCAGAAGCTGAACAACATTATGACTTGGGGAATCGAGAGCTGTTGGCGGTCAAATTGGCTCTGGAGGAGTGGAGACACTGGCTGGAGGGGGCGGAGCAACCGTTTGTGGTCTGGACCGAGCACAAGAACCTTGAATACATCCGGTCAGCCAAGCAGTTGGGTTCCTGTCAAGCCAGCTGGGCTCTATTCTCTAATCGTTTTGATTTTTCTTTATCTTACCGCCCAGGATCTAGGCCAGCGTTGTTCCTCTGTACCCGAAAGCGTCCTCCCTGCTCAGGTGATTATCGGCGCATTAACCTGGGACATCAAGGATAAGGTGAGGCAGGTTCAAGCTAATCCCCCAATACCAAGTGCCTGTCCCGTAGATCGCCTGTTCGTCCCTGCTAACCTCCGCTCTCAGGTTCTCCAGTGGGGGCACTCGTCTCGCCTTGCCTGCCACCCTGGGGTCAGACGCACCCTGGCTATGTTGAGGCAACGCTTCTTGTGGGATTCCATGGAGAAGGACACCAAGGAGTTCGTCGCAGCCTGCCTGGTTTGCTCTCAGCACAAGAGTGCTCGTCACGCCCCTTCTGGCCTGCTCCAGCCAATGCCCATCGCCCATCGTCCATGGTCCCACGTCTACCTGGACTTCGTCACCGGAATTCCGCCATCAGACGGTAACACTTCTATCCTTACTGTCATTGACAGGTTCTCCAAATCAAGCCATTTCATCCCGTTACCCAAAATACCATCTGCCAAGGAGACGGCTGAACTTATGCTGCAACATGTGTTCCGTCTGCATGGTCTCCCCTGTGACATTGTATCTGACAGGGGTCCACAATTCACCTCCTGGTTTTGGACAGAATTCTGCAGCATGTTGGGGGCTATCCCGGCGCCTATCCTCGGGATTCCATCCACAATCCAATGGCCAGTCGGAGAGAATGAATCAGGAGATGCAGACGGCTTTTAGGTGCGTGGTCTGTCATAATCCTTCTTCCTGGTCTAAGCACCTACTGTGGGTCGAACACGCTGCCCAGTTCAGCTACGGGACTCTCACCATTTCAGTGCTCCCGGGGATACCAGCCTCCACTTTTCCCGGTACAGGAGCAGGAGGCCAGGGTTCCATCAGTCCAGACTTTTATGCAGCGATGTCGGCGTACCTGGTTGCAGGCCTGCTCGGCGCTCCTGGCTCCTGACCCCTGCTCTTTCTACCCTGGATTCTCTCTGGCCTGCTCCTTGTCAGATTTGTTTGCATCGGACTGACTGCCTGGTATCTGACCCCTGCTACGTCTCAATAAACCAAGAGCTTTGCTGATTCCCACTCTGCCTCAATGTCGTTGCTTTTGGGTTCACGCCTGCCATTCTGCCAGTCCTGACAAAAAATGAGAAGCAGATTAATAAACTGGTAAAAAATTAATAAAATAAAGAGAAGAAGCTACGGAGAAGAACTGAAATTATTAAAAAAGGAATTATAAAATGGAAGGTGAGTTCATATTCTCCGGGAGCACAATAATAGAAATGTGTCTTTAAGAGATTTAAGAGAATCACAGATATCTTCAGGGTCTCGCTTACCCTTCAGAAAGTAACCAAATATTTTAGTTATATTTAAGCTATAAGTTTGTTTTTGTGACTTGTTGAGAGTCACTTTTATTCGCCTGCTGTTTTCCTCTCACAGATCTTCAATTCGAGCCCTCGATACATTCAGTTCATCCACCTGGTGATAAACGACATGATGCAGCTGGCCCTGTCAACCCACCTCCACATCAGCTATGCCCTGTACAAGATCATCGTCCCCTTCTGCCTCATCTTGCTCAACATTACCATCACCACCACCCTCAACACACCGCTGAACCTGACTGGAATGACAGTGGAGTGCTACATCGCCATCTGCATCCCCCTCCGCCACAGTCAGATCTCTTGTGAGTGCTCTTTCTATCCTACCCGACCTCTTCATCCTCCTGATCACTGAGCCTCTGCAGTTCTTCCACTCCAGGGCGTTCTTTGTTAGGGACAGGCTGTTCAGGAGCACCTACAGCCTGAAGAAGAGAGACGCATCACACATCGTTTGTCTCATCTTCGTTTAGCTATTGCTCTTCTACACGTACCTCAGGATTCTGTTCACTGCCAAGGGAGCGACTGCAGTCTTTAAAAAAGCTAGAAACACTATCCTTCTCCACGGTTTTCAGTTGCTGTTACGCATGATTGTTTATGTGAGACCCATGTTTGAACAATGTCTGCTCTACTTGCTGCCCCAGAACTACTCGACCATACGCTTTTCCTCCTACGTCATTGTCAGCTCCACCGTCTACGGACTGCGAGACCAGCTACTCAGGAGATATGTGAGAAGGTACCTGGTGTGTAAAGTCAGTTTGAGCAAATACCAGCGGAAAAACGTCACCGTGCCAAGAGTGATGATTAAACTGAAGTGACAGCTTCACAGTGACAAACCGCAAACGTCTAATACCAATATCGAGCAGAGAAACCATGTGTGATCAGCAATTTTGTTCTTAATTCTTGTGTTTATGTTTTCAATTTTTTATATCTATTTAATCATAATACTAATACCGTTAAAATCAACAAATACTAAAACTCTAAATTTAAGTGAACATTTAAAATTCTAAGGTAGAACGTTAGAATTTTGTTGACTGTTGAGTTAAAATATGAGTTGTTAACAGATCTATGGTTCGGAAAGCCAAGGATCATGGGTAATATCCAGTGTTTTTCAGTTCAGCGAATGGGACGACACTGCCAGAGCTCCACTTTACACACTGACAGATAGATTGTTCTCTACATGAAAACCTCTGCACAGTGAGGAGCCTGCTAGTCGGTGGAAAGAAAGCTGGAGAACACTCGTCTTTAGAGATTATTACTTAATTGAAGTTACTTTTGTCGTCATGGCTGAGGCTGGGACACGATCAGAAAGGAGAACCGTAGAAAAACTAAAAAAGCTACAAGGGAAGAAGAACAATCAATCAATCATTCAATAAAATGTTATTTGTATAGCCCATATTTACAAATCACAATTCGTCTGATAGGGTTTAAACATTGGTGGAACAAGCACGAGAAAGGATTCTAAACAGATCCGGACTTCTTCCTCCTACACAAGTAGTCTCGTGTTCATTGTATTTCTGAATTGTGTATTTCTTTCAATGCTTCTAAAGCATTGGGGGCTTTTAATAAAACGTCTCCTCAGACCGTTAAATATTTTAATGGCCATTTTTCATTTCATTTTCCAGACCAATGGTGGAATTGAGAAACTGATACAGTAACTGGCAGATTAATCAATAAGTAGACTGACCCAATGAGAGGATAAAAGTGTCAGCGCAGGAGGCTACGGTGCGTCCATCACATCATGGAGACACAGGTATAAAGTCAAATTAAGTCCGATAATATAAAGATAATATGCCTAATATTTTTTTTTAATAATATATCATATGTATATATTTTTTAGTGATAATGATGCTAACCAATATATTTTGTAAAAAATTAAGATGGCCTGTTTTCCTCTGAGCAGTTGTGTTTCATACCAACCGAGCGCTATGGGCGATTTCAGCCTGGCTGGAAATCGCCCCCAGCGCTCTCATTGACTTTCATGTAAAAGCTTTTTTTTCAAACTGCAAGCCCTGCAATGCATTCTCTATGGGTTCCGGGAGTGCTTGCACTAACGTGATTCCGTCATATCATACGTACACTACAGTGAACGTCACGTGGTGCTTTGCTGCCGCCGCAGTCACATTCACGATCGTCATGGCGAATATTACAGCTCAGAGCAACTCCATCATTTCATTTAGAGAATTACCATTTAGTCGTCGAAGTAATCAGGAAAAATTGGCTGTTAAACAATTAGGACCACCCCGACCAAATTTAAATATAAAACAAATATCAAAGAAAGGAGGCAAGTCGTACACCAGGGGATTTTCGCGGTGCTGGTACGAGAGGAAAAACTGGCTAGCAGGATGCGAGCTAGCCAACGGACTCTTCTGCTACCCCTGCGTCCTCATCCACCCTGATGGCTGCACCACGGAAACACCTTGGACTACAACAGGTTTCAAAGATATGCATCATCTGTCCGAAAAAATAAAAAAGCATGAAACATCGAGGATCCACATTGACAGCTGCTTAAAACTGTCAGCGTTTGGGAGCGTCAACATTGCTACGCAGTTGGACGATGGCTACAGGCTAGCACTGCGTCGGCACAATGATGAGGTGGGAAAAAATCGCCACATTCTGGGCCGCCTGATCGACGGTGTTAAGTTCTGCGGTGTATTCGAGTTGGCCTTGCGAGGCCGAGACGAGAGCGAGGGATCCAGCAACCCCGGAATTTTTCGAGGATTGGTACAGTTAATTGCATCCCTAGATGAAGTTTTTGAGGAGCATTTAAAAACGGCCACCGTCTTTAAAGGCACATCCAAGACTGTCCAAAATGAGCTGCTCGACTGCATGGCAGCTGTCATTAGGGCACGCATTACGGAGGAGGTGAAGTCGGCCAGCTTCGTTGCAATACAAGCTGACGAAACAACGGACGTCTCGACTCAGACTCAGATGGTCATGGTATTGCGATACATTGATGGGAGCCATGCTGTTCAAGAGCGTTTTTTTGAGTTTGTCCCCCTCTAGTCTTCAACGGCTGACTCGATTGCCACTGCTATTATGGAGAGATTGAACAGTCTATTCACCGAGGAAGAGAGGGGTAAAGTCATCGCGCAAGCATATGACGGGGCCAATGTGATGAGAGGAGAGAAGGCTGGTGTGCAGCAAAAAGTGCGAGAGCATTACAAAAATGCACATTATTTACATTGCTTTGCACACCAGCTGAATTTGATCATGCAGCAAGCCACTTCTCAGGTCCCAGCAGTGAGGGTTTTTTTCTCGGATCTTAATGGCATTTCTAGCTTTTTTAGTTGGTCACCCAAACGCACCACCATCCTCGACCAGGTTGTTGCACGGAGGCTGCCAAGAGCATCGGCCACAAGATGGAACTTCAACAGCAGGGTCGTGAACACAGTCTATGAGAACCTAGATGACCTCATAGAGTGTTTTGAAGCCATCAGCACAGACGGCTCATTTGACTGCACCACAGTGAGGGAGGCATCTGGCTACCTGAGGATGCTGCAGGACGATGACTTCAAGTTTTTCCTGCATCTATTTCATCAAATCATGCCTCACGTTGACATTATGTACCAACAGCTGCAGAAGAAGGACATTGATGCAGTCTTCATCAAACGTGCTCTGCAGAGCTTCACAAGCAGTGTTCAAGCCATACGGTAAGATAAGTTACACTTTATTGTCACCATGGGGAAATTTGTCCTGGGCACAGTGAATGATTGATTCATTAAAAACTATTAACTATAACTATTGCACTAGAACTTGGGAATAAGGTGCAGGTGCTAAAGTATGAGTGCTAAAGTTAAGTACTTACCTATTTATTGCACATTATTCTATTGCACGTTCTATTGCATCAGCTTAATGGAGGCCAGAACAAATGATAATTTTAAGCGATTTGATTTGCATCTTAATACACATTCTTCTGCCTGATGGCAGCGTTTCATATTCAGGGAAACTATATTATTTGCCTTTTTCCTAACTGCCTTTTAATATAGGCTTTGTAATGGCTCGTCTAGGATATCTTAAAACAGGACAAAACATACTATTATTACTGGTTTTCTAAGACAGGAACTGTAGGTAATTGCATTGACATACTGTATACGTTCATATACTAACACACACTCTCCTTGTTTGTCTGTTTCAGGGACCAGAGCTCATCTCCAGAGCAGCAGCAAGTAGCAGCAGGAACTACAGGAAAAAGGAGGGCCTTGGGAGAGCAAGACAAGCAGAGGCTGTCTAAGGAGGTAGATGATTTTGTAGTTTTGTTTGTTTATTTTCTTTTTTTGTTCTATTTTTCTCTCACTTCACTTCATTGCATACCTTACTGTATTGTATTCTAAAGTCATGCAGACCTCCTTTTTAAGGCCTCTGGAACCTAGTGTTAAAAAATCACCCCTTCTGTATTTACAGTTACATTCAAGGATGGATGGTGGCAGTGTTTTTAACTCATAGTGTACTTCCAATTTGTGATATACTCTCTTTATTTTGACAGGTCTGTGACACCATCATGGGCCATGCAAACGAGAGGTTCTCTTTCACAAGCCACCTTGTGAGTGCAACGCTGCTACAAGGAGACCTGTTTGAGCAGTACTGCCATGTGTTCCCTGATGAGGCTCTGAACACCACTGCCAAGGCATACCCCATGCTGAATAAGGCGAAGCTCAAGACTGAACTGTCCCTTATCTACGAGAGTCCAAGGGCTGCAGTGGTGCATTGGCACTCTACCAGGTTCTACAGAGGAACAACCTCCACGAGACCCTATCTGAGACTGTGGCTCTGTTGAACATCCTCATAACCACTCCCATGACAACTGCTGAAGCTGAGAGGTGTTTCTCGACCTTAAAGAGAATCAAGACATTCCTGCGAAACTCAATGGGACAGGATCGTCTCAATGCTCTGGCCATGCTTTCCATGGAGAGGGAACTAGTCAGGAACATGCTTGATTTTAATGAGAGGGTCATTGATCACTTTGCTGCTTTGAAAGAGAGACGAGCAAAATTTCAATACAAGTGAGAAATGTTGTTTTAATGTTGTTGTGTTGTTGCACTACTCAAATGTTGAATTGGAAATAGCTGTATTAATTGCATATCATTAGCCAATTTTTTTGTTTGCTTTGTAATGTACATGTGTCTTATGGGTAAATTCTTGTTAAATAGCACCCAATGTTTTGATTATCACCTTGGATCATTCTTGTTTTAGGAATACTGTAAATATTGCAATGAGTAGGCTATGCCACTAGTTTTTATATATGCTGTCATCAAGTTGTGTGATGAGAACTGTAAATATTATAATTACTAGGCTATGCTAACATCCATTTTTTTGTTAAATCAGAACACAACTGCTGCACTTAAAATAAATGTTATCAGATGGAGAAAGAGTATTGTGATTTCTTGTAAAGCAGTCTCTTTTAACTTTCCGAGGTATTTAAGGAGGCAAAATGGTAGATGAAAATGTACCGTTAGATGACCACAGTGGGATAGTTCATTCATCAGCCAAAAGCATGTTAACATTCACTATGAACTTGATATAGCTGTATCAAAAAAATCATATAGAACATGCAGTCGATGTCTGATGTTGCCATTTAGCTGTTCGATGAGGTAAGCAGAAAACAATCTGATTGTACTGTGGATCTTAGCCATCATCGCAACAATTGCCCCCCCTGAGAAATTTGTCAGGAGCCGCCACTGATTACAGGATAAATAAAAGATGCTTCGATCTCACTGACGTCAACATAACCATCACAAGCCACACCCTCCGTCATTACCATGTTTTTTTTTCTCTGATGAACTCGGACATCTTTATAAAGACCGGTGTGAAGAGACGTCTGCCTTCAGCATCTGACCTGGACTCAGGCGGGAACAGAACAGAGAGGGAGGAGGTGAGGCAGCTGCAGACTGCAACTCTCTGCTGAACCATTTTACACAGTTCAGGTCAAGATTTAGATAAATGTCAACGTTTTAAAAACATTCTTTACACTGCTAGTTACTCTTGTATCAGGAAGAATGTAAATGTGAATACTGTTGTATTTGTGTTGACACTTCATTTAAGATAAAGCTCAGAATAATATTGTTGTCAGTTGCGCTTCTGTTTCATATATTAAAACTGCATTTTAATTGGTCTTATTAATGTTAAACTTTTTTTTATAATAAAACTGCTATACATTTTTTTAGCTTTTGAGGTTTGTTGGTCAAACTACTTTATGTGCATCGCAAAGCTGCTGTTTTAATCGCATTTACCAACTGTTGACTTTAGATAAATGAATCAGGCTGATTAAAATATGTCTGCCTCTGTCTTTGCCTCAGGTCTCAGTCGATCATGAGCTCGTCAGTGGCTCCGGGAGGCAACATGAGTTTTCCTCATCAGGTTTGGTGAAGCAACAGTTTCACTGCTACATGTTTAGAAACGAATATGAAAATGTTATTAATTATGATCTGAACATTTGTTTTTTATTACATTTTTTAGTTTTAAAATCTTGAGCTGTTTAATTCTTTAAGACCAATGCAAATAGTAATGTGGGAAAGTTAAGTTTGCCACCATCATGTTCTCTTATTCAAGTCCACATTTGAAATGAAATTAAAGAGTAAACTCTATTGACTTCTTGTAAAAACGTTTATTTTGATGTAAACAGACATGTTACTCATAGGAATGCACATACGATACACAAGATTAAATTGAATTTGAACCATTACCTCAACATGCTTAAGCTGTGTCTGTGTGGGAGTGTAAAAGAGAGGATGATGCTGCTGACTCACAGCCTGTGGGTGCTCATGAAAAACTAAATATTAACCTGCTGTTAGATTAAAGTTTGAAAGCAGGTCAGCTGATCGAAACACTGAGAGGAATTAAGATTTGCAGTTTGAGGATTCTGTGTTTCTAAAAGTCTTTTTTGTCTCTGCCACTTGTCACCCTCTGCAGCTGAATCAGTTGATCTTCATCAGAGACACCTTCACCACAGCGGTTGTGAAGAACCTGATTGTTGTTCTGTTGTGGCTCATCCTCAGTTACATCCACAGCACCTTGGTTTCCACGTTTTTCAGACATCAGGTAAAAACAACAACACATACAATAGAACAGACTCAAGGGGATTTTCTATTGTTCAATCTAAACATCTGTTGTTGAGATGTACAAAAGACAAAAACATTAAATCCTCACATTTCAGGAGCTGATTATTTGATATATTATTAAATATTTTATTAATTTTGTTTAATAAATAAAATAAACCTTTAACTTAGTGTTGAAAGCATTGGCAATTAATTGTCTGCAAATGAACTAATCACACTATATATTTTTATAAATATAACATATAATAATATAACATATAATTGTTTGATCAATATATCACTGGCAGAGTAACTGTTGATGAAAATAAATGTTAATGGCAGGCCTTTGTGCACTATGTTCAATTCTAATTTGATATTGTTGTAATAGAATTATTTAATTTACACAAAGAGCTGTTACCGTTCCCCTCTTCACTTGTCTTCCTCCAGACCTTTTACGAAGACCCTCGTTATATCCTCTTCATCCACATGGTGATAAACGACTCCATTCAACTGACCGTCACCGTCACACTTTTTGTCTCAAGCTACATCTTCTACAAGATCAACGTCTCTTTCTGCTGCCTCCTCATGCTGGTGGCCGTTTTCACCACCAGGAACACCCCGGTCAACTTAGCTAGCATGGCCATTGAGCGCTACATTGCCATTTGCAAACCTTTGCGCCACTCGCAAATCTGCACAGTGAGAAAAACGTACATTGTCATCGGAATGATTTGGTTTCTGTGCGCGGCTCCAGATATCACAGATCTGTTTGTGATTCTGGCCACTGAATCTCTGAGCTTCTTTCATGGGTCGGTGTTGTGTTTACGCCAGAACCTGTTCAAAGACCCGATCCTTGTGCATAAAAGACAAGCGTTTGACATCATCTATTTCTCCTTTGTGTTTCTGACTCTGATCTTCACCTACTTCCGAATACTGTTTGCAGCGAGAGCCATGGCCACAGAGAAGATGTTGGCGCAGAAAGCCAGGAACACTATCCTGCTCCATGGCCTCCAGCTGTCCATGTGCCTGCTCTCCTACATTTCCCCCAGTGTGGAGCTTGTTCTGCATCTCATCTTCCCCGGTCGAATCCGGGAGATCAGATTTGCAAACTACCTCATCGTCTACATCCTGCCGCGTTTCCTGAGCCCCATAATTTACGGCGTGAGAGATAAAATGTTCAGGAAGTACTTCAAGATGTACCTTCTGAGCAACAGGTGCCGGGAGAAGCTGAATAAAGTGACACCACAGCACAAATAATGATTATATAGCAATAAAAAGGGAGTTTTGTCATACTGAATCAAAGATGTCCATACCGTTGAATCATACCCTCTCGATTTTAATGGCTTCATTAAAAATGTAAAATTAACAACGATGATGATATTCACATTAAAGCAAAACGTCAGACTGAGAGGCCTGAGTCCCCGCCTCCCAATTTCTAACCTCCACCAAGCAGTCCAATGACAGGAAATACCATCTTAAACTAGAAGGTCACTCGCTGAGTCAGTCGTTTTCCTTCCAACTGGCAAACAAATGCTGATGAAAACACAGCCTCCATTGGCCTAGCGAATAACAGCTTGAGGTGTTGATGCCAAACATTACCATGTCACAGAGAAGATTACCTTTAGTGACCTTGTGCCAAATATAACGTATTCATGAAAATGCGACGGAGAACATAACCAACGCCTGTGGTCCTGTCTGCTGCTGGCGCAGAGGAACAAAGAAGAAGAAATAAATTAATATGAACTTATTAATACATTCAAACTTTACGTCTTGCCACCATTAACCATATGTCAGACGTAGTTTGTAGAACATGCATTTACAGCACACTGAAGTGCAAAATTGAAAACACAATCATCGAAATGGAACACACCGTATGAATGACTCTGGAGTATGAGCCATTTCTCCTTTTGTAAAAGGTCTCAGTGTAGGCCTACTTTTTTCATAGTCGAACATAAAACAGGCCTACTTTTTTCATAGTCGAACATAAAACAGCACAACAGCCGCGGAGCAAAGGTGTTATCTAATTAGCATATGACTAACCTGGAAAGTCACTTGCGATTGGTTGGTAGAAGTGTTGCGATTGGTCACATTTAGTCATTGCAGCACACACGTGGGGTAAAGCCCTCCCACACAATATTAATAAAAATTAATTTATAGTTGTTACTAATAATATATATAATAATGTAATAATTTATTTGTGAGCCTTTACCAAAAGCAATGCAGTTAATTAAGACATTATTTCATGTGATGCTTGATGTAATATGTGAACATATTGTACAGGGAAAAAAAACATGAAGGTATATATTGAGTCAAGGCTTTATTTACATACAGCACAAAAATTGTACAAACACAACTGGCCTAGCCAGTGAAAAGCTAATCAGGTGAAACTTGAAATGTCTCTTTGCAGCCTCTGGGTCATATGTTCTTTGTGGGACTCTGTCCTAATCTGCCCCAGTGTGTAGACGTCTGTGGTGTGAAGCTGTGAGATCCAGTGTAGCTTCTAGTCTTATTTGAAGTGTGGCACACAGGTTGTTGAGCTCCTGGCTGTGGAAGGATGGATCGATGTCATCTGTCCCGCTTCAATCAGCTGTAGACACAATCAGTACAATTAGCACAGTTCAATGACAACATACACCTACATGCATCTGAAAAATGATTTAATGAATCTAACCTTACCCTCTTTCTTCTCTGCCGACTCCTGAACTCCTCAATGCTGAGGCAAGGTCCGGTTGGTTGTACTGGAAGCTCCTTCATACCCGCTCATAGTGGGTCTTAGGACGTCGTAGGACAGGCAGCTGTAAAACAATATGAGTAACATGAGTTTATTATTAATAAACGGAAATAGCCTTGCTGCATCACCGTTGGAAGATCCACAGCAAAAATCCTAAACACATACTTACGCACTGCAAATGCGGACTTTCAGCAAGTCTCGGCGTAATGTGCAGTGACTGCGTCATTGTGTGCAGGAATCCGGCTGTGAAATCAAAACTATGAAATGGATCAGATAAAGTAAAGCTGGAGGATGTATTTTAAACAGAGCAGCTCTTCTTTATTCATACCCTCGCTCCGCCGGCCATTTTCATCACAGCTGTGAAGCGGGAGAGCTTCCTACAAACAAACAAAAACAACGTTTATGAAAAATCTTACAGAGAACAAACTGTTCGATTTAAGTAGTTCATACATATTTAAACATGCACTAGTTCCGCTAAAGCACTTGATGCTTTATTTCACTTTTAACAACTGTCGCGCTAATGTTCACACGTTTTTCAAATCTGAGTTAGCTTAGCAGTTAGCAATGGCTTCGCTGGGTATCACCTTTGTTCAGGGACTGTGCGTCCGTCTTCTCCGCTTCGACTCCTCCACACCGGGCCCTTGGCTTTGCTTTCCCACGCACTCATCTTCTCCTCCAGGGAAACAGCGTCGTGTCGACTTCAGCAAGTTATTAAAACCGAAAACAGAGTCACTTGTACGGAACAAACAACAGGAGCCTTGCATATCTACGGCAGACAGACTCTGTATTCACGAGGCTGTGATTGGACATGCCGATCAGGTGATGACGCAAACGACTGACGTCCGCTTTTCAGAGTAAAGCTTCAAAACTGTCCTTTTCATCTTAAAGCAGCGGTTAAAACAGCTTTTAAATTTACATTTTATATGGGATGAGTATGTGACTGAGAGGACCCGTTTATGTTATCTGGTTTTAAGTTATTGTACTTACATGATTTCTGCTGTTCTGTGTTTGTACCCTCATAGTTAAATGCACATATTGTAAGTCGTTGAGTGTTTTAATTGAATACTGAGAAAGTTTAATAAGAAGTTCAAATTATGAGGGAATTTCCAGTATTTTGGGAGGACAGATATCTTTATGGAAAGCCAGTAGGGGAGAGCGGGGTAATGTGAGACACCCCTGTATCTAGGCAACGGAACACATTTGTGGTCATTTGACCATTATGTTTAAAAGCCCCTCCCGTTCCCCCCTTGCCGTGAAGGAGAAGTTGGTGCTGGTGCTGGGAAAGTATGTTTTTTCACAAAAATTTGTTTTTTCTTGCTTTGAACCTAATAAACTGTTGTGTCAAAACAAATTGAATAAGGTAGAAAAACTCCAACATATAAAACCATGTGATTGATGCTAACTGAAGATTAGCCTGAATTGCTAAGAGATGTTTTCAAAAACGGTGGCTGTGGGGTAAAGTGGGACAAATACACCATGAAGCACAAGTTAAGTTTAGTTTAAAACGTACTTTAGTGTTATATTACATTATAAATGTTTTATTTTTAATGTCATAAACATTGTAGAAAAGCCATCATGCCAAGAAACTATACACCAGGAAGACAACCTGGGGCCAAACACCCCTCGCAGAGATGGAGAGTGTAGCTGCTGAGGTCATGCAAGGAAAGAAGTCCTTAAGAAAAGCTGGAAGGGATAGAAATATTGATAAGAGAACCCTCAAAAGATTCATAAAGAAAAAAGAGAAAGGAAAGTAAAATCAGTAGCCTGGGGTGCAGTAGCTTAGGTAAAGAGAATATTCACAGATGAGATGGAGGAGGAGCCAAACACTTGAAACAACTAGCTGACCAGTTCCATGGCCTTGCTCCAGTTAAGTGCCGTGAACTGGCATTTGAATACGCAAAGAAAAACAATATCCCTGTCCCTGCCAGTTGGACAGAGATCACATGAATCATAATAATCATAAATGTGCTTAATTGACCAATCCCCATTATTCTATTACTTCATTTCTTCCTGTTGAGCGGATTGGTGGTAGATGTGCGGTTAACACATCCACTGTGCATTTAACCAGCACAATTGAAAAGTGACTGTAATCATGCCACTCTGTACAGGGTTGAGATTTAGGATTGTGTTTTGGATAATAATAAAATGCTGAAATGTGCTTTTTCATAGCATTGATTTTGCTCATGGTATACAATGTAATTAATTATAGCACACTTACTTAACTTTACAATTTCAGGTTTTGTATTTATTTTAAGCCTGGTGTACTGAGGCCAGGCAGTTTAGAAAAAGGTGTTATCTGCTCCGAGGGAAACTATCCTGATTTGCATTTGTAAAGTGCAGAGCTTTTGCATTTGCATGTGAAAGCCTCCCCTAGGCTTAGGAGAAGGGGGGTCACCTCCAAACATTTTCAGGCTTGTAAAGCGGCAAGACACTGATAACAGAAATTTCACCAAGAATTTCCTGCGACATTAACTGGCACAAATTCTTCTTTTCATGCAGTGACCGGGCTGCTCAAGTGCGTGAGTGGTTCCAGGACAACCCACATATTTCCATTCTAAACCTTCCACCTTATTCTCCTTTCCCTCATCCCATTGAGGAATTATTTTCAGCTTGGAGGTGGAAGGTATATGAACGGAACCCACAGGACCGGGTCCCACTGCTCCAGGCCATGGTTGAGGCCTGTGGCAACGTGAGTGTCGAGGCCTGTCAGCATTTTGAGTGTGAGGTTTTTAGTTTTCTGTGTGCAGTTTTGAGAAAGCCGTTATTGTTTTGAAAAACAATTGTGAAAAACTGTAATTTTTGTGAAGGGGGGGGGGGGTTGAACAGGCCGGTTTAAAGTACTGTACTGTTCTCTGTGTGTACAGAAATAAACCTTTTTTTGCTGCATATTTGTGTGCTGTTTTATGTTTGACTATGATAAAAGTGGGCCTACACTGAGACCTTTTACAAAAGGAGAAATGGCTCATTCTCCGGAGTCAATGTCATTCCTGTGGTGTGTTCCATTTTGATGATTGTGTTTTCAATTTTGCACTTCAGTGTGCTGTAAATGCTTGGTAGTGTGCAAGCAAATGCTTAGTTGTGTGTTCTCAATGAATGGTATGTGTGTCATTTGAAAATATGGCTGTGTGTACCAAATCAAAACACGAGTACCATTTTGTGAACAGTTAAGAGATTTGATGGCAAAGAGTCATCTTGCAAAGGGAGTGTCAGGTCTAGCATTCTGCAAAACACTAAACACACTTGTATACATTAAACACAGAAGTATATCAAGATGTCACTTCTTTGCAATTCCTAAGCACTGCCTGTCAAATGACCACCCCTATGGGCCAATGGTTCAACACAGCCATCAGGTGTTCAAACACATGATTGCTTAATTGTAGACACACCAATCAGGTTTAAGCACTGTACAAATGCATCAGCTGAGTTCACCGGTTTTCAACCAAAATGGAGCTTGTGCTCAAAAAAAGAAGAAGAGTGCGGGTGAGAGGGGGAATCCACGGAGGAGGAGAAGGCTGAGGCTGCGGGATTAGTAATGATGTTGTGTGTGATGTTGCATACTGCTTACATAACTTTCACAATGTAAATGTACTGTATTCCAGTACCTATGCTGAACTTCTTAATCTTGTCTTTCCCTGTATTTCTGAGAGTTTTACAGATGGATGCTGAGGAAATCGCATGAATTCCTATACATAGATGAGGCAGGGTTCATGGGACAAAATCAAAAAGGAGAGGCAGACATAGCATTGGCCACAGGGCTATAATCATGGGGTGTTTATGGGGAGAGTGTGGCCTGGGGGATAGAGCGGGTGTTCTGCAACAAGAAGGTTGCTGGTTCGAATCCCTCTCTTTCTCATCTGCATACCTAAGTGTCCTTGGCAAGATACTGAACCCCTAAATGGCCCCTCATGAATGATGAGTGTACTAAAAATGTAAGTCGCTTTGGACAAAAGCGTCAGCTAAATGACATGTAATGTAATCAATGTCTCAGGGCAATGTGGGGGTAACATCAGCGTTTGTGCTGCCACTACACAGAATGGGGTCCTCCTCTATCACGCCAATATGATCCCTTACAACACACTTGTAAATAAATGTCAGTTTCAGGCCTTTGTACACAAAGACCTGTTGCTGTTTCCCGAACATTTCAGGCCCCTCCCTCTTCACTTGTCTTACTCCAGACCTTATACGAAGACCCTCGTTATATCCTCTTCATCCACATGGTGATAAACTACTCCATCCAGCTGACCGTAACGTCACACTTTTTGTCTTTAGCTACATCTTCTACAAGATCAACATCTCTTTCTGCTGCCTCCTCATCCTGGTGGCCATCTTCACCACCAGGAACACCCCGGTCAATTTAGCTATCATGGCCATTGAGCGCTACATTGCCATTTGCAAACCTTTTCGCCACTCGCAAATCTGCACAGTGAGAAAAACGTACATGGTCATTGGGGTGATTTGGTTTCTGTGCGCGGCTCAAGATATCACAGATCTGTTTGTGACTCTAGCCACTGAATCCCTGAGCTTCTTTCATGAGTCGGCGAAGTGTTCAAAGACCCGATCCTTGTGCATAAAAGACAAGCGTTTGACATCATCTATTTCTCCTTTGTGTTTCTGACTCTGATCTTCACCTACTTCCGAATACTGTTTGCAGCGAGAGCCATGGCCACAGAGAAGATGTCAGCGCAGTTTAGTGAAATAGTTAACTAACCACACTAACCAGCTGTGGTGACGTTGTTACCTGAACGCGCTCCACTGCAAACCGAACGGACGTACAGATGACGTCACGGTTACGTCAATGGTACAGCCCACTGTAGGGGTGACCCCTCAGCAAATAAACTGCAATATTTGCAATAACAGGTAAGTTTAATGAGTAGAGTTATATTTGTATTTCTTATAGGAGCATTTAATAATTAATTAGGGGGCTACCCCCCATAGTTCCTGAAATTTAAACACTGTCTATAATTGTAGTTCAGTTAAAATAAGTCTCTCTATGTGTATCTATCTATCTATCTATCTATCTATCTATCTATGTATCTATCTATCTATCTATCTATCTATCTATCTATCTATCTATCTATCTACCTATCTATCTATCTATCTATCTGTCTCTTCTTCTGCTCATCTCTTCAGCTCGTGGATCTGAAGTCTCCTCATACTCAATCATGACCTTCAATCCTCCCCTATGACAACCTGATTAATACACACACACACACACACACACACACACACACACACACACACACACAAACACACACACACACACACACACACACACACACACGCACACATAAATACCACAGACGTTATAAACGAGGGCTCAGGGTGTTGGAGGAGTCACTGACAGTCAGTAACTAACGGAGAGTGAAGTTTCCTGTCTGTGAATGAAATATCATCATCGTCGCTGTTATCATTTCTTTATGCTGTGTCGGGCTTCACACACTTGCTTTGGCGAATGTGTAAGTTTGTGTCCACAATGTTTATAAGATAATTGTAGATGTCTCAAAGTTTTCTCTGCTCTAAATTGTTTTATCGTTTCTTTACAGACTGTGGACTGAATATTTATCGGATGCTGAGTGAAGTAAGTCTTTAAATATGTTGTATAATGCATATGAAAACATTTATATTGTAAACCTGTTGTATTGTAGTATTTACTAATAGTATACATGTGTCTGACAACATGGTGAGGTGTCTAAGCTATTAAAATTGTTATCTGTCTATTTATTATAATTAATCAAACATGTTTTATAATCATTTCATCTGTGCCTGACAAAGGAGCAATGTCATTCAGGAAATCAGCATCTGTGTGCGTTTGTCTGTGTGAGAGTCAAAGTTACTACACTGCTTAAATTATTAAAATATTAACATTCACCTTATTTCTTATAATGTCAACCCGACAGTCTTTCATAAAGCCCTGCATGGATTTTGTGTCAGAATTATAAAAAACAATGATCATGCTTGATCTCGTCGAAAAGTTTTAACCCAAATACTCTCACATATGGATACATTTAAAAAAAATTGCCTTGTAGTGAATCATCTAATATTGAAATCTGTCATCATTAAAATGACTCGCTGCAGAATTCAACCATAAAACACTGCATGAATACAACTGTTTGTATATATCTGTAAAACATTGTGATTTTCTGTTTCTTCAGATTGTGACGAGGAGTCAGAGTCAGTTATGCTCAACTTCACCTCCTCCATCCCTCTGGGCCCCCTGCTGAGTAACAGCAGCTTCACACTGACAGGGGGCGCTGTGGCTGTACCGAAAGACAGCTTCTCTAATGCTCTGACCAAGAACATAGTGGCCATGTTGGTGTGGCTCACCCTCACTGTCATCAACAGCAGCATGGTGCACACCTTCCTCCGTCACAGGTGCATTTAACACAGAAAGTAAACCTGACCTGCTTCAGATTTAGTCTCTGCTGCATCAAAACACAGACTGCAAACAGACAGCACTGTGAAGTAATGTGTGTTATTCTACTGTAATTATACAGATCCTGTCATTGATTTATTCGTTTTTTGGAGGAGCATGATGCTCGTGTACTGTACAAAAGAAATATAAGTTGACCTGTCACACACAACAAATACACAATCAAATGAGCAAAGTAATCAAATTTCAAAATAAAAAAACATGTGCTCAGTGATGAAGGCCGAAATCATTTCCTTTAACATAAGTCCACTTTGTTCAGGGTCCTGTAACCTGCAGCTGAAACCATTTCTTCATCCACAGAAGATTATTTGACAGAATTTGGAAAAGTTATTGATCATTTCAGTAATTTTCTCAGGCACAGAATTAAGGATTCAGTAAATAATTGTGTTTTTTTTGGAATTTCAATATAGATACGTATAAAGTTTAAATAGTTTGACTGCAACAAACAATGAATTGATTAATAAAGAGAATAATGTAGATATAAACAATATGCAAATATATAATGATCATAATTTTCAGTCTGTGAAGTGTAATCATAGAGTTCTCCCTCTCTGACTGCAGCCTCTTCTATGAGAACCCACGATACATCATGTTCATCTGCATGGTGATAAACGACGCTCTGCAGCTGACCCTGGTCACAGCTCTCTATGTCGCCAGTTACATCTTCAGGAAGATCCACGCCTCCGTCTGCTGCCTCCTGGTGAATCCACATCATACCTCGTTCACACGCAGGAGTCTGACCATCACCAGCTGCAAGCGTTCTGGGACTTTGGGGCCCTTTACAGCTGGGGGCCCCAGACAATTCCTTGCTTGGCCTTTCCTTTTGCAAACTAACCTGACTACTCTGACCACTCCCCCCCCAGATCATGACGGCGGTCCTCACCACCCGCTTCACCCCTCTCATCCTGGCCGGCATGGCGGTGGAGCGATACATCTCCATCTGCTTCCCTCTGCACTACAGCCACATGTGCACCGTGCCTCGCACCCTCCTCCTCATCTGCGTCATCTTCATCCTCACCGCCACCCCGCCCGTCACCGACTTCCTCATCACCCTTGTCAAGGAGCCCCCCAGTTTCTTCCACACCACCGTTTTCTGCGACCACTCGCTTCTTTTCCGCGACCGCTCCATCTACTACAAGAACTGTGTGTTTGACGGGACGTACCTGTCTTGCGTGGCTCTGACGCTGCTCTTCACCTACTGTAAGATCATGCTGACGGCCAGAGCGGCCTCTACGGGGCTGGCCTTGGTGACGAGAGCCAGGAACACCGTGCTGCTCCACGGGGTCCAGGTAGGTGTCACACAGTGGTGGTTTTAGATGTTACGTTGCCCTGGGCGAACTCCCCTAACCCAACCATAAACCCATCCATCCATCATCTGCACCGGGGGAGGCTGGAGCCGATCAGCTGAGACTGGATGAGAGGACGAGGACACAGGTCACCAGGGTCAACAGATACAAACAACCATTCACAATCACATCAACAGACAATTTAGTCTCCAATCAACCCAGCCTGCATGTGTTTGGACTCTGAGAGGAAACACTGCAGCCCTGTGCCTCCCTAAATATGAACCCCTAACAACATGAATACCCAAATTATATACGATCGTAATAATCACAAATGAACCGGACTGTTGTCTGAATTAGGAGCTGAGCCTGGTCCTTCTACATTCTGATCCTCACAAGATCTCGTTACAGAAAGAGAGAGATTGTGAATACTGACGGGCGAAGTTCGGTTCCTCTGTCAGTTATCTGGTAGAAAAATTAATAAATGTCCTGAAACATCCCAAACTGTCGACTCTACATAACACAACACTGATCCTGCAGGACAGGTTGAAACAATATGAACCATTTTCAACTCATAAATGTCGATTTCTTATTAGCTTGGTAATAAGTGTCAACGTTTTTTTACAGCTCAAAAATCCATTGAAAAAGTTCAGTATATCTTAATCAAATTGCATTAGAATCCATGTACACATTTTTATCTCAGTTATTTGAAAAGTATCACAGGTCATGTGTACCTGAAAAACAAATCTGAGCTGGAAGTCCTTAGCAACCTCACATAAGTTTTCTCTTTATTCTAAAACTGTAAAGACATGTGCTTCATCTCTGTTTCTCTCAGCTTCTGCTGTGCATGCTCGCCTTCGTGGTTCCCTCCCTGCAGGCGGCGCTCATCTCCCTCTTCCCTCGGCTCAGCCTGGAGATTCGTTACATTTTCTTCCTGCTCGTTTACATCATCCCTCGCTTCCTGAGCCCCATCATCTACGGCTTCAGGGACGAGCTGTTCAGAAAGTACTGGACCAGGGCCCTGGCTTGTCGAGGCAGTATCATCAGGGTCAGGCCTGTGGTGCAGAAGGTCAACCTGAAGGTCAAATAACCACTACAGACAAATCTGAGTCTGACCGACGGCTCTGTCTCTGAATGTGGTTTGAATCCCTCCTTCACAGAAACATGATGACCTCATGGTGACTGTTGAAATATGAACATGTTTCCTGAGAACAAGAGATATTTATAATCTCGTTCATATCCAAAGATCAACACTAGTCCTGAGTAGACGGATGAGCTCCAGATCTTAAACAGAGCATGATGATAACTGTGTTTTAATCTCACAGGTAGAACTTCTCCACATTTGATATGCTTATACCTCCACAATCACATGTGTTGTCACAGGGTTAGAAACCAGTACTTTTTTAATTGAAGGATATTTCAGTCACTTTTAAACAAAAATTGAAATATGAAATATGTAAACTGTATATGTAAATTTAATATTTTGGAGTCTGAGGGAATGGCCACACGAAGTGAATATTTGAACATTACCTTCACTTCCTGTTCACTTCCAGTCATCGAGGACGGAGAGAAGAATATTCGCTTTGCTGTTGTTGAGGAAATACAACTTTGGACATATCACGATGTAATCATAACTAGAACTGGCTCAGCTTCATTTTACCCGGGGGCCTGAGTTTTAAAGTCATATCTGTGTCATTGATCGAACTTCACATGACGATAAATGAATTCACGTCTGCTCTATTCTGAGAAAATTATCTATGAGTAACTGAAACATTCATGATGACAAAGTTTTAAGACAAACTCAAATTGCTGCAGATAAACTGAAATAAATTAAAAATACCTATGAATTCACTTTGATCTCTCAGAACCAGTTCAGACTGGTTCTGTAGGCGTAGGTTGAGAGAGGAATCTAAACAAAGACAAAATATTTACATGTTTCCTTTGGAGATAAGCAGACATACATTCAGTTCTTTGGGGACTAAATAAGTGATAAAAAGGGTCTGACAGTTGTCAGGTCATAAATAGTTCAGACCATTAAACAGTTCAGGTCATAAAGTATTTGGACATGTTGTATATGCATGTAGATATAGGTCATAAAACGTACTTTTCAACTACAACATAGGTTTCAAACACACTTAGTTAATTCTTCCATTACACATCTTTACCTTCACTGTTCCTCTGAGATTAGCTCCCTGCGGCAGCCTGCTGCTCATCTTAATCCCAACCAACAAGTGGGTGACTGTGATCCAGAGAGAATTAATAACTCAGGTTTCTTCAGACCTTATCTCTGAACATAGAACTTATTTTAAGATCTTTTAGGTTGTGTGTTTTTCAAACTGTAATTTCATGACAAATGTTACATCCATGTGAAATCTAAAGATATGTCAGTTACTAATCAGATAATTAATGAACTGCAGGTCTGGTCACATGTCAGTTGTGTTATATTCACGTCACAGAGCGAAGAATCTTTTTTTCTGACAGATTAAAATCCAGTGACCTTCAAGAAGAATGAATACAAAAAGAATATGTGAAAAGGAAAAATGAGACATGAGTTCAGTCACTACAACAATATAAAACTAAATCAAAAGACCAGAACAGACAACGACACATGAGACAATGAATACATAAAAGAGAGAGTGGAACTTAACAAGTATCCATTGAGGTACTTTTTAGGGGACTAACCATTTACCTTCCACCATTTTCCTTTATCAGGTCTTTATCTTTAATGTCAATTCATTGTGAAGCTCTTTGAGCTCATGTATGAAAGGTCCTATATAAATCATGTTGTACTGTTATATTATTCAGTTTAATTTCTGACACTCTCACTTGTTCTCTGTTTCAATGCTGCATATTGACATACGGTATTTAATCACAGTCATGTTGCAGATTCAGATTAATATTATGAAATAGATTCAACAAGAAAAGTTGTGATTGTATTCAGTTGCTTGTTAGACTTTAACATACCAAATATACAAGATAAATTTAATGAGATGATGAGAATCTATTAAACTTTGTGCAATTATTCTTGATTAAAAAAAGAAATGCCACGTGTGTAATGTTTTTCTTTGTACAGAAACAGTCTTCTGAACCTGGCCGGCATGGGGGTTGAGCGTTACATCGCCGTTTGTTAACCTCTTCACCATGTCCAGATGTGCACGTGCAGCGAGCCTACTCTGATCGCTCTCATCTGGCGCGTCTCCCTCATCCCTGCCATCACTGACATCATGATTATCTCCGCCACCCTCGAGGCCTGTGGTCTGTTACCCGTCAAACAGCTGATTTTCATTTAGTGAAATATGATAATTTAGAGTCAAACAGACCATAAAGCACTGGTTGTTTGTGGGGGTAAACCACAGTGTGATTGACAGCTAATACCGTCTAATGGGTGCACGTGGCAATTGCTGGTGGGTGTGCCATCAGGCTCTCAGTCAGTCTCCACCCCCTGTTCCTCCAAATATCATCAATCAATCAAATTTTGTTTGTATAGCCCATATTCACAAATCACAATATGTCTCATAGGGCTTTAACATGGTGTGATCAAGTATCTGACTAAAAAAACTATGTATCAAGCAGTCCTGCTGCAATCATAGTCTATGTTCAGCAGCAAGCAAGATCATGATCCACCATAAAGATTGGATGCCACTATAGTCCACAGTCATTTTCCACTGCCACCAATTAGGATCCATCATCAGCTGCCACCTCGATCGTAGTCCACCACCATTAACAGATGTCAACACCATAAAGGATCCGCCATTATTATCACGATCAGCCAGCACGACACAGAATCCGCCATACTGGATCCACCATTACGATGTCTGATACGCGATCCACAGATTGTAATCCGTGATGTGGCCACAGCTGCGGCCCTGGATCTGCGGACGGTAAGGCAAAGGGACTCCGGGGAAGGAGTCAAGTCAGTAACAGTATTGATGATATAAGAATTACTTTGATGTGATAATGATTTGAGAAGAGGAAGGAGAAGCTGGAAAGAGAAGCTCCATGTGTCATGTGTCCCCCGACCTTCTAGACCTATAGCAACATAACTAAGAGTAGGACTAAGACAAGCCTGGACGAGCTCTAACTATAAGCTTTTTCAAAAAGGAAGGTTTTAAGCCTACTCTCAAACTTACAGATAGTGTCTGCTTCCCGAACTGAAAGTGAGAGTTTATTCTACAGGAGAGGGTCTTCAATCAATCTAATCTTCACAAATCACAATTCGTCTCATAGGGCTTTAACTTGGTGTGACATCCTCTGTCCTTAACCCTCAACAAGAGTAAGGAAAAACTACTAAAAACCCTTTTAACAGGTAAAACTATGTAGAAACCTCAGAGAGAGCCACATGTGAGGGATCCCTCTCCCAGGACGGACAGAAGTGCAATAGATGTCAGGTGTAGGAAAACATCATCAAGATTAAAGTTTTTAGCAGCATTGATGAGGGTAAACATTTTGAAGGATAACTTCAATACTATATGTCAAGCAGTCCTGCTGAAGTCATAGTCTATGGTCAGCAGCAAGCAAGATCATGATCGGCCATCCAGATCGGATGCCACTATTGTCCACAGTCATTGTCCACTGCCGCCAATTAGGATCCATCATCAGTCTGCCACCTTGGTCGTGGTCCACCACCACCATCCGATGCCAACGCGACAAGGATCCGCCATTACCACTACGGTTAGCCCGCACGATATAGAATCCGCCATACTGTATCAAACATTGCGACATCTGATACGCGATTCACAAATCGTAATCCATGTTGCAGCCACAGCTGCGGCCCTGGATCTGCAGGCGATAAGGCAAAGGGACTCCGGGGAAGGGGTCAAGTCAGTAACATGTACTGATGAGATAGGTGGGAGAGGTGGTGGACTAGTGGCAGAAAGTTGGACTATGGTCAGAGAATCCAACGGTGGTCTCTGGTTCGATTCCACTGAGTGACAACACAAAAACATACCTGGATGGACAACACCTGGATCTGTCCCCCACTGCCACCCTACTGTCCCACACCTGCTCCCCTGGCGCTGTGCATGGCTGCCCACTGCTCTGTGTGTTCTCCTGTGTTCACCAGATGGCACAAAAGCAGAGACATTTTTTTCCCCCATTTGCATGTCTTAGGGATGTGGGACCAATAAATGTATCTTATCTTATCTATGAATTACTTTGATGTGTGATAAGGAAGGAGAAGCTCCGTGTGTCCTGTGTCATGATACAATGATACAGGCCGAACTTAAGGGTACACTGCTCAATTAAATATTTCCAATTAAATTTAAACCCGTATTATCCGTAGATATAAAGAACAAATTCTTAAAAAACCCGAGCTCCATTGAGATCGATCATTTCGTCGATAGCTATGCAGATTAATTATGATTAACATTAGATTCAATAGCCCCTCTAAAAAAGAAAAATGTCAAACATAGTAAATTAGCTCCGTGGTATAATTCCCAGACAAATGAGTTTAAACAATTATCAAGAAAACTAGAAAGGAAGTGCGCTCCAGCAACTATGTTGAAAACCTCATAGACTGGAAGAATAGTGTTAAGAATATAAAAAGGCTCTCCACAAAGCAAGAGCCGCCTGCTATTCAAAACAAATAGAAGAGAATAAAAACAATCCCAGATTTCTCCTCAGCACTGTAACCAGGCTGACAGAGAGTCACACCTCCACCGAACCCAGTATTCCTCGATCCCTAAATAGCAATATCTTTATGACCTTTTTCAATCATAAAATTCTAACTATTAGAAATAAAATCAACCATCTCCTGCCCTCAATTGGCACTAATAGCCTCCCAACAACAGAGATCTCAGAAACGGCTGAGAATCCTACCCATTATTTAGACATTTTCTCTCTGATCACCCATGATCAGTTTACCAAAATAATCTCAGGTTCTAAACCAACAACCTGTATCTTAGATCCGATTCCTACAAAATCAATCTGTCATTATCATCAGGTTATGAACCACAGTCTTTTAAAATAGCAGTAATCAAACCCCTTCTCAAAAAACCCACCCTAGACCCAGAGTTTTAGCCAATTACAGACCAATATCTAATCTCCCCTTCATGTCAAAAGTCTTGTAGCCAATCAGCTGTGTGAATTTCTCCAGGAAAATAATATATATGAAGACTTTCAGTCAGGGTTTAGAGCCAATCACAGTACAGAGACAGCCTTAGCAAAAGTCACTAATGACCTTTTAATAGCCTCAGATCAGGGACTGGTGTCTGTCCTCGTTCTGTTACTTTTCAGTGCAGCATTCAACACAATTGACGGTCAATGTTTATTACAAAGACTTAAACAGTTAATTAACACTGCCCTTAACTGGTTTAAATCTTATACTTATCGCTCCCAATTCGTGCAAATTAATAATGAGTCATCTGTGCACACCAAAAGTTAACCATGGTGTTCCACAAGGCTCTGTGCTCGGCCCAATTTTATTCTCATTATATATGCTTCCACTAGGAAACATTATCAGGACACACTCGGTAAATTTCCACTGCTATGCGGATGACACCAAGTTATACTTGTCAATAAAACCTGAACAAAGTAATCAATTGACTAAACCTTGAGCATGTCTTAAAGACATAAAAACCTGGATGACCCGCAATTTTCTCTTATTAAACTCAGACAAAACAGAGGTTATTGTACTTGGTCCCAAACACTTAGAGATACATTATCAAATGATATAGCTGCGCTAGACGACATTACCCTTGCTTCCAACGAAACAGTCAGGAACTTGGGAGTGATCTTCAATCCTGATTTATCCTTTAACAGTCACTTAAAACAAATTTCTAGGACCGCCTTTTTCCACTTGCGTAATATCTAAAAAATCTGACACGTCCTTTCGCAAAAAGATGCAGAAAAACTAGTCCACGCCTTTGTTACATCGAGACTGGACTATTGTAATTCATTATTATCAGGCTCCAGCAGTAAGTCATTAAAGACTCTACAGCTTGTCCAAAATGCCGCATCACGTTTCCTGACAAGAACCAAGAAAATAGAGCACATTTCTCCAGTATTAGCATCGCTACACTGGCTTCCAGTTAAATCTAGAATAGAATTTAAAATTCTCCTCCTCACCTTCAAGGACCTTGCGACCGGCGCCTTGGAAGGCTGCTGTGTCTCGCGCTCTCTCACAGCTCTGCTCTTTTTTTTCCTTTTTTTTTTCTATCTTGTAGTTATTTATTGTACTTTATTTTGTATCATGCACTCCGGTAAAGCGAGCCCTATCATCATAAATGATAGAGAACAACTTCTGTCCATCAGTTTGACGGTAAAAAACACTTTTTCACCGCCACGACAACAAACAAAGGAGACTACCCATGGCGCTGTTTACCTGCCGTACCTGGAACACGGAGGCGAGGACGAAGGAAAAGAGGGTCGCGAGCCGGCATCCTGGTCCGGCTGAGGAAACGTGAAAACCGGCCTCCTCTACCAAGCATTCTTCTGGCTAATGTCCAGTCCCTGGACAACAAGCTGGACAAACTTCGTAGCAGGATGGCGTCTCAACGGGACATCAAGTTTTGTAAAGTGATGGTTTTCACGGAGACTTTGCTCGACCCCTCGATCCCGGACTCCGCCATTGTTCCCGAGGGGGTCTCCATTCACCACCAGGACCGGACAACAAACTCAGGTAAGAGAAAGGGAGGGGGTGTCTGCTTCATGGTGAATAATCTATGGTGCTCTGATGTGAGGATTATTTCTTCAGGCTGTACTCCGGACCTGGAGCACCTCATGATCAGATGCCGACCTTATTACATCCCGAGGGAGTAAATATTGGTCATTCTAACAGCGGTGTACATCTGCTACATCAGCAAATGCATCGATGACGTCGTACCCAGGATTACAGTAAAAACATTTCCCAACCAGAAGCCCTGGATAAATGGTGACGTCCATGCTAAACTGAAAGCACGGACTGCTCCCTTCATCTCGGGGGATCTGGAGGAATACAAGAAATCCAGGTACGCGGTCCGGAGTGCTATTAGCAGTGCTAAGAGACTCTACAGGGACAAAGTGGAGTCCCATTACAAGGGCTCCAATACTAGGAACATGTGGGCCGGACTGAGAACCATCTCAGACTACAAAGCCAAGACCAGCAGTGCTGATGTAGTGTCTGCATCTCTCCCAGAGGATCTGAACACTTTTTATGCACGCTTTGAGAGTAACTCCCCGGCTGCGGAGATCGAAGAGGCCCAGGAGGACCGCTGGCCCCCAGTCATATCCAGAGCAGACGTGTGGAAATCCCTCAACCATACCTACATTATTTCCTATTTTGATATTCTATTTTATTCTATTTTATACTATTTCTATCTTATTTTATTGTATAGTTTGTAATTACTTGAGCATTGTTAGAAGAGAGCCTGAGACTCAAACATTTCACTGCCAGCGACTGCTTAATGTTATTGTTGTGCATTTGACAAATACAAATCTTGATCTTAATGTAGCGCATTTTTACCTTAAAGAGCTGTTAGTACCTTATAAACCCACTAGATTCAGGCCGACTTCTCGTCCCTAAAGTCTCTAAAAGTGAGTGTGGAGGAGAGCGTGGCCTAGGGGATAGAGCGGGTGTTCTGCAACAAGAAGGTTGCCGGTTCGAATCCCACTCTTTCCCATCTGCATGCCTAAATGTCCTTGGCAAGATACTGAACCTCTAAAATGGCCCCTTATAAATGCTGACTGTTCTAAAAATCTAAGTCGCTCTGGACAAAAGCGTCAGCTACATGAAATGTAGAGTAGGAGCCAGAGCTTTTAGCCATCAAACCCCTCGGCTTTGGAATAAGCTACCACTTTCAGTTGGGGAGGCAGACACCATCTGTTCGTTTAAGAGTAGGCTCAAAACCTTCATTTTTGGATAAAGCTTATAGTTAGAGCTAATTAGAGCGGCAGAATTTAACTTATGACACATGACACACAGAGCTTCTTTTTCCAGCTTCTCCTTCCTCTTCTCACTCCCCATCCCCGGAATCCATTTGCTTTATCACCCGCAGATCCAGGGCCTCTGTGGCCGCACCATGGATTGCTGTTTGTGGATCGCAGGGGTCGCGGTGGTGGATCCAGTGTGGCGGATTCTGAGTCATGTGGGCTGATCGTGGTGCTGGTGGCGGACCCTGTGTCGCGTTGGCATTGGGTACGGCCGGTGGACCAGGACTGAGGCAGTGGCTCGTGGAGGGTCCTGGTGGGCTGCGGTGGACGGTGACTGAGGGCTGGAGTGGCGTCTGGTCTGGATGGTGGATCGTGGTCCTGCTGGTTCCTGACCATGGACTGTGATTGCAGCGGGACTGTTTGACATGTCATGTTGGGGTTATCTTTCGGGATGTTTACCCTCATCAAATGCTGCTAAAAACTTTAATCTGTATGATGTTCTCCTACACGTGGCATCTATTGCACTTCTGTCCGTCCTGGGAGAGGGATCCCTCACATGTGGCTCTCTCTGAGGTTTCTATGTATTTTTACCCTGTTAAAAGGGTTTTTAGTAGTTTTTCATTACTCTTGCTGAGGGTTAAGGGCAAAGGATGTCACACCCTGTTAAAGCCCTCTATATTTGAACACCTGTTAACTTTTAGTATTTTCTAGTAACTTTACTTTTTTATATTTTTGTGATGAATCATTGTAATTAAAAGCACATAATACATTAAAAGAGTGACATCTTTTACAGCTGAGTTTATTTTTCCCCTAAGGGTTTATAAATTCCACCTTTTTAAGGATCAAATTACACACACTTCCAGTAGTTTCAAGATAACAGTTGAAAACTCCCTCCTAGGAGACTGAGGCCTGTCATCCATGAACCTGGAGGTTAGTGGTTCAACTCTGGCTCCTTGGGCAAGACACTCAACACGTTTACATGGAACCAATATTCTGATATTAACCAGATAAAGATATTAGTCTGAATAAGACACTGACAAGTAAACAGCATTTTGTGATATCAACAGACAACAGTTACAAACCGATGATGACACATGACCTGAGTTTGAGCGTAAACAAGTACAAGAAGTAACGTTATAACATGTAAATATGTAAATGGGGCGGCTGTGGCTGAGGGGTAGAGTGATCGTCCTCCAACCTGGAGGTCGGCAGTTCGATCCCCAGTCTGACTCATCTGCATGCAGAAGTGTCCTTGGGCAAGATGCTGAACCCTGAATGGCCCCCATAGAATAACAAAGTGTTGAGAATAGATGCACTGTATGAATGTGTGTGCGAATGTGTGAATGTAAAACTGTACTGTAAATGATGATGATGATGATGATGATGATGATGATGAACTGCTGTAAGTACTCATGTCAAAACCTTATTTTCCTCAGAGGGTCCCCAGTGCCTTTAAGTTTATTTCATATTATAAAAGGTCGAAAGTGTCATGTTAGTGAGTGAAACTCTTCCAGGAACAAAAGCAGTTCCACTGGGATCGTGGTGTTTGAAGAGCAGCTCCGTGGGGATCACTTCCTGCTTCCAGACACTGAGTGTTGTTACAGACGATGACCTTAAACACATGTTCTCCACAGACTGTGACGTGAAACATGTTGGTTACGACAGGTCCTTTCCTTTTCTTAACAAAGAACACAAAATAACAGCAGGATTTTACCGATTTTACAAAAGAAAGGAAATGACATTTGCTGTAAATGTTTCAAAGATGCAAAAATGATGGAAACAACATTTTTACTCATCACACACAAACTCTGACCTGCTCGAAATTGTCTGTGATATGTTTTGCAGCCCGTCAGACGAGTGAGAAACAACAGCGTCCTTGCCTCCGTCTGGATTTCCAGCTGATGTGACCAAAGAGCACGTCCACTGAGAGTGGCTTGTTGCTTCAGAACACCTCGTTAATGTCGCTGGATTGGCTTCTCTCCACTGAGCAACTTGTTTATCTATTTATTACCAACATTTTTTGGTTAGGGGGGGACAGAGGAAACCAAAAGGGTTTGTTTCTAAAGGAAGGAAGCAGTGATATTTAGAAGAGCCCGTGATGAGGTCATTAAACGCTGTTAAGTGTTGGAGTCTTGACCTTTTCAGAAAAAAATATCTCAACAGACACACCTGACTCCCTCAAACATTACAAATTAGTGTGATCCTGCTGAAGGTGACTGACCAAACTAGACATCACAAAGATGCGGTATCACATATTATGGGACATGACACATGAAAGTGGGGAAGTAAACCTATGACCAGAGTCCAGTTGACCTCAGACACAGTCAAAGCTCAATGCTGGAGCGAGGAGAGAAAGTAGGAGCCCCCCCTCCCCCCCCAAACATTCACTCACTTTGCACCTAATAATAAACACCGACTATAATCCTAAACCACCAGGACCCGTCCAGTGCTTTGTGTTTGATTCACTTGGGAATTTACGATTTTCCATTAATACAAACATACACAAACATATTGAACATCTTTGTGTGCCGCTGTTCACCTGCCGCACACAACACACAACACACAACAGAAAACACACAACACACAACAAACACAACACACAACATTCACAGCCAGTTCAATCAGGAGAGACTTGATTTCCGATTACAAACGTTTTTTGCAAACACAGAAGATATGAGTGTTTTACAGTCTGGCATTTTAGACCCCTGTGAGATGTCATCAGGATTAGAAGGGGTTGAGCAGAGCATCGAACAGGAATACCCCCCCGGGGTCTAGACACTGGTGATGGTTCATCAGTCAAAGTACAGTTTTGGATGGCCAATATTCGTGAGAATTGTCCTGTTGGACTTCGCCTATTGTGACATCCTCTGCCCTTTACCCTCAACAAGAGTAAGCAAAAACTACAAAACCTTCTTAAAACGGAAAAAAACGTAGAAACTTCAGGAAGAGCCACATGCGAGTGATCCCTCTTCCAGGACGGACAAAAGTGCAATGGATGCCATGATTAATAGGTATATTGACAGGCAGTTTGTTGCTTTTTTTGTCAGCTATCAGCTGCCACCATGATCGGACGCCGCCGTAATCACGATCCACTGACACTTTGGGATCCGTAATCAAGGTCCATGATTGCTGCCAACGTGATGTTAGATTAGGCATATAATCAGTTGAGGTCGATGAATATCCTACTGGAGACTGGAGGAGATTGGGGTGGAGGAGGGGTTATGCGTGTCACTGAAGGACGCCTGATTGCGGAAGAGAAGAGAAGCACCAGTGTTGGTAATGTTATGCAGCGACTGAGATGATATCTTTGAACTGTCCTGTACGCTTTCCTGTTTCTAAAGACGTGCTTATACAAGCTAGATTGTGGTTTTACTGGTGTCTTTCTGTTAGTTTAAAATTGAATCTTTCCTCTTATTTTGCAGGATATAGTATATTTCGAGGCCTTGAGCACGACCAAGTCTCCTCAGACTCCTCAAACCAAAGCAAATGTCTATTCAGATGCTCTTTAAAAATATCTTGTTTATATATTATAATGATTTATTAATTCTTAATCATATTTTTTTTAACGCAGATGTTAAAGACAAAGAGAACACAGTGAAAATTATTAATTATACATATATATATTTATATATGTTTTTACTGAGATGTTTGTTAATTTATTCCCAGTCTTATATATAGAGTATATTATTCTTAAACCAGAGGGAAATGTAGATATTTATGAACTGTTCACTGTATTTTTGTATTAATTGAGCGATAAAAGGAGATTCACAAAATATCAACTGTCAAGACCTTTGACTCAAAATAGCAAATACGATTTTTTTCTGTTTGTATTTAAATGATCTCATTAAATTATTATTTGCATATTTAAAGATTACATTTCAAAGCTTGTACAAGAGGTTAGTTTCATTGTGAAACCTGTTTGTAAGAATTAAATCTATTTACTTAATATTGCGCCTTGTTTTGAATTTGTTTTCTTAAGTTGCTGTTCGTTGAGCTCTCAGGGCCACCATATCTATGGCATACGAGACAATACTTTCAGGAGGTATCTGAAGAGGTATCTGTTGTGTAAAGTTAGTACAACCTAACAAACCATTCAGAGACTGGCTCGTTGTTGAAAAGCTTCAATCCAACATCCTGCTCCACTTGTTTAAATCTAAACTGTTTGTCACACTACTCAGTTCAAACATTTTTGTTACCTCTGCAAAGGAGATCATGTTTTTGCCCCAGCCTTTCTTGATTGTTTATTTGTATGTTTGAAACTCACACATATTTATAGAACTGATCTCTATGAGTGTGAGTCATTTGGTGTGGCTTGATTGGAACAAAGGGCCTCAGAGGTACGAGCTCTTCTGAGTGATATTCTAGCTACCGCAGCAAGGAGGTGGAAGGATGTGATATGTGTACGGACAGAACCCATTCAGTTTCTTTAATCAATGACATGTATAACAATTTTTGAACTATCAATGACAAGACACATTAAAGCCCCACCACTTTGACTGATACTGTCAACAAGCAATGTTCACTCACACAAGCGTGATATCATGACGTCATGTTTCATTCTGCATGATACAGCAGCTCAATACCAAATATAGAGCTAACGATCTGCCCTCAGGCTTATTTGAGTTGTTAATCATATCCCACAGTCTCATTGCAGTATCTCAATATCACATAGTATAATGCTGGAACCTTTTTAAATGCATGTTCAGATAATATCTAACCACAGCATTTGTTCTGCAACAATAATGCCTTTTGTCTCCTACATCAAGCTTGTGTCATTTAATTTACCATATTTGGTGAGTTTGAAGAGCCCTTTAAGACCTGTACAAATGTAGGTGTGTGTTTGAGATGGATATTATTGGGTTTGAATGGTTTCACTGTCAAACAAAAGGACTGATTCAGCTCTGCTGTTACAGAGCCAGTTTCAGGAAATCAGTCCTTCACTTCAAGAGGAGTTCACATCTGTCAGAGTAACATCTGTGATCTCGGCCTTCATTATTATTTTTCTGCATTTACTATCATATCATGCTGCATCCTTTCCAATAAACACAATGTATCTGTTTCTGGTTAATAAAATGTTTAATGAAAATCCATAAACGTAACTAGTGTTTATTTTAATTCCGTATCATACCCTGCAGGCGTGTGTTTTTAAATTGCTCTAACATGAAAAACGTCTGTCAGAGTGAATGTTGGTTTCAGATTGAAACTAGAGGTCTTCGCATGATAACTTGAACAGCTGATCAGAGGTATTCTTTAGTTTCTGGTCCAAAGAAGAACGTGTTAAAGCTTGAATTTGCAGGACCAATCTTAACACGACCTGAACATATCTTAAATGTTTCCATGTAACTGAGAGTTGCAGGATCCTCACATCGTCACCATGAATTCCTCCTCTTATAACTTTAATGTGACGAGTTATCGAGCCTTCTGGCTCTGATTAACACCTTCCCTCTTAATGTCTCTTATTACTATTATTATTGATATTATTATTATTATTATTATTATTATTACTGTTATTATTATTATCATGATCATTGATATGATCAAGGATTTCAGGTAGAAAGATAAACTAACAGGGGAGAGTCCCATTGACTTCTGTTTCTTCTCCTCTCTTCCAGATTTTTACCTGAATCCTGGGTACATCTTATTCAACCACCTGGTGTTGAACGATATGATCCAGCTCACTGCAACAATGAGCTTGTTTTTCTGTAGTTACGTTCTCTACAAGATCCAAGCTACACTGTGTTGCCTCATTATCTCCCTTGCCATCTTCACCACCCTCAACACATCATTGAATTTTGCTGCCATGGCGGTGGAGTGCTACATCGCCGTCTGTCTACCACTGCGACATGCGGAGCTCTGCACCATCAGAAGGACATACATTCTCATAGGCTGGATTTGGGCCATGAACATAATTTCTGCTCTGTCAGATGTGTTTATCGTTCTGGCAACACAGTCTATACCAGCGGTCGGCAACCTGCGGCTACGGAGCCGCATGCGGCACTTTAGCCCCTCTGCAGTGGCTCCCTGTACAGTGCACGTTGCGCATATTTTTCGCGAATGGTGAGCTTAACGAATAAGTTCTTTCATATGATGAACGTGAGTGAACGTCACGTTCACGTTCATTTTTTAAATAATCATCGTATCAGGCCATCATTAAATACCAGGAGCGGGTGAATATGTGTGTGTGTGTGTGTGTGTGTGTGTGTGAGCGCTCCCAGATAGCCGACACACACACAGAGCCGGGGCTCCGCCCCCCGCCCTGAGCCCCGCTCACTCGCTCAGAGAGACACAATGAGATCGGAGCACGTTCACGTGGAGCAGCCTCTCTGTGACTGACCGGCTACTTCTCAACAGTGGAAACAGTGAAAACAACGAGTTTCTCTGGTCTCAGCTGATCAGAGATCAGCGCCTAAGCTTCTTGATCAGAGCAGAAGCTGCAGGTGGTTTGTACCGATCTGCAGTTTCTGTGTCGGCCTCCAGTCTTACCTGCTCTCACGTTTTGTTTTAATATTTCAGCAACTAAAATATGCGTCACATTCTATTACGTCACGGCGCTCTTCCCTGCAGGTCGCTAATCTATAGTTCCGACCCCTGGCCTCGGTTAACTAATCATGGATAAATCCCAGAAAAGAAAAGTCTGGGTGGAAAATAGAGTTTAATTCTGCGTGGACAGATTAATTTGCTTTCACTGCCACCGATGCTGTCTTACATGTATGCTTGATATGTGCCGAGGAATTAGCAAACAATAAGAAATGTAATGTTGAAAGATATTTCCAGAGCAAGCACACAGCATCTGCTGAAAAGTACCAAGCTGGAGATGAGCAAAAAAAGCTGAGTTCTGTGTTTAATTTATTCCAAAGTATGCCCACACATATTTTGTTCTCCAATTCATAAGAGTTTGTTGTTTTCCTATTTTGTAACAGGTAAAAATAGAAGTTAAATGTCAACAGATTTTTTTTTTTCTCGTTCTATTATTAAATAAATGCAACAAACTATAGGTTTTATATATATTGTATAACTATATATATATATATAACTTTATAACCTGTGTTATCAAATATTTTGTGTGGCTCCAGACAGATTTAATTTGGGGGAAGCGGGGGCGAAATGGCTCTTTCGATAGTAAAGGTTGCATACCCCTGGTCTATACAGTTATTTCGTTCTACTATTTTTTGTGAGAGAAACAACCTGTTCCGACACCCTGTCAGTGTAAAAAAGAGGGAGGTTTCCTACTTTATCTACCTGATTGGGGTTTGGTTCATGCTCCTCTACGCTTACTTCAAGATCTTCCTTGCTGCCAAAGCTGCTAAAGTGAGTAAATCAGGGGATAGAGATGCAAAGAAGGCAAGTAAAACCATCCTGCTTCATGGCTTTCAGCTGCTGCTGTGCATGCTGACCTATTTAAACCATGTTATAAGGAATGCCTTGTTGAACTTGTTCCCCAAACATTTTGTACACGTGTTTTTTGTTTCTTATATCATCATTCAGGTGTTACCTAGATTTATCAGTCCGATCGTTTATGGGCTACGAGACAAAACTTTCAGACAGCTCCTGAAAAAGCACCTGCTATATAAACCGAGATCAACCATCACACCGTGGTGAAGTTCAAGTTGCTGTGCAAACAGATTTTAAACAAAGATTTAGAATATGAGAGCAAATACATCCTGACTTTATAATGTAATTAAACATTCAGGAGTTTATGTCTCAGTCTCTAGTTTCAAGTCTTCTTCAATCAGCTGATGTTCATTTAGTGAATTATGATAATTTAGAGACAAACAGACCATAAAGCACCGGATGTGTTGGGGGAAGGATACCACAGTGTGATTGACAGCTGGCACCGTCCACCGACCTGGTTGCAGGTGTCAGGTGTCAGGTGTAGGTGGGGGTGCAGTACAAATGTGCATCTTCACTTGCCTCACAATTCAGTAACGAGTTAGCTGTCAACCATTCAAATGCACGACGTCAATGCATCTCAATATAACAAAATTATTATTATCTAATTGTAAATCAAAACTCTCAGTCATTACTGCTTTTTCATCAATACAATCAGATAAATCTGAATTTATTCGTTTTCTAGAATGTGCTTATAAAAGTATTATAGACTATTACTGTTGTGTGTTCTGTACAAAATAAGGTTTTCAATTCAGAAATCAGACTATAATTTGTTCAGTTTAGACCTGTGTGCTGCACCTATAACATTCTACTTAGGCAAACCTTTACTGCAGGGCTCTTCAATTAGTTTGGAGCTGGGGCCGGTTCTTGAAACTGAGGCAAAGTCAGGGACCGGAGGATATGAGTGATCACAGTAACAAGAAATTACAACAACATACTGAAGGAGTCAATATATTTTATTTTGTAAAAGCTTTACAACATATGCCCAAGAGGAGGCATAGGCCCAAGGATTCAAAAATCAAACCAGGTGAGCAATAACCAAGCTATATTAACAGACAATTGGAGAAATGCAATTAACTAACAAAAACATGCACTTCATTGTACATAGCTGTACAATAATTTATTCGAGGCTGCGTATTAACAATTTATTTAAAATTACAAATGAATTCCTTAATTAAAAAAAATCAACCGATGTCACTAGAGGTGTGGCAGATAAATACGACAAAATTTAATGATATACGACTAGCATAAAAACTGGGGAATTTTTAAATATAATAATAATAAATGTGAAACTGATGTGTATTCTTATGCTACTTTATTAGCAGCGTCCTCGTAACATTGAACCAACAACACAACAGTGAGTAACAATGAATCAATCACAAATAAAAAACAACTATTAAGTGCATGAAAAATATAGCTAACCACAACGCTGAATCAGTGGAAGCCCTGAGCCTGTTTCTCTGCAACAAGGCGGTCCCATCTAGGGCTAATAGTGACAATAACACCCGAAATGTGTTGCTGATATCCAGTCTACTCCGTAATTTCGTTTTGGTTGCCATCACAACTGAAAACTCCGCTTCGCACAGATATGATGTCGGAAATGGCAACAGAGTTTTTTAGTGCTCTTGTGGCGATCTCAGGGTATTCTGCCGTGACTTTAATCCAGAACCCCGGTAGAGTTGTTTTCTCAAACATACTTTTAAGTCCGCCATCATTTGCGATCTCCAGCAGCTGATCTTCTCCTTGCACAGACATGCTGGATTCACCTGGTTTGTTGACAAATTGGTCCGACAAATACCGTATGGGTTCGTGTTCAGCGAAAACGTGACATGACCGAGACAAGCGTCTTGATTTGCGTAAAGCATGAGTCATAACGGAGAGGATCTGTTCATTTTTCAAAATAAAACACCGTTCAGAATCAGATTAAAACGGAAAAAATGTAAGTTGTTTATTCTTTCTGGGCGGCCTGGTTCCAAATGACCCACGGACCGGTTCAAAAAAGCAAAACTACAAAGTGCTATGAGTAAGTGCCATTTAAGTGCTTTTTTTATTTTTTTTATTTTTTTTATTCAAGCACTTTTCGAGCACACTCTGGGGGCCAGTCCAAAGCAGCTCAGGGGCCGGATTCGGCTCGTGGGCCGCCTATTGAAGAGCCCTGCTTTACTGTGTCAGGGTGTCTCCCAGCCCCTCTCTAAGCAGCACCACTGCATTGAGATGCATTACTCCGGTGGTCAGCAAGTGGTTCTGCTCCTCTGCTCTTTTCTACCTATATGGAAAAGAAATACAAGAAACTTATAAAAAAATATATAACTTTCCATCACCTCCAGTTTATGTTTCATGTATTGTGCATCATATAAGTCATATATGATTTACTCCTGAAAGTGGCCACTTTTGCATTCTTTTCATACAATATAATAAAAAGAATTGCATAAGAATCATGTGAGAACCATGTATATGGAAAATAAGGAAAGCACACATCAACGTATGTTTTTCATACATGTTTCACATAACTTTTGCAGTTTTTTTTACTATGCCTGTTATAAAGACATATACTTTACATATATGAACAAATACCACTACATGTAGGTTTTCTGTATGTAAAGTGAATATTTTTTCCAGGGAAATTATACTGTCTTTATATGTTTCATATAGGTTTATTAAATGGCATCTAATAAAAATCTCTATAAAAACATATAGGAATATGTACCATTACATATAGATTTTTTGTATGTTAAGGGAAGTTAGCCTATGAAATTTGCAATACAATTATCAAAATTACATACTTTTTTTATGAATTATTTCATAAGAAACATGTTACTCACATATGAAAGTTACGAAACTTAATTTGTCCCTTCACTACTGCAATGATACTTTTTAACGTTCCAGCTACATAACTGCAGTCTATAAATGCTTGCAATATCGAATGCTGCAAAAAATGGCTGTTAGACAAACTTTTTATTTAATGGACTTTATTAGCAGTGAACTGATATTGGAACATCAACATGGGCAAAACTAGGGAGGCATAAAAACCTGCCCACTTAAAACAATTTCCCTCTAACAGGTAAAACCTGGCTACAAATGTGACACTGTAACAGTAACAGTTACTTCCAGGTGGATAATGATTGTAGTGTGGTTTTAAGGGGGTGTTGTAACAGAAACCATTTTACTTTTGGCACGGAGCTCTGTGATCTTGGCGTTGATTGTGCTGCCAATGCTGGAGGGCTGGGTCCCAGGCCACCTCTCAAGCGTTGCACCTATATATTATGAACACAAGAATAGGGGGAAATGGAAAAGAATAACAGTACAATTATTGATCTTGAAGCAACCAATAAATAAGCATCATGACATTATATTAATGTCTAAGGGTGGCGGCTCTATTGCACTGTATTGGAGATACATGGAGAACTTAACTAAAAAGAAATACGTCACACTGTATGACCTTTGATAAAGATATGCCTCTATCAAATGCAAGATGATACTTCAGACTGAAAAAAACTTATTTTCCTAAATGTGTTCATTTGTTTATTTGCTATTCGACAAAAAAAAAACAACCTTTACCTTGTTTCCCCCCTCGAAGATTGCTCAACAGCAGTATCTCCACTGGGAAGACTGCTGTGAGCAGATGCCTCACAAATATTGTAGCCAAATTTGCATTGACTGCATAGGCCCACGCCAGTTTCTCTACCATGACTCCAGTCCCAGGATGGGTCTCCACCTATTTAAACAAGGAGACATGATGAGTATTTAGGGTTCAAATATAATTTGCTCACTCCTAGAGACTGAAGACATTAAAACAGAAATACATGTACATCTGAGAGGCAGTAGATCCAATTTATGCACTGTATATAATTATTCTTTAAAAATCAATTACCTAGATGATGGAATGACAGATTCTGATGTGGAGCTGGACGGTGAAGATCTGGGGAGGGACAGCACTGAATCTTCAGATGATGAACCAGGCCTGGACTGCGGAGAACTTTGGGGGGCAGTCGTGGTGTGGTCAGCTCCAAACTGGATCTCTTAGGAGGTTCAGCCAAATCAATTACATTCTTCATGGTGTGCCTGAACTGTGCCTGAACTCCTGAAGAGTTCAGGCACATCTATCCATAGCAGATCGCAAACAAAAATGGAACATCATTCTTTAGTACAATGTAAAGTAGGCTAAAGGGATTTTTTTAAGTGTTTTGGTTGTCTAATTGTTAAATAACTGATAAGAAGTGATACCTTGGACAAGCAACTCCCTCAAATTGGCATTCTCTTCTTTCAGGTCTTGGATCTCCCGCTTTAATTCAACCACTGTCTTTTGCAGACTTTTATCATGATGAATGACTGAGGGCGGTGAATCACTGTACATTACAAGGAATTCCTCTGGAGGGTCTTTCCTTGTGAGATCCTTTGATTTATGGGAGAGAGAGAGAGAGAGAGAGAGAGAGAGAGAGAGAGAGAGAGAGAGAGAGAGAGAGAGAGAGAGAGAGAGAGAGAGAGAGAGAGAGAGAGAGAGAGAGAGAGAGAGAGAGAGAATCTGACATTCGATTTACATGATACAACTGAAAAACTTGGTCACCTCAAAATAGGAAAATAGATGTCACCTAAAAAAAAAATATAATTTTTTACAGGGTATCTGTAGGTTTAGGCAAGTGAAATTTCATATGCACAATTCTGCCTTCTAAACTGAGAATTCCCACATTTCATTGGTTTAATGTGTTTTAGCATTAAGCTAACTATCACTTAGCAAACGCTACATAAACAGAAAATCCGATGTACGCAAAATTCGTCAGTACATTCGTATGTACTGACCACTAACGGGAGGTTCATATGTCTGCAGTGTATCCATCGGGCGATGATGATATGCAGAGAGAGCATCAACCGTCAAATATCAACTGTCAACCGTCAACCGTTAAAATAAGGCACTCTCGCGTGATGTGCCAGGGCCTCACGTTGATAGCTGCCAGGTACACCTTCGGTCTGACCGGCATGATGGGCATGACCCGCCCTACGCTGTCTTTGATTGGACGTATCCTGATACTCCCAGCAAATCGGCGCTCTCAGGGATAAAAACAAACTTTTAACTTCCTGGGTGAAATGGTAAACCGATCGTCGAATTGGCTTCTGTTACTTTAGAAACATGCCGAAAAGAAAAGTCGTGAGACCTAACACAACAGAAAGAGACTGGCTGCGGAGAAACGTTCCTACACGGACTTTGACGAGATGGAACTGTTTCTCCCTGCACTATAATCATTCAATCCCGAGTCAAGGTTATGTGTACCAATGTAAACTGAAGTGTCACTTTTGCACAAAAGTATGAAAAGTATGAAACTTCATACACTTAGGTACATGTATTCTCAATGAGCACGAATTACAGTGGTAGCATAATGGCCTACATGATGTTTGCCACATGAATGGTGAATTCTGTGCATTTGTTGTGAGAAGGAAATCCTAGTATTTGAAAACCTAAAATGCACTTCATATTATTTCTGTTATAATTAAGTTATCCAAAATGTTACTAGAGTAAATGTGAAACATTGACTAGAAGAAGAAAATGAACTGTTTTTAACTGATAAACAAAGCACTATCTTATTGTGGTTCAAAAACAACCAGTTAACAATATGGAAAGGGAGAAAAACTGCATTTTAATTGTTTCCTGGGGAGCTGTGTGAAATCTGTCTCAAACGAGTTCTTGATATACCATTTTAAGGATGATGATGAATATAATACCCAGAGAGAAGAGCAGCGTGCAGGACCTCTCACAGTACCACAGCAGGTGAGAAATAAATTACAGGATTATACAACCTCCCCTCTCTCTTTTCCATATTTCCATATTTATTTATGTAACCTTTTTCTCCTGGCTTTTAAAATCTGTATATAGGTGCCCAGGCTATAAGTTGACGTCATCCCTTCATTCTTATGTTGTTCTGTGCACACCAAGTCTCTTCTACACTGATACATCACAGTGTAGAAGAGAGAGATGTAGAGTTCACAGATGTCTTCAAGTGAGCTCGGCTTCTCTCCAGCCGCCCATAACAATATTAGACAACTCTACCTCTGTTGCATACTCTTACAGTCAAATTACAATTATCTACGTTGTTTCTTTGTTTATATGATAGCCAGAGAGAAGAGGAGAGCGCAGAACCTCTCACAGTGCCACAGGTGAGACAAAACTGCAGTGTCATATAATCTTTTCCACCTCTATCTCTCTCTTTCTCTTTAATGAGTTGTTAATTTCTGTCCTTTTCAGGAAAACAATGAAGGTGGCAGCCAAAGACAAGAACAAAGAGCAGAATCTTTCACAATGGTGCAGGTGAGACAAAACTTAAGCATTTACATAAGAGGTTGATTACACATTAGATTAATTTGTCATTAGACAAACTGTAACATATTCTGTAGTTTATTAACGTGTACACTTTCTATCATCCCCTTTTTTTCTCTTTCTCATGTGTTGTAGCTTCTGTTTATCTTCCATACTAAGTGCAGTCTGCCAAAACAAGGTTATGAGCAAAACAAGGGAAACCTGATCAGTTTCAATGCAGTGCTTCTCTTACTATCATTTAGGACAATGTCCCTCAAGAAGTTGATGATGTCCACTCCTCCCATGGACTAACAGAAGAGCAAAGCATCATCTCGATTCTCTCCTTTGCATTGAGACACAACACAACAGGTGTCTTAATGGAAGACCTGCTGAAACTGCTCAAATTGCATTCTGCTCGGACTAGTGCAGTTCCAACAAGCAAGTATTTTCTGGAGAAACCATTAGCTGGTATTACACATCAGTTTGAACGACACCATTACTTTAGTGTTTGTACTAAGTACATTGGTTCTTCACAATCTCTGGAAGAAACACTCAAATGTGTGTCATGTTCCTCATTCATGACAGTGAAAGCCGGTTTACAGGAAGGACATTTCTTTATTCACATGCCATTGAAGGATCAGCTGAAAGACATTCTTGAGAACCAGGGTATGCATGATCTATGTTTTTGTGCTGATGCTGGTACAAAGCATGTAATAAATGACATATGTGATGGCACCTTATATCAGACTTTGAAAAATAACTGTAAAGAGGATTTTCTGTCTCTTACATTCAACTGTGATGGTATACCAGTTTTTCAGTCCTCCAAATTTAGTATTTGGCATATATAATGCTGTGTTAATGAGATACCACCTGAGAGTAGGGATAAACATATACTGTTATGTGGTTTCTAGTTTGTTGCTCGAGTTCCAAGATCTCTAATAGAACGCAAATTCTGGAAAGCCCATGAGTGGCAGCACTGGCTTTTGTACTACAGCTTGCCAGTTCTGAAAGGCATACTTCCACAGAGGTATCACTCTCATTGGGCATTACTGATAGAGGGCATAAGCATTCTGTTGGGGTCTCAAATGCATCGGCAGAATTTAAAGATTTCTGCAATGAAATGAGACAGGGAAACCAGCATGTCAAGAAGTATAAAAAGTTGACTGAGGTGACTGCACTTGGTCCACCAAATGTGAGATTAATATCTCTTGGTGACCAAGCTGCTCTCCACACAGTGAGAGAGGTTCCCACAAACTCTGTGGTGGGTTACTACAAGAGAATTGCTGTAAATGGTGGTGTTGTTCATGGTCATACCTACAGCAAAATAAAACAAAGAAACAACTCTGTTGTGCTTTTGAAGGATGGAAGTATTTTTACAGTCTCACACTTTATTGACATGGGTGATGAATGTGTATATGCCATAGGAAAATATGGCAATTGTACAGTGCAGAAGTTGGCCAGAGGTTCTATAATCAGAACTCAACTGAGCTACATGTCAACTATTCACTTTCCCACAGGCTTTCACAAAGCCATAAATGCCACACTGATAGTTAGACCATGTATGTACATACAGTGTCCACAGTCCCACTCGATCGTATGTCGGCTACTGAATATGTATTACTGTAAATGATTGAGTGTTAACTGTGAAGGTGGAGTTATTGCTGTTGTGTTTCTGAGCAGAAAAGGAAATATTTGTCCAAATTTCTATTGTAACAAATTCAATTCGAATTCTTGTTCTAATGTAATCTGCTGATCTTGTGCAAAATTTAAAATATTTCTACAACAAGAATGGAATGAATATGATTGTATATAATTGCTCCTAAAATGTTAAACAATATTTTGCATGAAAACCTGCTTTTAGTCGACTCGTGATTTCCCTGTAATTTCATTGTCAAATCATGTTGTTTATTTGAATGTCTCACATTTGTGGCACCACAAGTAAATTTGGTAAGTTTTTTCTATAATGTTTGCAACAGTTTAGTTTCACTGATGATTGTCCAACTTATATAAGTTTGATATTACATTTTCCAACTAAGGATATTGTATGCAACATTACTGTCATATATAGTTCTTATAAATACCCAAATCATACAAGTTTCATTTTGTTCAAATTTACTAAGGATCTTATATCTGGTTTCACTGTTGTATGCTTTACATACAAGTTTCAGACAGAAGACATACAAATTTTATAAGATTTATCTATATCTTTTCCATATGGGTAATCACTCAAATGTAGAACTGATCTTTATAAAAACCTGCAGAATTCAGATTTAGGTTCATACAAACATGTATTTAGTATGAACGGAATTTGTCGGATCGTGAATCCTGATGTCCTGGTCGTACACGTCTCGTCTCGGGTTGTGTTGTATTGTATTGTATTGTATTGTAGAGTAAGGAGGGAGGATACATTCAATGTATTACCCTACTGTCATAACCAGGGACAACATGACAGCTCCCCGCAGGTGAAGCCAAATCATCTAAAATGCCCCTGGTGGCTGACTGCAGTACATTTCATAAACCTGCCTCCTCCATGTAAGCAGATGGGACATGGACCAAAAGAAGAAATCATAGCACATGTGATACAAATGCTTATCTCTCTGGTTCCTGTCATTTCAGGTAGTTCTCATCACACTGGTGTTTGTTCAAGTGTTTCTGATAAGTATGGTATTAATTAATAATGTAGAGCAGTGTGGAAACTCAGTGTAGAGCAGAGCCGGAACTCAGTGTAGAGCAGAGTGGGAACTCAGAGTGGAAACTCTGTGTAGAGCAGAGTGGAAACTCTGTGCAGAACTACATTAAGCTGAGTGGAGCAACAGATTCAGTTCATCACAGAGGCACATTGTCACTTAACATATTCAAATAAAAATTACAAATATTGATCAGAGCTGTTTTAAGGCACAAAGTTTAAACTGCACTTGTTCTTGTTTTTGTCTTTCTAAGAAAGTTGCCCCTATTTGAAATTATTCCTTTAAAAAACGCTCACCATGAACATAACATGAACACACAATAGTCCCATGTGTCATCTATAAACCTATATAAATTCTTGACATCAGCACCTGCAGCAGGTTTTAACCAGATGCTGATGTGTGTTGTCATACTGGGTATGATCTGTCTTTTCATGCCTAATGACCTGAATACTGACTCATCATATATTGCTATGTGTTGTGTGATGTGCTTTCTTCTGTTACTTACTTTATTAGATTCACGATTGTGGGATTTTCTTGAAGTTTGTGTTGCTCTGTTAACAAATTTTCTTTGAAATGTAATTTACAGGATAAAGAGACAGATGTTTTTCTAAAGTGGTCGTAGTTCCTGTCTTTAAAATATTTAAATTCTCAGATAAAGACAGCTGTGGGTTTAATTTGACTATTCGCTCCAAAAGATCTGAAACAGCTTCAGAATGAGTTAAAGAGTTTGTGACACATAAGATTTAGATAATGACATTGTAATCTATGCAGTTCAACATTTCGTGGCATGTTTCCTAGTACAGAGTTTGCTGTTAGAAAACAATATTTTATAGAATATGTGACACTTTGGAGCTCACAGAATAACCTTCAATATTGTTTTTGTTTTTTCAGACTGCCATTCTAGACATGAATTTATCATCTGTTAATGGCTCTTTTGTCGTGAATGCAGTGGAGAGAGACACCTTCACCACAGCTGTGACTAAGAATGTGATCGTGACGGTGCTCTGCATTTCCATTAACTACATCAATAGTACTCTAGTTCACACCTTCAGGAAGCACCAGGTCTGTTCCCATACAAAACTCAAACATGAATGTAAACTTCAAATCTGTATTTATTTAAACGATTCATTATTAATTTTCCCAAACAGATTATTTAAAATATTCAGAAGATAAAGAGCAAATGTATTTAAAAGCGTATTGTCTCTTAGAGAACAAACTATGGTGAAGACCTTTTTCTGAAGTATAATTTAAACACATGACAAAGTATCACTTTCACCTGAAGAGCAGCATCTTTAATAACCCTCTAGAGGACAAACTGCTGAGACTGAGAACAAGCTTCATG